>NC_140222.1:31276600-31669100 GCF_951802725.1 Rutilus rutilus | reverse complement strand
ACTGCAGCCAGGCTAGATCATCAGCCGCCTAGTATAGCACTTTCCGCGTCCGCGAGGGGCCGCGTGACGTAAAAATCGTCATCGGAGGGTGTGCGCGGAGGCTCCTTGCAGACATCCGCGTGCCTCCCTTTTTTTATGACCGCGCGGTTAAAGGAAAACTCGGTAACTCTAGCGAACTCTACTCACTTCTTCGCTGATTTTCCCTTTTGTTGTCGCATGTTTTCCCCACGAGCTCCCCCTACAGCTGTGGGGTGTATATTTCACAACACGGTCGTAAAAAACTCACCCTCTCTACCGCTGCTCATGTGCGTTTGTTATGATCGGAGCAAGCCAACTGTATCGTGTGGAGCTATGTCTACCGAGGTGGGTAATCTGGTAATACATCATACATGCGTGTTTGTTTATGTCGAATTGCCGTAAAGCAATTTGTGTTTCGCGCTCGTTCTCATTCTCGTTCTCGCTTCTCACGAGACTTCCAATTTCTATCTTGCCGGGACGGTAGTCTCCAAGTTGCAAGGTTGGTTTTCCGCCTGGGAACGCTGGGGGGAGCGGGGAAAGTCACCAATATCACCAGAACAGGTTGTTTAACCATCCAAATGATTTCTAGACAGTTTTATTACGTTAAAAAAGTTACCAAGTTCTCCTTTAAGTACACGCGGTCACTAGGCTAGAACAGCGCAAGCCGATCTACTGCGCATGTGTGGAACGCGTTCACCCGAGCAGACCTCAGCAGACAGTATCAATACAAGTCCTCGTCCGCACTATCCACAGCTGTCCGTGTACGCATCCAAACTGGAGTTTAACCAAGCAGTAATACCCTGATTTCCTGCATGGTGGATCGGTGGATCGGCACTTGATGCACATCAGCACAATTTCAAAACTGATAAAAGCACATTCAAATCAGAATGATGGTAAAATCTGTGCATTACTGAAATATAAAATAGTGGCAGAAAATTTACAATCAATTTAAATAATAATTATATAATTTATAATTATTCCAAACACAACTAATTGCAATATCAGCTGAAAGCCGAGGTGTCCTGTATTTATTTTCTAATGGTAGGCTAATTTTTTTTTTTTTTTTTTTTTCGTAAATCAGGATGACTGCAGAATGATTTTGTTTCATTACTTGTATAGCCTAGCCTACAGAAAAAAATAGATTAAATGGGTTAAGACATACACATTCACTCAGCCAAATGTAACATAGCTCGCTGTTAATAGACCACAGGGGGGTTAAATGACCAAATATGTAAGTCGAAGATAATTCATAACTCTGAAACAACATCAACTCTTATTGATTCCAACTGCAATGGTATTTTGATTTATTGCATATAATGGCAGGCTGTCGCCTAATTGCGAAGCAACAAACTGCATATCAAGAATTATCATTTTAACTAGTGAAAATGTAAATGCTGATATCAAGAATTAGCATTGTTACTAGTGAAAATGTAATTCCTGATATAAAAAATTGCCATTGTTACTAGTAGAAATCTAATTCCTGATATCAGTAACTATCATTTTAACTAGTGAAAATTGAATTGTTGATATCAAGAATTCATATCCTGGAAATTAATAAAAGTTAAAACGGCTTGCCATATACGATGCGCATCACGGGCGCGCACCCAACTGAAGATGCCAGGACTGGTGACGTAGGCTCATCGTATCCATTAGGTAAGCGCTGGTTCACAATCTCATGAATAAATACAATAAAACGAAGGTGTGCATCACCACATTAATAGTCATGATTAACAACCTGCTGTTTGTAATCATGAGAATGATTACAAACAGTTACGACAGGCAGTGTCAACGTGACACAACACCTTTATTTATTTGAATTATTCATGAGTAGACATGATTACGTAAACGTGTTAACGCGTAAATTGCGTGTCAAGGGTATAAGTCTTAGATTCTGTGTAGCTACTGACATATCATCCAACTTTAAGAGTAAAACACAAGTAAAGTTCACTTTTAAATAATTTCTTTGCAAAAATGCAGTCAGAACATTCAAATTCTGCAGTGGCATGTAGCCTATTTTATTAGAACTAAATTAAAACGTTTAAAAAAAAAAATCAAATCTGCTATTTGTCATGCAAAATAATTCTATAAGGATTTCAGATAAAACTTCTATATAAAACATTTGTCAAACTTACCTTTACATGTCAACCCAACATATATTTCCATGACACCTAAACGCGTTCTTTCAGTTGCCTACTGACTTGTGAAACGTCACAATAAAGGGTCGATTGAGGAAAGGTATGTGAGTCGCAATTTAACTTACAGGTGCACTCAGAAATATCACACTCACAGTTGATGAAAACCCCAGACTTAGTCTTAAAAAAAAAAAAAAGTACTCTGTTCAAAAAATGTTCAGTATGAATGTGTGTGATGGATGAGATGGAGAAAAACAGTAAAAACAAAATAAAAGTTTTGTGTGAAGCGGCAGCAGATCGTGAACAGATTCCATATATTCTGGCCAGTAGATGTTAGTATAATGTCCAAAACCAGTGATACTATTGGAGCAGCTTATTGCAATCTAAAACCCTACACCTTTAATAGGCTCTTTATTATTTTTTAAGGATAGTTAAGGAGGTTTACTAAATACAAATGAACACACATAAGGAAAAAATAGCAAAAATATATTTAAATTTCAGAAAAAAAAATCAGTTCTCTTTCGAATGGGTCCTCGCACTGCGTCTGCCAAGACGCTATGGGTAACGCATCAGCTAGACCAGTGTCTGAAGCACGTGTGCAAACGCAGCAATTGTATTAGCCGGCAACAGCCTATGATGTCACTACCAGTGCGACCATGTGTATAAAAGGAACACGCCATCCTCTTCTTCATCTTCAGGAGCCGCTTATTTTGAAGTGTGTCGTAAGCAACCATTATGGAAACGCACACTCAGTCCTCCAGGGGGCTGTTTGCGCGCACTGCGAGCGTTTTTCAATGAAAAAGCTCTACTCTCGTTTGTCCCTCTTCTCGAGGGAACCTGGACAAACACCTGTGCACCGCGGCTCAGGTACTGCTGTCGAGGCGAGGAGGAAACTTAGATCGTGGGGATCTCAGGTGGAGCTTGCTGAGGAGTTCGAAAGGGTGATGTCCCGACGAGAGTGACCTGCTGGAGGAGGATGTATTATCTTTTACGTCCTCTGATCCAGCGGGCAGTGCTCTGATGGCTTTAAGCCAGTAATTGTGATAAAATAAATGAAATTGTAATTTGACCACAGAACATTATAGTGATAAACTATATTATAGTGATTAATTTCAGAATGAAAATGTTGCTGTTTTAAAAATGAATAACAAGTAGATTTGTAGAAGACAGTGAATCGTTCATAAGGCTAAATCCCATAATCGAAAACTGTGTTTATTTCCATGTTCAAATAATTTACCAATACATACTTTATACAACAAATGATTGAGAGAGTCCTATAATTGTCCTCTGCTGCGTCAATAGAAAAAGGTGCTGAATTGATGTGCAAAAGTGATGCATATAAATATATGCATTAGGAAAATGACAATCCAAAATAAAAGTATTCCTAAAATGCACGAAACCGTTTCAACAACACTGAGGAGGATGACTTTCACGAAACATTTATCCTCAGCATTTACGGGCTGTTGATTTATTTACATTTATTTAAATGAAGAGATGAATATTCATGCTGCATAAACAGTGTTGGCATGGTGTTCATAGTGCAATGTGCTATACAATGGTTTTATGCCTTGATTAGCATTTAGGCCTATACAATAGCTCATATTTACAAGACATTCAGTTGAATAAGTGTAACTACAGAGAACATCATCAAGGCACAATTCAGCTCACATTTTCAGGACTGTTTCATTCACTCTAAATAGCAAAATACAGAAGCAATGCTACGAGTGGAATGTTCCGTGTTTGTAAGTGAAAAAACGTGTGTTTTTTTTCTTCTGAATTGCAATATATTTGACAATAAAGCTGTTTCTTCCAGTAGACGTGCAATTCCAAATGTAGATATGACTAGGGCTGAGAACGAACAGTCGGTTTGGAGGAGATACAAAGAAACACACTGATATACTTTGACTCTTAACTGTCTTTCTAAATGCAGGAGGATCAGTGTTTCTGTGGATCAAGGCTGATACGCCCACAGTGTGACAGTCTTATCAGCTGAAGAGGACAGGAAGGAAAGGTCTCTGGTGTGCCATCGGCACTGGATCACTTTATCACCGTGTTCAGCGGCTACAGTAACCGGCAGGGTTTTGGTGAGATCACCTGGAGAAAAGCATAGAAAATTCAATTTCATAAAAAATCCCATAAAAATATTACTTCCAGTTCCATAATGTGACATGAATAAGTACAGTGGGATTTATTATTATTATTATTAAATACATATTACAATTCAAAAACAATTCATTAAAAATAATTATATATTTTTATATATATATATATATATATATATATATATATATATATATATAGTAATGAGAATAAAAAAAAAATAATAATTCTTAAAAAAAAAAAAACACATTGAAAAAAAAATAAGAAATGGAATTCAAACCAAGCGTTGCTTCTTTTATGCGCCAAAGGAACAGTGGGATTATATTTTATTAATAGTAATATGTTTAAAAAAAAATTCAAAACCAATTAATTAAAACCAACAATAATTTTTTTTTTATTATTATTAATATTACTACTACTAATTTTTAAAGCTAATTTAGTGAAAATAACTGACAATATTCATTGAATTGTTTTGTTTTTTTCAATTTTATGATAAAATATAGTAATTAATAATAATACATTTATAGGATAAAAACAGATATTAAATGGCATTCACAAGCCATATTACTTCTGCAGTGTGATAAAAAACATTTTAGTATTACTAATAATAATAAATAACAATATTAAAATTCATAACCAATTCATTAAACAATACAAAAAATATATATATATATATATATATATATATATATATATATATATATATATATATATATATATATTTTTTTTGCATATATATATATATATATATATATATACACACACATGTATGTATGTATGTATATATATATTTATATATACTGTATATATACATATATGGATATATATATGTATATGTATGTATGTATGTATGTATGTATGTGTATATATATATATATATATATATATATATATATATATATATATATATATATATATATATATATATATATATATATATATACATACACATATATATATACATATACATATATACATACATATATACATATATATATACATATATATACACATATATATATACATATATATACACATATATACACATATATATACATATATATACACATATATACATATACACATATATACACATATATACATATATAGTGCTATGCATAAGTGAATACACCCATGCTAAAGTTGACTAAAAAGAGGAATAAAAAATCATATTTTGGAAATTGAACTTAATTAAAAAAATTAGGAAAAATCCAACCTTTAAGGACACCAATTTTCTTTGTGAATGAATAATGTATCGTAAATAAATAAATGTTCTTCCTTAAAATACATGGTGCATAAGTGTGTACACCCCTATGTTAAATTCCCATAGAGGCAGGCAGATTTTTATTTTTAAGTATTTAAAAAAAAAAAAAAAAAATTTAGGATACTATGCATCCTGATAAAGTTCCCTTGGCCTTTTGGAATTAAAATAGCCCCACATCATCACATAGCCTTCACCATACCTAGAGATTGGCATGGTTTTATTTCAGTTAGCCTAATAGCTAGTTTGATTTGCATTGAGAGATGATCTTATGGAAAGTACCCCATGCCAATCTCTAGGTATGGTGAAGGCTATGTGATGATGTGGGGCTATTTTAATTCCAAAGGCCAAGGGAACTTTATCAGGATGCATAGTATCCTACATTTTTTTTTTTAAAAATACTTAAAAATAAAAATCTGCCTGCCTCTATGGGAATTTAACATAGGGGTGTACACACTTATGCACCCTGTATTTTAAGGAAGAACATTTATTTATTTACGATACATTATTCATTCACAAAGAAAATTGGTGTCCTTAAAGGTTGGATTTTTCCTAATTTTTTTAATTAAGGCATTAAGTTCAATTTCCAAAATATGATTTTTTATTCCTCTTTTTAGTCAACTTTAGCATGGGTGTATTCACTTATGCATAGCACTGTATATATATACATACATATACACACACACACACACAGTTATTAAATGCTGATATGAAATATTAATACTAATATTAAACTGATATGAAATGTCACCCAGAAAGCATATTACTTCTGTAATGTGACATTTACTGTCATTTTGAGTGAAAATATTAATTTGACGAGAACTGATTAGATGTGGCAGGAGACTTTTTATGACAGGTGGTTGGAGAGAGGGTTGAAAAATAAGAAATAATGATGTGATGATATTAACATAATTTGTAGCACAACCTACCTTGAAGATCAGTGATCATGACTTTGTTGTCATAGGACCCGGTGAGCAGATAGTGAGCACCAGGAGAAAAGCGCACAGAACGAACGTCGCTGGTGTGCGGGCGATACGCCTGGACGCTGCGCCCGCCTCTGATGTCATACAGCATGCAGCGACAGTCCTCCAATCCGGTGGCCATGAGCCGCCCACTGGGGTCCACTGCCACTGAGGCCACAGCACTTCCTGTCACATGACACAACAATACAGATGATCCAGAATTATTACTATTATTATCATATGATCAGATTTTATATCATTGTTGTAGTTTTTTATAATTTTTATTGGGATTGTGATTGTTATTATTATTATTATTATTATTATTATTATTGTGTTGGTTGTCATTGAATTACTGATATTGACACTAATAATATACTGAAATACTGATACTAATAATTTAGTAGTAGTTTAGTTAGTATTACTATTATCATCACCATCATATGATATTTTATAATTATGATGATCATTTTCTTTCTTTGTTTGCCACTGAATTGGTTTTGAATTTTAATATTGTTTAAAAATAATTATCAATATTATTATTGTTATTTTCATATAATGTTGTGTATTATGGTGTTGTTGTTATTACTATTATTTTAATTCTTGAATTTTTTTGTATTGGTTGCCATTGAATTAGTTTTGAATGTTAATACTGTGTTTAATAATAACAGCAATAATAATAATAATATTTATTTTTATTATGGTTATTTTCATATAATATTTTGTATTATTATTATTATTATTATCATTATTGCTGTTGTTATTGGTTTTGTTGTTGTAGTTATTATTATGTTGTATTTACAGTTTTTCTCGATTGCTTAAACACATTTCTTGAAACTATGCCTCGTATTCTCAAAACTATAAACACAAATCCATAACGTCTCACCCAATTCCCCAAACATCCTATTTTCAGGTCAAAATGAAGCTCTACACTCAAAACCATTCACTCTTGCTGAAAAACCAAACTTTGCCCTCACACTGGACACACAAGCCCTCAAAATCACACACACTACAACATAGTCTAACACACTGGTGCAATAAATTCAAAACAACATTTCCAAAACTGGTAAGTTATGTAGCTTGTGGTTCCCCCCATCACAAACCTTTTCACATGATGAACACAAAAGACACAACCAATGGATACATTGGCACATTTTTATTCATACACAGAAAACACACACACACACACACACATTTTTTTTTTTACTCTTTTTAGCGCAATTTTCCTCCACGGACAAATTGCGATTGTTAACTCATGATTTCTGTTCTGTCTGTGCGCACCAATCTTGCACTTCTATCTACTCCTCAACCAGACCACCTAGAGACTTCGGGTTTTCGGCATTATGTTAAGGAAGGTCTAATCTCGGGAACGCACAAAAAAAATCCAGGAAAAGATTTACTGAGAAAAACTGTAGATTTAGGTGAGAAAATTGCGCTAAAACACTCACCGAGTTTTTATTACTAGTTTTTTTTTACTCTCTCCTCTATTTTTTTTTTAAATATTTACTTACAGTATGATGTATGTGACCAACATATGACAGTAAAAGAGCACACACTGTAAAAAAATTCTAACCCTCCCAAATAAAAAATTTCAAGTGACCGATAACATCTAAATTTTTCAGTTGGCCCAAGTGAAAATCTGTACATTTAATTTTATAATTTACAGAATTTCACTTGGGCCAATTGAAAAATTTAGATGTTATCGGTCACTTGAAATTTTTGATTTGGGAGGGTTAGAAATTTTTTACAGTGCACACAAACCATATTCTAATATGTATTGGAATGGTAAAGAGTGTTGGGACGTGACAGGAGAGCCTCCACTCAAGGATACAATATGATGAACACATCTAAGAATGTTTCATGTATGGTTGAAATACCATCATTTGCCTAGAAAGATAACATTCTGGGAGTCAAGACTGTAAAGGAGAAAGGATGCCCTCCCTTCACTGTCACACTCTGTGCCACTCTGTGTGACTGTACGACTGATGGCCTTTTCTTGCAAGAAAATACACCTCATCAAAGACTATTGGAAATGTTTGTCTCTTATTCAGTGCTAGAATTTTGTTTGCCACCACTCCTCCCTGAAGGTTCTCGAGGCGACGGTGAAGCGACTCAAATTTGGCCTTACTCGTAGTCCAGCCTCCCTCATAGTCACACCATTGACTAAGACATGGGCAACTAGAGTGGCTTGAATTTCATCTGAGACTGCTTGTCTTCTTGTTCTTGCCCTTCCTCCTCCTCCTTCTTATCCCTCTTCCTTCATGTCTTTCTGGATCCATTGTTCCAAAACGCAATAAACTGATTTGGGCCCTTTTATCTATCTATTGAAGGTTCTGATTGATGTGTGTTAAATTTTGACTCTTAGTGTTTTCACTTGGGTAATTGTGTGCTAACTGAGCTGAAGCTGTGCTGACTTGAGTGAATTATTTTGAATGCTAGTGCTTTCTATATGACAACATGGTGTAGGCAATGAGAAATGAAGGGGTTTGTGTGTAGAGTTCTACAGTGACAGTTCAACAAATCTGACTCATGTGTCAAAACAGGGAATAGTGTTTATAGTTTAGTGAAATGGGTGTGCTTTTTGATAAATGCCGTTATGGTTTTGAAATTTTAGTTCAAAAGCCTGGTTATAGTGTTTAAGCAATTGAGAAAAACTGTAATATTTTTTGTTGGTTGCCACACAATGTCCTAAATAAAGGCTTGTAAACGAGCTGAAGACTAAAATTTTACTGTTTAATGTTATTTTTTAGTACTATTTTTCTTTATTAATTTTCATAATAATTTCATAATGTATTTTTTGAAGTCAGAGTATGTTGTATATGTGTGCTGAGGAGAGATAAGGGATGAGCTATATTTTGCTTAGAAGTATGTGCAATGTTACATGTTCAATGTAACTTCAAATGTGTACAGTTGGCATATTCTTCACAAAGAAAGGAATATTTTTCAACTGATACAAATGTACCACAAATGTATACACCGAGGGATAGTTTCTTAATATGGAAAGTGGATTGTGCCATGTGTAAGCATGAGGTATACGTTCCTTAAACATAAGCAACATGTTTTTGCTACCAAGGAAGTTGTAACTAAGTCCCTCAGTGGTGTATATAAGCTCAATCCTTACTGTACCTCTCCAGAGAAACAGAGGCATGATGGGGTGAGAGGAAGGAGAAACATAGAGAAACCATTACAGCTGTCATGAAGGGGTGAGGGAATAGAGAAATGGGGAACAGAGAAATCTGGAATGAAGACCACCCCTCATGTAGCCTTATTCTTCTATGCCTGTTTCTCTCCTATGCTGACACATGTACAAAAATAATAAATCTCTTGGCAAAGTAACTGGTGTAGCTTCCGTGATTCAACAATAATGGGGAAAAGCATGATTTTCAAATCTACAGGAGCTGAGAGGAAACGCACACCTGTTCCATGCACAGCCGTCCCAACCACCTTCACACAGCTGGGCACGCGCAGATCCCAAAACCTCACCGTCTTATCCTGAGATCCGGAGGCAATCATCCACCCGCCCCACGTGTACAGAGACAGAATGTGCCCTGCGTATCGTACAACACAGGGATATAACGTCCTGTTATAGACACTGAGGGCGTAAATAAAAAGGAGGGTTAGCGTGTGAGAGCACCTGTGTGTCCGCTGAGCGCGTGCAGGCCCTGTCCTCTCTGGCAGTCAGTGGTGTAGATGTTACAGTCTCCAGCCCCAGCACTGATGAGGATGGCACCTCCGCTCTCGGGACCCTCCATAAACGCCAGGTCTCTGATAGTGCCGTCATGCATGCTGAACTCTAGATCCGGCCCTGCAGTCCAATGCACACACACCACCCTTTTAATACTGATATATTCCATTCCAAGGACATTTAAAACATTTTTTATATATATATATATATATATATATATATATATATATATATATATATATATATATATATATATATATATATATATATAAATAAATATAAGGTAACTGTAAAAAAAACAAAAAAACATATTATAAACATCTTTACTGTCACTTTTAATCAGTTTAAAGCATCCTTTCTGAATAAATATGATATTAATTTATTACCAAAAAATGTACTAACCCCAAACCTTTTTTAATCTTAATATATATTAAATTAATATACAAAATATAAAATCATAGATATTTATACATTTTGTTTAGAAAGACTGTGACTTTATATCTTACATCTTGTGAATTTCTTTTTCATTTTAATATTATTTATGATTTAATAATCAAAAAATAAATGAATATATTGTGAATAATACAAATGTATATAAGAATATATATATTTTAAATATTCATATACGTTATATTTAATACTATAACTTTATATTTTATATATTATAAATTCTATATATTATTGTACATTGGTTGGTTGTTGCCGTCAATGTGTGCAATAAATGGTTGTTGTACATTAAGTGCAATAAATAAAAATATATAAAAGGTAAAATTAGATAAATATTAAAATGAAAAAGAAATTCACAAGATGTAAGATATAAAGTCACAGACTTTATAAATAAAATGTATAAGTATTTATGTATATTGTATATTAATTTAATATATATTAAGATTTAAAAAAATTGGTAATAAATTAATATATTTATTCAGAAAGGATGCCTTTAACTGATTAAAAGTGACAGTAAAGACGTTTATAATATTGCAGAAGATTTAAAATAAATACATTTCTTTTGAACTTCTACTCAAAGAATCCCAAAGATTTCCTGAAAATGTGTGATAATATAATATAATATAATGGGTAATAATAATAAATGTTTCTTGAGCTTCAAATCATCATATTAGAATGAGTTCTAAAAGATCATGTGACACTGAAGACTGGAGTAATGATGCTGAAAATTCAGCTTTTTTCAGCTTCAGCTTAATGTACAGCCAAATACTTTTAGTCAATTACAGTACTAAAATTACTTTAAGTGCATGTTATGATTTAGTAGGAAAACATTGTGTGATCTGACATTATTAGGCACATTACCTGTGGCGTTGCAGGTTTCTGCGTTGAAAGGAAGAACTTTGACATACTTGTCATTGGAGCCCGTGGCAAGAAGCTGCCCGCAGGGACTCCAGGCCACACAGTAAATAGAGCCTTTATGGTGTTTAATACGCTTGAAGCAGATGTCAGGCTGCTTTGCTGGAGCTTCAGTGCTATACAAGCAGAACAGACAGAGGGAATATATAATCACAGATGTATGTCAGTTTTTCCCAATATTGTGCAGCCCTAAAAGCGTGTTAAATACAGAGCACATACCTGTTTTTGAGGGACTGTGGGTAAGTGCAGACGCGCAGTGTTTTGGAGTTGGAGCCGATTGCATAGAGAGTCCCAGACGGGTGGAAGGCGACCGCGCGCACAGCCTGCGTGTCCTCCAGCGTCTCTACTGCAACGAATGGGGATTTGGGTTTCTCATCCTGAAACACACTGTCATGATATCTCAGCATTAAAACAAGCTCACAAAGCAGAGTTACTTCAGCTTGGTAGGGTTGAGAGCTTTGAGAAACCTCTGGTTGACCAGCACTGGGGACTCGTCCAGAGACGGCACCCCCCGGCCTCCTCCTTTCTGAGGGGTGCTGCTGATCACCGGCGTCTTGTCCCGGCCGGAGCCGCTCTCTGGGGTCTGTTTACCGGCTCCGCTCGCTGCCGTACCGTTGCACTGCTGGGCCAAAGCCTGGACGTCTTCTCCCAGATCTTCCATTCCAACATTCAGTTCCTCCAGTTTCTGAATGGACCTACACAAACCATCAAGACAACGATGGCTGATGGTGATATCCAGAGAGCAGGGTGGCGATGGCTGAGATATATCAAATTAAATATACAGTGAGGAAAATAAGTATTTGAACACCCTGCTATTTTGCAAGTTCTCCCACTTGGAAATCATGGAGGGGTCTGAAATTGTCATCGTAGGTGCATGTCCACAGTGAGAGACATAATCTAAAAAAAAAAAATCCAGAAATCACAATGTATGATTTTTTAACTATTTATTTGTATGATACAGCTGCAAATAAGTATTTGAACACCTGAGAAAATCAATGTTAATATTTGGTACAGTAGCCTTTGTTTGCAATTACAGAGGTCAAACGTTTCCTGTAGTTTTTCACCAGGTTTGCACACACTGCAGGAGGGATTTTGGCCCACTCCTCCACACAGATCTTCTCTAGATCAGTCAGGTTTCTGGGCTGTCGCTGAGAAACACGGAGTTTGAGCTCCCTCCAAAGATTCTCTATTGGATTTAGGTCTGGAGACTGGCTAGGCCATGCCAGAACCTTGATATGCTTCTTACAGAGCCACTCCTTGGTTATCCTGGCTGTGTGCTTCGGGTCATTGTCATGTTGGAAGACCCAGCCTCGACCCATCTTCAATGCTCTAACTGAGGGAAGGAGGTTGTTCCCCAAAATCTCGCAATACATGGCCCCGGTCATCCTCTCCTTAATACAGTGCAGTCGCCCTGTCCCATGTGCAGAAAAACACCCCCAAAGCATGATGCTACCACCCCCATGCTTCACAGTAGGGATGATGTTCTTGGGATGGTACTCATCATTCTTCTTCCTCCAAACACGTTTAAGTGGAATTATGACCAAAAAGTTCTATTTTGGTCTCATCTGACCACATGACTTTCTCCCATGACTCCTCTGGATCATCCAAATGGTCATTGGCAAACTTAAGATGGGCCTTGACGTGCTGGTTTAAGCAGGGGAACCTTCCGTGCCATGCATGATTTCAAACCATGACGTTTTAGTGTATTACCAACAGTAACCTTGGAAACGGTGGTCCCAGCTCTTTTCAGGTCATTGACCAGCTCCTCCCGTGTAGTTCTGGGCTGATTTCTCACCTTTCTTAGGATCATTGAGACCCCACGAGGTAAGATCTTGCATGGAACCTCAGTCCGAGGGAGATTGACGGTCATGTTTAGCTTCTTCCATTTTCTAATGATTGCTCCAACAGTGGACCTTTTTTCACCAAGCTGCTTGGCAATTTCCCCGTAGCCCTTTCCAGCCTTGTGGAGGTGTACAATTTTGTCTCTAATGTCTTTGGACAGCTCTTTGGTCTTGGCCATGTTAGTAGTTGGATTCTTACTGATTGTATGGGGTGGACAGGTGTCTTTATGCAGCTAACGACCTCAAACAGGTGCATCTAATTTAGGATAATAAATGGAGTGGAGGTGGACATTTTAAAGACAGACAAAGGCCCCGATCACACCTAACGCGTTTTTTGCAGTGAGAGGCGCCTGTTTTCAATTGGTTTCCTATGGCAGCGAGCGTTCTGCGCGCTGTTTATGCGCCTGCTGCGCCTCGCGTTTTACCGCCCGCTGCGCCTCGCGTTTTTGAAGTTGAAAAAAAAGCAACTCCGAGCAGAAAAAGCGCCCGACGTCATCGCGTTTTTTTTCACTGTCCAATTGAATGAAGTGAGAGGCGGGCCTTCCGTTTTAGTGATAAAAGCTACAGTTGCTTGAACGCCAGGAGAGTGCGATGATGGAGGATAAACTTGTGGTGCTCTCGCAGGTTACCAGGAACTTAACGACTTCACGACCGTAACTACCACAATGTTAACAGAAAGTAAATATATTTAATAAAATGCTGATTTGACGTTTACTTGACTGACAGGATAGTTGTTTCAGTGGTTGCCTAGCAACATAAAAAACGCAGCGCACTGCTCGTTCTGTGTGATGGTAAAAGCTGTGCACCTCGCGTTTTCGAACCTGAAAAACGCGTTAGGTGTGATCGGGGCCTAACAGGTCTTTGAGGGTCAGAATTCTTGTTGATAGACAGGTGTTCAAATACTTATTTGCAGCTGTATCATACAAATAAATAGTTAAAAAATCATATATTGTGATTTCTGGATTTTTTTTTTAGATTATGTTTCTCACAGTGGACATGCACCTACGATGACAATTTCAGACCCCTCCATGATTTCCAAGTGGGAGAACTTGCAAAAAAGAAGGGTGTTCAAATACTTATTTTCCTCACTGTATATAAAATGTAATGACAGCAAAGCAGTCATTTAACTGTAAGATATATGGACAGGCAAATGTGCACAGGTAATGTAAACTCTTTTTAGAGCTTACTGTAAATCATTTTACACGGCACATCTATGGTGTAGATATAGGAAAGCTAAAATGAAAAAGCTTCAGGTGGCATTTAAGGATGCATTAAGAATTCTGCTTAAACTCCCAAGGTGGACAAGTGCAAGCCAAATGTTCGTATCTAGTGATGTTCATTGCATGCTGTGTTAAGGAATTATATCTATAATTTCATGTGTCGATTGGGTGATTCGAGAAATACAATCAGAAATACAATCTATATTAAGTGATACAAGGTATTCCGTCTCGGTTACGTATGTAACCCTCGTTCCCTGAGTAGGGAACGGAGACGTTACGTCGGATGACGACGAATGGGGTTTCGCTTAGAAATCCTATCATCTTCGAGTATTAAAACACGAGCCAATGGCAAGGAAATGCCATGGGTCTGCGGAATTTGCATAGCGTAACTCCGCCCCACCCTGGGGGTATAAAGGAAGTCGCGAGCAACATGCAGATATGTCTTCGCTGAGGAGCCGAGACTGAACTCAGGCGTTCCAGCGGTACAGCGGAAGTGGCAGGGAGACGTAACGTCTCCGTTCCCTACTCAGGGAACGAGGGTTACATACGTAACCGAGACGTTCCCCTTCGTTGTCACTCCGAGTTACGTCGGATGACGACGAATGGGGTTCCCGTATAATCACGCCACCTCTCGACTGTCTTCCAGTGCCCTGCGTAAGTCTGAGCTCCCTGTCGTGAGACTGGCACGGACGAAGGACTCCTACTTAACACAGGAATACCAAGGTACACTGGGAAGCATATCTCAGTGGAAATATGCAATCATGCCCAACCCGAAGGGGGGGACTTGGAAAACACATATGACCCCGAAGGGCTGCATACGGAGTCACTGGGGTGTCCAGCCGCAGGTGGAATATTTCAACCCCAGGGGTGGCAAGGTGGCTTGCCAAGGGAAAGACACATGCTCAAAGAGGCTTACAGTGGAATACACATGTGGGGGTCGCCCGGAGGGGGAACCATGCACATGGAGGCACCTAGCCAAGCGCGAAAGCTGCCGGTGGCATAACTCTGGCGTTGACGTCAACAGTGCTGGAGGAGACTCAGGGCTTATGAGGCTCACCTGAGGAAATATCGCACGTATCCCGTCCGTGGAGAGGAATGGCGAGCAAGCGAAGACACCTGAGCAGAATCTAGCACCGGCTAGTTGAAGCGAGTACATGAGAAGAAACTGGCTCAACTCGGAGATTGTAGAATCTCGCGAAAGTATTAGGTGTCGCCCAGCCTGCAGCTCTGCAGATGTCTGTTAGCGAGGCGCCATGCGCTAGAACCCAAGAGGATGCCACACTCCGGGTGGAGTGGGCCGTCACACCAAGGGGGCACGGTCGACCTTGCTGCTGGTAAGCCAAAGCAATGGCGTCCACTATCCAGTGAGACAACCTTTGCTTCGAGAGAGCCTTTCCCTTCAGCTTCCCACCATGACAGACAAAGAGCTGGTCTGAGGTCCTGAAACACTGCGTTCTGTCTACGTAAGCACGGAGGGCGCGTACTGGACAGAGCAGTGCCAAGGCTGGGTCTGCCTCCTCCAAGGGCAGCGCTTGCAGGTTCACCACCTGGTCTCGAAAGGGTGTGGTGGGAACCTTGGGCACATATCCAGGCCGGGGTCTCAGGATCACGTGAGAGATAGCCGGCCCGAATTCCAGGCACGCTTCGTCAACCGAGAATGCCTGCAGGTCCCCTACCCTCTTGATGGAGGCCAATGCAACCAGGAGCGCTGTCTTCATAGACAGGAACTTAAGCTCCACTGATTGCAGAGGCTCAAAGGGAGCACTCTGCAGGGCAGTTAGAACCACTGAGAGGTCCCAAGAGGGAACGAGAGGAGAGCGAGGAGGATTTAGTCTCCTCGCTCCTCTCAGGAACCTGATGATCAGGTCGTGCTTCCCCAGAGACTTACCTTCAACTGCATCGTGATGTGCGGCAATAGCGGCAACATACACTTTCAGGGTGGAGGGAGACAGCCTTCGCTCCAACCCTTCTTGCAGGAAGGAAAGCACGACACTGATCGGGCATTTCGTGGGTTCTTGCTGTTTAGAAGAACACCAGTTGACGAAGAGGTTCCACTTCAACGCATAGGCATGTCTCGTGGACGATGCTCTAGCGGAAGTGATGGTAGCCACCACCGCTGGTGGTAGGGTACTCAAACCTACCTCCTCCCGTCCAGGAGCCACACGTGGAGGTTCCAAAGATCGGGACGAGGGTGCCAAAGGGTGCCCCGTCCCTGAGAAAGCAGGTCCTTCCTCAGAGGAATTGGCCAGGGAGGTGCTGTCGCGAGGAGAACTAGTTCTGGGAACCAGGTGCGGTTGTGCCAATACGGGGCAACCAATATTACCTGCTCCTCGTCCTCCCTGATCTTGCGCAAAGTCTGCGCAAGGAGGCTCACTGGGGGAAACGCATACTTGCGTAGGCCCCGCGGCCAGCTGTGCGCCAGTGCATCCGTGCCGAGCGTGCCCTCGGACAGGGAATAAAACAGGTCGCAGTGGGACGAGTCGTGGGAGGCAAACAGATCTACCTGTGCGTCTCCGAACTGATCCCAAATCAGCTGGACCGACTGGGGATGGAGTCGCCATTCTCCAGCGAGAGGCCGAACTCGAGACAGCTCGTCGGCCGCCTGGTTCAGGTGTCCCGGGATATAAATGGCTCGAAGCGACCTCAGATGCTTCTGACTCCATATAAGGAGGTGGCGGGCGAGTTGCGACATACGGCGGGAGCGTAGACCACCTTGATGGTTGATGTACGCTACTGTGGCGGTATTGTCTGATCGGACTAGTACGTGTTGACCCTTGAGCAACGCTCGGAAGCGGTGCAGGGCAAGGCGTACGGCCAGCAACTCGAGGCAATTGACATGCAAAAGGCGCTGAGGACCTGTCCAGGAACCTGCAGCAGCATGTCCATTGCACATGGCACCCCAGCCCGTGGTGGAGGCATCTGTGGAGACAACAACATGCCTGGAAGCTCGTTCTAAGGGCACTCTAGCCCGTAGAAAATTGAGGTTCGACCACGGGGTGAAGGTCTGACGGCAGGTCGGAGTCACTGGGACTCGGAGCGTGCCGTGTTGCCATGCCCACCTCGGGACTCGATCGTGAAGCCAAAGCTGAAGCGGTCTCATATGAAGCAATCCGAGCGGCGTTACTGCGGCTGCGGATGCCATATGCCCCAGGAGCCTCTGAAATAGTTTCAGTGGAACCGCATTCTTGCCCTTGAATTGGCGAAGACAAGTCAGCAGTGACTACGCGCGCTCGCTCGTAAGCTGCGCGCACATGGCGACCGAGTCGATCTCCATACCGAGAAAAGAGATCCTCTGCATGGGGCAGAGTTTGCTCTTCTGCCAGTTGACCCGAAGGCCCAGACGAGCTAGGTGCCGGAGCACAAGGTCCCTGTGTTCGCAAACCTGGTCTCGAGAGTGAGCTAGGATCAGCCAGTCGTCGAGATAGTTCAGGATGCGAACCCCGTGTTCGCGTAGGGGAACAAGGGCTGCCTCGACAACCTTCGTGAAGACGCGAGGAGACAGGGCTAACCCGAAAGGGAGAACCGCGTACTGTATGCCTGTCCCTCGAAAGCAAACCGTAGAAACGGTCTGTGTCGAGGAAAAATGGAGACATGGGAGTAGGCGTCCTTCAGGTCGATCGCTGCAAACCAATCCTGCGGCCGCACGCATTCGAAAATGCGTTTGGCCGTGAGCATCTTGAACGGCGTCCTCTTTTTTGAAGGGAGCGGTTCAAGACGCGCAGGTCCAGGATTGGTCGTAACCCACCGGATTCTTCGGTACAATAAAGTAGGGGCTGTAAAACCCAGACTTCATTTCGGCTGGAGGGACAGTCTCGATCGCACCCTTCGCCAGTAGGGTAGCGACCTCCGCTCTCATGACAGGGGCATTGCCACCGGCCATAGTGAGCGGATTCCCCTGAGGCGGGGAGGAGACCACGCGAACTGAATCACGTAGCCGAGCCTGATGGTTCTCCGACCCGGCGGGACAGTCCGGAAAGCTCTAGCCAGGCCTCCAGAAACTGCGCCAGCAGGGTTATTCGAACCACAGACGTACTGTCGGGGGTGCAGCGAGGCGGAATGACCGGCCCAGGCGTGGGTGGCATAGCGGCCCGGTGCGGGGGCACGGCCATAAACCGCGTCCTGCCAGAGGAGGCCAGGGGAGGACCAGCGTCCCACGGGGGCGTGCTCTGGCAGGGGTCTGGCGACAGAGGGGGATGAGAGGAGCGTGGCCCGTGGGCGGCGCGTGCTGTCATCCACAGCCTCTTGGGGCTCAGAGAAAGAGCATTAGTTCTTTTGTAGAGATCTTCACCCAGCCCTCAAGCGGGGGAAGGAGTGGTCCTGCTACCAGCTCCTGAAGAACTGAGCCCTAACTCCAAGCTGCCTGTCTCAGGTTTGTGCTGCTCAGCCAGGTGTTAGCCGGCTAAGGGGCAGAGACAGGCGGTGCCAGCCTCCAGCGACCCCCTTGTGCTCAGGCCAGTGAAGGCTCGAGGGGAGGAGCCGCAAGGAGGCGGCGTCGGTGGGAAGCAGACTAAGCAGACCACACCGACGGATGACCGTCAGTGCAGAAGCCTCAGTCTGCTTGTGGATTGATCGAAGACTGTTGGGCGCAGTCCTCAACCACCCCGCCGACCAGGCTGCCCGCCTCAAGGTGCTGCTTAGGCTGGTGTGGCAGTCTAAGGGGCGGAGACGGGCAGCGCCGCCCTCCTGCGGCTTCCTCCTGCTCAGGTCCGTTTGCAGGCCAGAGGGGAGCAGCCGCATGGAGGGGGGCTTGGCGGGAAGCAGACTGAGGAGGCCTCACGGATGGATGACCATCGGTGCCGGACCCGAGTCTGCTTCAGGTGGTCGAAGCCACACCGCCAAAGAGCTCAGCCTGGGACATGGGGGAGCTGAGAAAATGAATTCTCAGACCCTGCCACATCAACCTGGCTAAGCCCATGTCTGGACCACATAGTGGACATCACCTGACCCAGGATCACGCAGGTACCGATGTCGCCCGAGAGCGAGGTCAGTAGTGTGCGTGGCGGAACAACCAGGCCGGGCATGGGAGGCATAGCGTCCCAGCGTAGGGGCTGGTTAGAATTTCCGCGTTCTGCCAGGGTTGGCCAGGGAAGGACTAGCGTTCCACTGCGGCCGGTTCGACAGAACTCCCGGGACAGCACTGCATCGAAGGCGCAGGCGACACACAGCACTGCATGACCGTGCCACTGTAGTGACAGGGAACATACAGACCATGATCGCCGTGCGATCGAAAGCAGCGAAGGCGGAGGACACCCGCGGGCCGCGAAAGTCACGTGGAGTCTCGCGCAGCGCAGGCGTCCTGATGCACGTCCGGGAGAAGCTTACAGCGCTCGGGGGGAGGGCGGGGCCACTCCAGCCGATGCTTTCAGCTGCCCGGGAAAGCATGGCTGACAGCTCTGGATCGGTCCCGGCAACGATGGCACTCCCGTGGGAGGCAACGCAGTCGAAACTTCATTTCCAGAGGAATCAAGCCCGCCTTGTGATGCTGTGAGTGCATGGTCTGCGATGTGGAGGGGGGTGTGGCCCGAGGAATTGAATCGTCGGTTGTTGTGCCACACCAAACCCTCAGATCACCCTGGCCACCAGCCAAAGTATCCCTTCTCGAGGAAGAGATAAATTGGGGTGTGGCAGAGGGGACTCTACTCACATGGAGATCATTGAGTCTTGATCTATAAACATCGCGAAGGTCATGTTCCCGCAATGAAAACATGACTCATCAACGAGCGCTGCCAAGCGTGATAAAGCCCAACACGCAAAACAGCGCTCGCGACCGTTAGGCAGATGACTGACGCACACACATCCAGAAAATACACGGGCGAACCGTCTTGAAAAAGACGTGCCGCGTGCAGCTCTTTTTAGAGAGTGGAAAAGCTCAGCAGAGTGCTGAAGCACCCAGGGAGAAACACACTCACTGTCGGCAGATTACTGCACAAACCAGCAGCAGGAAATGCGATCTCGCTGGAAGCGCCGTCACACCAACACACTGAAGAGCCGCTCGTCTCGAAGAGATTTGAGATGACACTCAAAAGGCTTGTGGAGTGAAGTACTGAACTTGGCTCCGAAGCGAAAACATATCTGCATGTTGCTCGCGACTTCCTTTATACCCCCAGGGTGGGGCGGAGTTACGCTATGCAAATTCCGCAGACCCATGGCATTTCCTTGCCATTGGCTCGTGTTTTAATACTCGAAGATGATAGGATTTCTAAGCGAAACCCCATTCGTCGTCATCCGACGTAACTCGGAGTGACAACGAAAGGGAACTCCTGGTTCTGGAAGCACTGGAACTCAAGTCTGTATGTTCTTAAATAATGTTTGTATGTAAATCTATGTTTGTATGTTATTTTTTTCCTTTCTTTCTTTTTTTTTTTTTTTTTTACTTTTTGATATGGACCCAAGGGTCTGGAATAAAGAATTAATAATAATAAAAACAATTGTGAGATTCACAATTTTTTTAAAATAAATTGAAAAAAGTTATTACAACTAGTAATTATTTAAATTATTTATGAAATATACTTTCATAAAAATCTCAAAATTATATATAAAAAAAGTACAATGTGTAAAAAATATATTAATTATTAAATAATATTTAATTAATAAATGGCAATATATACATAATATAAATAATGAGAAAAAAGATGTTCACCAAAAAAATCTGAAAAGCAATTAACAAAAAAGTAAAATATGATATTATGAACTGCTGATATAAAAAAAAAAATATATATATATACAAAATGTGTGGAATACTGTATATATTAACTATTCAATTATTATAATGGGAAATATTTATAGTAAAGTTTTTTACAATGTAACTCAAAATTGACAAATATTACCAGATTAACTATATTATGTTATCAGTATACTATCAGAAGACAGATTTAATGAATAATGCCAAAATATACCTAACGCAATTTAATTAATAATCTTTACATTTTTATCATTTACATTACATTACATTAATGAAAGCAAATAAGATGATCACAAAATTGCTGAAAAGTCATAAAAAAATATATATATATAAAAAAAAAATTGGTATAAATGTAATATAATAAATTGCTGGTAATCTCAGATTTAGATTTATCACTAGGAATATATGACAAATAATAATAAATGATTTTAAGATTAATAATATTATATAATATAACAAAGCAATGCTATTTATATCATCCCTGCCTGAAAGTAAAGGCGCATCAATAAATCAAGTGAAACAAATGAGAGTCTGTGGCAAGACGCTCTTACTTACAATCTCGCTCTATCATCTGTATCACCAACAGAAGGCACATAATCATTCAACAACACTGCGGTTCCAACACACCTGAAAGCCTATGTACGCGAGGCACCTGGATCTGACCTGTTCAGGAACTTCTGTGTGAGACTGTGCTGTGCTGCGTCTGTGGGCTGGTCTGGAGGATGAACTCCACCTTCCAGAAGCATCTGATGGTACAGCTGTCTCTGCTGCTGCTTCTGCTCAAGATGCTGTTGTACTCGCAGACGCTGACGCTGGAACTCCTGCATCTGCTCCTACACACACACACACACACACACACACGGGGACAGTTCACCTTCAATTCTGTCATCATATTACTCACCCCTATGTCGTTCCAAACCTGTATAACTTTAAAGACATCAACATCTCATTTTGTTCTCCACTGAATAGTTTTGAATGGCATGAAGGTGAGTAAATGACAAAATAATTGTCACTTCTTTAAAGGGATAGTTCACCCAACAATTCTGTCATCATTCACTCACCCTCAAGTTGTTCCAAACCCATAAGTCTTTTGTTCATCTTCGAAACACAAATGAAGACATTTTTTATTAAATCAAAGCGTTCATAATGAGATCCATATTAATCAAGCGGTTTAATCCAAGTTTTCTGAAGAGACACAATGGCTTTATATGATGAGCATATTGAATTTAGGCTTTTATTTAAATATAAACATGATCAGCGAACAATGAGCACATCAAATATGGTAAACAGAAGCTCAACCGTACTTGATTGTTGCACAAGAACGAACCTCATTGGTTCTTGTGGAAGCTCAAACATGAAGAACGAACCTCATTGGTTCTTGTGGAAGCTCAAACATGATGGTGTGACGCGTGAAAATGATCCTCAATGGTTCTCGCATGTCTAGCAAACATGCTTGAGCTTTCGTTTGCCATATTTGAGTGCTCTGTGACTGTGTACATCAGCTGATCAATGTTTATAATGTTTATAATACGCATGGGCCGGTTACCGTTTTCAAGGTATTCAGTGTTTTCATTTTGAAACACACTATAATTTTCTGTTATATGCCGTTCCTGCAGTATGAGTATATACATAATTTGCATTTAGGAACAAAATGTGCACCAACCATCTGTTGTCAACAAAGAGAAACGGCATTTTACAGTACAATAGTGTATATTATTGCAATAGTAAGATATTTCTTTATTAATTTAATCAAATAAAATGAATATTAATATTGGGGGGGGGTTTGGTCTTTAGCTGACCACATGTCTGGCTCACTTAAGTGACTGCATTTTTTGAGTTTTTGTTGTTTATTTACAGAATATTTTAATTATTTATGTTCTAATTGTTGTTGAGCTGCAGGTTAAGACTCACTGCATTTATGTCAGTTTATTCACTGCGTGACTGCATTTATTTTAATTTAACTAAGAAGAATTCAGTTATGTATTTTATTATTTAACCTGACATACACGTTTACTATTGTTCTAAATATTCTATATGTTGCTTAAAAATAAAATATATTGTGTTCAATGGAAAAGTTTTTTACCCAGATATTTAAAAATAACACATTTTAGAGCTGTAATCGCAATACCGCAATATTTTAAAACCATGATATTTTTGCTTTAGGTTATCATACCGTCAAAATCTCCTGGCCCATGTCTAGTTTATTAAAGCCTGAATTAAATCTGTTCATCATATAAAGCGATTGTGTCTCTTCAGAAGATGTGGATTAAACTGCTTGATTCATTTGGATTTATTTTACGATCCCTTTATGAACGTTTTGGGTGAATACACTCAAATCTCTCAAATTTCTTTACAAATATTTGTTTTGAAGATGAACGAAATTCTTACGGGTTTGGGATGAATTGAGGGTGAATAAATGATATTTGGGTGAACTGACCCAGACAGCAACATAGTGTCGGCCCAGATTCGTGTACCAGATGTGGGCCGGATCTGGGCCGAAACTATGTTGCAGTCGGGGGAACCCTTTAAGTTCCTGGGCATGTACTAGAATTATGTTTCTGTTTAAAAAGGGAACTACTATATTACCTCTGGTGTTTCGCCTGAACCCATGACTCCACCATCCCTGCCGGGAGTCAGTGGAGGACGCAGTGAGTTTGTTTCTCCGGAGCCGTTGATCCTCTCGGCCTGTGCTTGTGCTCTGGAGGAACAGGACAACGCCAGTCAACATCTTAATATCTAAGGATGCACAGATATTAAATTCAGGCTGATACAATAAATTGATCATTAATTGTACGCTATGACCAGAATATTAAAATTATACACTTCTCTCGAAACACATAGAAAATAGAATAATAATTTGTTGTTGTTAATAGTATTTTAAAAGATGATCTTTAAATGAGCATTAGATGACGGTAAAAAGTAATCTAAATGTAAAAATAGAGGAAATACGCATGAACTAACAAATAAATATACAATAAAAAGTTTGAGGTCTGTAATATTTTTTATTGATTTTGAAATAAGTCTCTTAAGTTCACCAAGGCTAGATTTATTTGATCAAAAATATAGTAAAAACTCTAATATTGTTCTGTATTATTACTATTTAAAATATCTGTTTATTCCTTTGATCAAAGATATATTTTCAGCATCATTACTCCAGTCTTCAGTGTCACATGATCCTTCAGAAATCATTCTGATATTATGATTTGCTGCTCAAGAAACATTTCAGCAGTTGTGCTGCTTAATATTTTTGTGGAACCCGTAATACATTTTTTCAGGATTCTTTGATGAATAGAAAGTTCAATAGAACAGTGTTTGAAATAGATGAAATCTTTTGTTTTTACTCTCACTTTTGATCAATTTAACGCATCCTTGCTGAATAAAAGTATTAATTCTCTTAGTAAAAAAATCTTTCTGACCCCAAACTTTTTAAGAGTACTGTAGATTTATTACAAAATCAATATTAATATCTCTATCTTTTGCTAAAAACTGTGACACTGGCATTATGATTTCTGATCTACTTATCTAGTATACAACCCATTTTTCTAAAGTATATTGACTGGCATAGAAGTTTGTTTTGGACTTAACTAGTAAAGCTTCCCGTGTCTATTTCTGTGGGTTTAATTGGATTAGAAGTGTTAAGCTTGACCATATGTTGAATTTCACCACTCATAGTAACGCCTGACTAGAGTAACAACGCTGCATCTAGGGCATGAATGTCAGACTAGATTTTACAATTTCATACTTTCAGGTGAAGTGTGTAATTGTTTATGACTAATACTTATGACTTTCTTTCTTCCGTGGAACACAAAAAATGATTTATGTCCACACAATGAAAGTCAATGGGGTCCAAACATTGGACCCCATTGACTTTCATTGTACAGACAAAATAACACAGGGACTGAGGAAAAGTGTATTTTGCATGAACTATCCCTTTCAGTGAGAACACGAGCCCACCTGTCTGGCGACTCACTGAAGACGTTGCTCTCAAATGCGTTTTTGCTCCCGGGATACCCAAAGTTGGCAAAAGACTGCGACATGGCCGTTGCTTTTCCGTCGCCTTCAGTGCTTTTCTTTTCCCGTCCCACCAAACCGTGCGACAGACCGTCCAGGGCGGGATTGAGAGAGCGCGACATGTAAGTATCCGCCGATTGGGGTCGGCGTAGTGGCGATGCCGGGCAGGGCGAGAGTTTGGTGAGCAGAGGCGTGAGAAGGTCCGCGTGACCCGTCCGGGCCGGTTTGATGAGCCGGTCCACGTGGATGCTGAGGGTCTTCTGCTCAAACGCGCAAGCGAAGACCGATGGCGAGAGGTTTTGCAGCCAGGAAAGCAAACTCAAGTCCAGTTCCTCGCAACCGTTCCCGCACAGAACGTCGACAGCTAGGAGAACTTCCTCCTCGCTGATCTCCTCTCCAGTCGCTTTGCTCTGGCAGAATTCAACGCAACATTCGTAGAGTATTCCTTTGATGAGGAGCTGGAACAGACGGTCTCCGCTGGCTTTGAATCCCACTTCGCTCAGTTTGCGGTCCGCAGGGATGAATTCGGCCACCATGGAGCAGGCTTCCTCGAAGCAGTGGACGCGGGCCGTGCTGGGGTTCCAGTCCTTGAATTCGGCATGGTTGGTGAGGCGCGGGAGCGTGAGGAGCAGACAGAGTTTGCTGTAGTCATCTTTAGTCGGGCAGAACTCTTCCAGGGAATGGAGGGACTTCACCGCGTCCTGCATGGTCAGCTCCAGCTGGAGGAAGGAAAGAGAGAGAGAGGTCATCATGGGATGCTTCCTGAATAAAACCTTCTTTTGGGCACATTCTGAGTCAAGATGCAAGAGGTTTAATGTGAGATGGCTCAAAATATTTTTTAATTCAATCTTTTTTTTTATTTATCAGTATTAAATGCTACTTTTAATGTTACAAATGATAATAAATTGAATTAAACTTCTTCCATTGTTCATAAATGTTACAGACTATTTCATGGTACAAATGATAATAATAGTAGTAAACAATTAATTTTGCATAAAAGAGAAGCGTTATTTATTTATTTTAAAGGTTATTTTCGTGGTACCATTAATAATAATAATTAAAATTCTTCTATTTTGCATAAAAGACCAGTGTCATTTATTTATTTATTTATTTATTTGTTTGTTTGTTTGTTTGAGTTTGTTTATTTATTTTAACGCCTATTTTCAAGGTACCAATACTACTACTACTACTACTACTAATAATAATAATAATAATAATAATAAAGCAATATTCAATACTAATAAAGAAATTAAATTAAATAAATAATGCAAAATGGAAGTTTAATTCTACATTATTATTATTCATGGTACAAAAAATAATAACAACAACAATAATAATAATAATAATAATAATAATAATAATGTACAATTAAGCATTGATAATTTTGTATAAAACATGAGCATTTTCATGGGACAAATATTATTATTATTATTATTATTATTACTGATAAATAAATAAATAATGCTTGTCTGCTTTTATACCAAATGAAATAAGTTTACTTTTATATAATAGTAATAATAAACAATTACACTTTTTTTCTGTTTTGCATAAATTATTTATTTATCAGTATTTTAGGCTATTTCTGGCAAAAACTTCTAATAATGATAATACAAAATAGAATTAAACATCTTCCATTTGACATAAAAGACAAGCAAAATGGATCTTTTTTTAGAACAGCATGATGGCATTTAGTCCAGACG
Source organism: Rutilus rutilus (assembly GCF_951802725.1). Lineage (NCBI taxonomy): Eukaryota > Metazoa > Chordata > Actinopteri > Cypriniformes > Leuciscidae > Rutilus > Rutilus rutilus. Next base: position 31,642,129 of record NC_140222.1, on the reverse strand, counting down.
CATAAAGACTCACATTCTCAGGGTCATCTGACGCAGATATGGCGTTGTTTACGCACAGAGCTTCCAGAAATTTCTGCTTTAGGATGATATATCGAAACCTGAAAGAATAAATCAATTTAAAAAAAAAACACTGAAACAAAGAACACATGCTTGGGTGTCTCTGCAAAAGATTCCAAACCGACGTCGCTCACCTCTTCCTGTCAAATTTATCCAGGCACTCCAAAGGCTGAATGAACTGCAAAATCTCCTCCCATTGCCCGTCTAAAACAAGTTGCCTTAGAAAAAAATAAATCGAAAAAGGCCTAAAATTAGTTCACCTACCCAGTTAAAGAAGTGATGCCACTGCAAAAAATGCAAGTGTACTCAATACTTCAGCAACTTTTGCTTAGTCCACACTTCATTAAGCAGCACAACCATTTCTAAAGACGACACAGTGTTTTCTTAAAGTAAATGGCTGCTAAAATGGCCGTCATAGGTAGAACTGTTTTTAGAATACTATAAAAATTGTTTCAGAAACCTATACCTATAAATGCCTTACTGATTCCATGCTTTTGAACAGTAGTGTATTAGAATCGCTAAGCATACATTTGTTGTTTAGGTTTTCAAAGACTCACCTCAGGAAGAGCATATCGTCTGAATAAAGTCCATTAATGACGCCGCTCTCCTTCTCCAGCGCCAGCATACTGATGTGCAGCTTTCTGGAGTTCAGAAAGTCCAGGATCAGCTTGATTATCTCCGCTTCTTTAATGTTTATAATCTCCTCTGCAGTCATGGTGTCAGATTCCTGAAGGGACAGAGGGAGAAGGTTATCTGTGAGCAAGGACAGTGTGTGTGTGTGTGTGTGTGTGTGTGTGTGTGGCTTTGACCTACTATCCCTAGAAGGATAATAAATCCTCCACAACGTGGGACCACAACAGCTCCCACAAACATATAAAATGTCAAAATTAAAATCTAACTTACAAATAAATAAATAAATAAATAAATAAAACTCTGTGGTGGTTAGGTTTAAGGGAAAGACATATTTGAATATAGAGTCAAAACAAACAAACAAACAAACAACCAAATAAATAAATATGAGAGTTAGGTTTAAGGGGCAAGAAAATATCAATATATCAGTATATTAAACCAAATAAATGTACATACATAAAAAAATGTGAGGATTGGGTTGAAGGGAAAGGAAATATCAATACCTCAAAAATATCAATATATTAAACCAAATAAATAATAAATGTAATAAATATATTTATTTGAGGTAAAATAAAAAAATAGTAAGATTTGAGTTTAGGCACATAATTTTCTCAGTATGTTAAAACAAATAAATAATAAATGAAAGCATTTCATAATATATATATATATATATATATATATATATAATATTATAAACAAACAAATAAATAAATACGGTGAGGGTTAGGTTTAAGGGAAATACACATCAATATCTCAGCATAATAAACAAAATAAATAATTAATCCATGAATTAATAAATACACTTTTTTTTTTAAATAATAATAAATAAAGTATGTTAGAAAAATAATAATAAAGTAAGTTAGTAGGCTAAGTGGGGGTTAGGAATAGATTACAGTAAATAACCGGGTAAACATTAGCTCGGTTTATTAAACCAAACAAATAGTAACTAAATAAATAAAAATATTTATAAGGAGTTTAAAGTTAGTCTGTAGTAATTATGAATAACTATATAAAAAACATAAACACAATAGAAATATATGGTATGATGACCCCATTATGCTAAGTAAATTATTCAGGCACACTGCTAAGTAAATCAAGCGTATATTACATACATCATTTAAGTAAACCACGTGACCCAGAGAAAATACAAGTCTGGATTTAATATAAATGCAAATAGTTGCATGCAAGTACTGCGACAACTTGAGCCATATGCAGTAGGCCTACTGTCAGCAAAGAGAAGCTTGCGTTTGAATGTGGAGACAGCATTGGGTAGATTTAGATTATTGATCTCACCTTTTTATTAACTGAATGCACCCTCGAATCTGTCATTTTCGCTAACATTTACAAAACAGTATGCATGCCCTGTCTGGCCCCCAATGCAACGCAGTGAAGCTTTAACTCTCTGCGTGCTTGCAAGACACCATTAAAAAGATCCATGCAGCATTTCCAAAATCTTACCTATAATCAAGCCTCGGCCAAGCCCGAATTGTTTAGTCAATCTTCTACTGCGCGTTCCTTCCAACGCGGATTAGCGCGAGCTCAGCGTTCCGTCGCCCGAGCGTGAGGTGCGTTTATCCCGACAATGGCTCGGATGTCCCCACCCACCTTCCGCCTGTCTCACTCTCCATCAGCAGCGGCGGACGCGGCGCGGCGCGGCACCACGCCACGCGCGCGCCGCTCCGGTCACACCCACCGAGCGAGCGCTCCGCTTCATGTTCTTCACTGGTTGAGGTCAATTATGAGGTTGGGAATCGCAAATATGACATGAGGCGAATTCAAACGATTTGGGTTGGAATATGCAATGGACAAAAACATAAATATTTAACATACTTTAAAATTGTGACACCCAAGAAATAACATTGTTTAAAGTTATTTTTTATATAAAGGCTATAGGCTATATGAATTTTATAGGCTACATTTAATTTTGATATAATGTTTTGTTTCTTGCTAAAGCAGACAAGCCTGTTGTTGTGTTATATGAACACCTGAGGGCACTATGCCCAAACATTATATGAACAGGACTGATCCAAAATATGGGCTTGTTTAAATAAGCACACTTGCGGTCTTTGCACTTGTTCACCTGTCTACTACATGACGTATTTCCTGTATTTGGCCTAAGTGTTCAAGTGGGCGTGAAGACGATGTGGCTTGTGCAAGTAGGCTAGTTTATTTTGATGTTCAATACTTTGCATTTTAAAATGAACTTCTAGATGTCTGTTCAGCAGTCCCTATGACAAAATTTAGTAATTAAGTGATAAAAAGCAGTTGCAAATGTTGTACAAAATACACATACTGTACTCATCTTTGCACCTATAAAATGTGCAAAACTGTATGTTTGACAACCAAAGTATATGTAGCCTATATCTAATTAATGTAACTTACAGTGGAATTTTTTCCTTGACATCTCATGAGATAAGGCCATATACATGAGTTCCTGAACATGATGCCTGATGGGATATGCGTAATATTCGAGACAGTGTTGGTTTAGTGTGCGATAAGATTACTAAGCTTAAGCATTTTTAAGACCCACAGTCTTGTGTACTTACTTCCTGTCGCATGCACACACTCTCATGATCAAGACCGCATGTGGGTAGCCTATTTTGGAAAGGCCCAATGTTTTTAGTCATACCAAGAAACTAATCGATGAGTATTGTTGGCCTAATCTGTGAATTAAGTTCATTTGGATAGTGGCTGCGTCCAAAATCGCATTCTCTCTTGAGTATTTACTTCACGAATGTGCGTAGTATGAATGTATTCTGGCCATATCGTCATTATCATGTGACCTATCAGTACCAGCGTCAGTTGCGTCGCTTCATCTCCATTCATAAATCCTTTCCCGTGACCTCATGGGATAGTAAAGTGTCCATGGAATGCACACTTTAGAATATCACTGCATGGTAGTAGGTCATCCGGTACTTTTTGCCTATTGTTTTATGAGTATTGTGAATTCAGACATACTTCTTTTTGTTACATAGCCTACAGTTTTTCACCTACTATATAGTAGGGAAGTGTGCAATTTCAGATGCAGCCTTCAACTTCCTCATTGGGCTGACCAATGATAAGTGAATCTGCAAAGTTGAATTATTAGAAGATATTATCTACCAAAAACTTAGCCTAGGAAGAAATGTAGTTATAGTTTTACATTTACATTTACATTTAGTCATTTAGCAGACGCTTTTATCCAAAGCGACTTACAAATCAGGACTAAATTAAGCGAGTCATCATGAAGAGGCAAAAGACAACAACAACGCAAGAAGTGTTCAGAATACGAAGTTCAGGCATTATTCAGAGTAGCATAAGCATGATAGGTGGGATTTTAAGGGAAAGGTTTTTTTTTTATTTTTATTTTTTTTATGAGTTTAGGTGCTCATGGAAGAGATGGGTTTTCAGCTGTTTTTTGAATGTTGTTTGAATGTTTTAAACACGTGAAATATCCAAGTTCTTGACCTTTTGGACTCAAGCATTCAACCCTGTCATCTAGATTATTGTAAGGCAAAAAAGACTAAACAAATGTATTTATTTTTATTTGATTGGAAATCTAAATTAGTAATACAAACGGACATTTGGTCTCATACTAGATACAGTAGCCTCCACTGAATGGGAGCTTGATGTTTAAACAAATATGCAACCCTGTTACCCATTTTTTTGTAGCTTTTCTTTTTTTAAATGTTATAAATTTCTGTCAAATTTGATGTTCATTTAATGTTTAATGCAAAAAACACTAGTGAAATCATACATCACACATTGCTGCTATGTGTTTAGACAGTCTCAAATGTTGGTAACAGGGTTGCAAGAATAGCAAATGAATAGAAAATAAAACAGCTCATGTCATTTTTGACCTCATGAGGTTGACTCACATTTCCTGAAGGTGAAGCACCTTCTCATTTTGAAAGAGTTTAAAGGCCTATTTTGTACCCTGTTTATCTTACAAAGTATTGACTTAGGATACAATTTGTGTCCAAATGACGTTCTAGCTTTGTGAGTTTACTGCTGTTCAGTTTGGCTGAATCTAGGTCACAGACCTGCAGGAACTGATACATTTTGAGGCTGCGCTTTTAAGGGCACCCAAGTGTCCGTCGATTCCTGTCGGTAAGCATGACCCTGTTTGGCAAAGGCCTTCGTGTTTTTTTACGCATTAAATGCACAGTCTGCAACTGGGGCAGAATTGTTCTCAGCAGGACTGTGCCCCACTTTCTGACGTTTCTTTGAAAATACACGTAATGAGGCACTGACTGTCCTACCTCTGCATTTCAGACAATCTACACTGTAAAAAGTGAACAGTTGGATCAACTTAAAAAAATTACTTCAATTGGTAACACCTTACGAAATTAAGTTTTCTAAACTTAAATTATCACGCTTTTATCGTGAAAAACGTGATAATTTAAGTTGAGAAAACTTAATTTCTTTAAGTTGATCCAACTGTTCACTTTTTACAGTGTAAGGATCTTTCACACCAGAACATATACTAAAGGTTTGGGGTTGATAAGATTTATACATGTTTTTGAAAGAAGTCTCTTATCACTCTTAAAAATAAAGCTTCTTTATCGGCATTGATGGTTCCATGAAGAACCTTTAACATCCATAGAACCTCACCATTCTTTATAGTGGAAAAAGGTTCTTCAGATTATTTAAATTACATGGGGAAAAAAATAGTTATTTTATGATCTGTTCAAGAAAAGGTTCCTTGGGAAACCTAAAATGGTTCTTCTATGGCATCACTGAGAAAACCCCCTTTTGGAACCTTTATTTTTAAAGGGTTAGTCAAAAAGTCTGTCATTAATTACTCTCCCTCATGTCGTTCCAAACCCGTAAGACCTTCGTTCATCTTCGGAACAAAAATTACGATATTTTTGATGAAATCCGAGAGCTTTCTGATAAACTGCAATGTAATTACCACTTTCAAGGCCCAGAAAGGTAGTAAAGACATCGTTAAAATAGTCCAGCGACTCCAGTGGCTTAACCTTAATGTTTTTGTTAGTTTTTTGCACACAAAATGTATTTGTGTCGCTTCATAACAGAATTAAAATTTTTGAGTGAACTATCCCTTTAAGAGTATGCTCACCAAGGCTGCATATTAAGATCAAAATACAGTAAAAACAGTAATATTGTGTAATAATATTACAATTTAAAGTAACTAAATTTTCAGCATCATTACTCAAGCCTTCAAAAAAGAACAGTAATTACTTGAAATAGAAATATGTTGTCTCTTTTGATCAACTGAATGCGTCCTTGCTGAATAACAATATTGATTTAAAATAATTTTTAAAAAGTCTTAGCGACAATTTGTCTGTCCACATCAGACCGCACCAGATGAGACCGAAAAAGAAATGGACAATCCATTGGATTCAACGGAGAAAAGTAAAGTCAATTAGAAGCACTCACTTCCTGATGGCTGAGCGTACTGCGCAGACTCAAACTGAGCTTGACGACGTAGATGTGACGTGAGCAACCTGTCTGTCTTCTAGTAGCTGTGCCAAGAGAAATCTGAATCATTCCCTTCCGAAACTCGCAGAGATGGAGAGTGTGAGTATGAGCTGTCCATGAGCTAGGAGCAGGAGAAACTTTTGCTAAGTATTCTGATTAATTATTTTGTCATTTTGCCTCCACGCCCCCCCGATTGCCCGCGAGCTTCTCCTCCTGTCCATACGGTAATCTCTCTACTGTGCGACAGAGAGTCGCGTGGTTATGACGCAATCGTTAGCCTATTTTTACAAAAACTGCTTCTACGGGGCCATAACGTAAGATACAAGGTAATGGAGCCTTTTATACATTTTTGTGTTTCTTTAGAAATAAATAATGGACAAATGGAGTCTTTAAATGCCTCAGATGTAAAGTTATTCGCTGTCAAAGTGACGCCAAAATGAATGGGAGTCAATGGGATGCTAACAGCAGGTGAGGGTCGGCTAATCAATGGCGGCGCCCGGGGAAGCTTCGGTTTTTTCTGAAAGATTACCCCCTTGGACGAGACAAGGCTTCGAAACACGACATAATCAATCATTAATTACAGCCAATCAGAAGATTGTGTGGGCGGGGCTCTCCCTGCAAGTGCACTACAACCATCTAGCGCACAAATCAAATTTGATCATTTGACTTCATCCTGTTGTCCAATTTTATACTAACAGTCATGAAATACACTAGTTCACAGTTTGAACGTTCTTATTTCATTTAATTTAATTCATTGGCAATATCTGAGGTAACTTTGTCGCCCTCATTACGGCTAGTTTGCAGTGACTGGTTGGTATATTTTATTTCGTGTTGTGGCTTCTGTTAGAACAGGTTATGTGACAACAACGGACGTTTAAAGAAAGTTCTTAGTTCCTTTAATGACTTCATAAGAATGAATGATTCATGAGTATGAAACAGCTCGATTCCTCATATTCTTCCCTCTTTTGCCCATCACAGTATATGGTTTGTTATCTAATCACAGTCAACCGATCCTTTGAGCTCTGAAATCACAAAACCAGTCACAAGGGTCAATTTTTTTAAAATTGAGATTTATACATCATCTGAAAGCTGAATAAATGTTTTATTGATGTATGGTTTGTTAGGATAGTACAATATCTGGCCGAGATATGACTATTTGAAAATCTGAGGGTGCAAAAAAATCGGAACATTGAGAAAATCGCCTTTAAAGTTGTCAATATGTTCGCGATTGTGCTGCATCCACTCACGAAAATAAATGTTTTATATATTTACAGTAGGACATTTACAAAATAGCTTCATGGAACATGATCTTTACTTAATATCCTAATGATTTTTGGCATAAAAGAAAAGACCCATACAATGTATTTTTGGCTATTGCCACAAATATACCCGTGCGGTTTTGTGATCCAGGGTCACATAGACTGATGTTGTGCCGTCACAATAGCCAATAATGAGCAATTCAGAGTGGAAAAAAATGTGTGAATGATTTTCTATTTTACACATTTATTCGCAACCACAGTCCACGGAATGTTTCACTATGATACAACCTAAAGTCATTCAACAAAAATTAGGTTTTCTCACGAATTCTTTAAAGTTTACAAAGACATTTATGAGTCATTCAACCAAGAAACATAAAAGAAAATCAGCATTATATTTACAACTTCCCATCTATTGAGAAATGCTACATTACATAATTAAATATGTGCTTACAGTATTTAAAACATTGAATGTTTTTTTTATGAAAGCCCATTTCTGCTATACATAAGTTTTTTTTTTTTTTTTTTTTGCAAATCATTATGACATAAAAAGTAAAAATATGACACAGTAAGTCAAATCTATTAGATGAAAAGTCGAAATTATGACATAAAAGTTAAAATTATGACATACTAACTCGAAATTATGACATTTCAACTTAACATAATGTCGACTTTTTATGTGATAATTGTCTTTTAATGCCATAATCAAGATTTACCATAGCATGATGTTTTTTCTTCTTATGTGGTGGAAATGGGTTTCCATAGTTTTCAGAGGACAGTTCTCATTCTCATGACCTGCGGTTTCTGTTGCTTGAAAGAGTGTCATACTTCCTCAGCGGTTTAATGGTTTCAGTTTTTTTGGATGCAGCCAAGTTGGAGATCTCCATCTGATTCCGATTTCGCCTCCAGCAGCCCGATTCCACTGGTTTGGTGTTCTCATATATGAGATCTAGAAACAAATAACGTAGAGTTACATCAAATGGTTAACGGTGCAAAGCTGAGGGTCTGGAGGAAAGTTTTGCTGTGCATGCTTCTGCTGCTCGAGTTAACCACAGATGATGAGAGGCAGTTTACTCGTCATATACTGGAGCTAACTAACTAACCACATGCCACCCACACTCATTCAGCGCTCAGTTTGCAACCAGGGAAACGTCTGACCTTGAACAAAGACTCCTGAAGATGTGGTGTTGTTTCTCAGTAGGGTTCGGTTTCTCAATCAATCGGTGCGACGTTTAAGAGTTCTGTCATGGCATGTTTTTAAATACAACAAGAAGTAATCTAGATTCGTGCCTCAGTTTATAGCAAAAAATTATTGTTACAGGCTGTAACCATTCATAACCACAAAGCTTAAGTAGTGTATGCACTGTAAAAAATATATTGTTCCATTATGGGGAAAACTGTAATAGATCTAACCTTACATTTCATATAATTTTACTGTAAAGGTACCGTTTTTGGAAGTATAAAAAACACTGTCATCTTATAATTTACAGTAAAAAGCCGTAACCTGACATTCCCAGAATTCCCTTTGTGAAACTTCACATTTAATGGTTATTCATTTTAATAATAATGTTTTTTTTCTTCTTTATGGTACATCTTATGTTGTTAAATTAATAATTCAGCTGAAAAGGGCTGTTGGATTTACTGGTTTAGATTTTTTTTTTGTGTGTGAATTACAGTTTTAAATTGAAATATGTACAGGTTGTTCTGAAAATACGGTTATATTTTTACTGTATTTTTAAACAATTATTCTGCACAGCTACCAGGTTTTTTTGGCATGAGAGTATAAAAGTAAAGTTATATAAAATGTTCTAACTTCGTTATCATAGTGATGTTTTGTCATATTGCATTATGATGCTTACATACTGAGCAATACACAACATGTGGGACGGACAATCGATGACACCGTTAAACTTAAGCATCTTAACTTTAGCTTTGGTCGAAGTTCAGTTAACATTATATTTTTTAAATAAATTTGTTTAAGATTAAACAATATCTGGCAAATCAAAGATTTTATTTAAATGCAACATTGAGTCATTGTAGATGTACCTGTAGTTTTGCGAGTGAGGATGTATATGACAACAATTGACACAACTAGTACTACGCATCCAACTGCCAGCGCTAGCCATATCCACCAATCAATCCACCAACGAATATGGATGGTGGGATCTGGCGACCGTGGCGGGGTTGTTGTAGCTGTAAAAGACAAAAAGAAACAAAAAATAGGTATATTATTAGGTCATTCTTTCAAATGTGTGGCTCTTCCTATGGTTACAGTACACTGTTAAAAGCACTGTAAAAAAAAAATATCTAAATTTTTCAATTAGTCTGACGTATTATTTCTCATTGAGCCAATGTTAACAGACTATTGCAACAAGAATTGCACTTGGGCCCATTTAAAAATTTAGATGTGACCAGTCACTCGAAAATTTTGACTTGGAGAGGTTAGAATTTTTTTACAGTGAGTGATCAGTTGACTTAACTTAAAAAAAGTGAGGAAAACCGTAAAAGTAAATAAACTTGAAAAAATTCAGTTATGTGAACTTGACAATTCCACAGAACTTCTTTTTTTCAATTGCACATGAAGTTTATTTACTTAATCAATTTAAAGCAACGGTTTTCCTCACTTTTTTTAATTTAAGTCAATTGATCACTTTTTACAGTGTGTTAAGATGCATTTTCATAAAGAATGCATTCATGAATCTGATTGAGTTGTATTGAATCAAAAATGATTGTTTTTTCCTCCAACTGCAAACAAGTTTCCCCTCAAAATCTCTTTACGCACCTGCTTTACAAACTATTAGTTGCTTTGCAGGTATTTTTTTCGCCATGATTTCAATTACAAAACTCCAAAAATGTAATATCATACAGTACGTGCAAGTGGGATCTAAAAGGCTGAAAGCACATTGAAAATCTTAGATTCAAAACGTAATTTAAATATGTACATAAGGTTTAGCATTTTAAAGAAATTTAATAAAAAAAAAAAAAATTTGTATGACAAAAAATGATTATGAAATATTTCAGATTCAGTATTAGATTAGAAGCAACCAAAACTGAAGCATTTTCTCTTGTGGTCTCAGACTTCTGGACCCCACTGTCCAATGTCAATTGAATGCCTGTAATTCATTCTGTAAGAATAGTACACTTTATTTCCTACTTGCATTTGAGAATTCTGATATTTAAGAATTGTAGTAAAAGTAGAATTAGGAGTTAATATTCAATAAATCCATTACTTCGTGACTTGAGGAGTTCACGCAGTTGACCAAAATGTACATGTAAATAGTTTACGTTTCTTAATTTAAAATGCAAAGTGTTAAATGCAGAATATTTAAAAGTGTAAAAAGCAAAATATTAAAGATTCTTCACCATTCGTCGTGCAATTTGTTGGTTTATCTTCTGTAGTGGGACTTTGTGTTTGATTGTCCGTCTGATTGTCCGGCAGATTTCCACGGCTTCTGTTGGCATCTGAAAAGGCAACAACTGTGAAAGCTGTTAAAACTGTAAATCTCTTGTTACATTCAGCGCCAGCATCAGAAGCAGAGGACATTGGGGACTGAGCCCCCCTAATAATTGAGATCCTAGACTCGCCCCTGGTGGTTAAAATGTCTTGGCGAAGCTTACGGCAAAGGAAAGTGATAGTTGTTGTCAAATTGGATATTTGGCGATTGGTATATTGGTATACACTGTCTTTATTTGCCCACAAACAATTTGAGTGAAAAGTTGAAGTGAAAAATGTGCATGAATTTCTTATTAAGTCTTTGGTTTGTCCTCTTCTGCTTTAATGACAGCAGCACTCGAGCTGCATGAACACATTACGTTTATATAAAACCTGATCATCATGTTCTCCAGCGTGATTGACAATCATCCAAAGAGCATCTTGTGCTTCAATGGATGAAATCTGACCATGTTGTTCACATGATCTAGTTCAAAAAATTACATATTTGTTAAGTGACCTGAAATAATGCAGAACCTGAAGAATATCTTAATTTTACATTATAACATGATGAAACCTTCTACTTACCGACCACAACTTTTACTCCATCACTGCATTTATGTAAGAGAACAGGAATATCTCTCGTAACCTTGCAGAAGTACCATCCGCTGTCATTGGTCTTGATGGAACTAATGCTGAATGTTGAAGTGTTATTATTTACATTATTAATATGCCACTTTTCACTTGTTCTGAGTGTTGGAGAGTAACAGCCTAAATCAAGTGTCGGGCTATAGTACAATTTCACTTTATACTTTCCACCGGGCTGAAAAGTGCAGTTGATTGTGACTGATTCTCCTTCACAGACTTTAATGTTCTTTGGTTCCAAATGGACATTCAGTTGTTCCTCTTGAAGAGTATAACTGATCAAAACTCCTGTTGTAGATAGGGAAAGAAAAGAAACACAATAAGTTATTGTCTGCCGCTAAGTACAAACAGTATTGGAACATTGACCTTGTGAAAATGAATTTTTGTTTAGTTTTTTAACATTGGTTGATACTAGTTGGCTCACCTTTAAATGCAAAATATCTAATAACAATATGGCTTTAATTACTCTATACACCTCAGATAAGCTACTCTGGGTCAATCAACCAGTGCGTTTTTTTACACGTACTGTAGTTTGCCCATACTTACACACATTATTTTAAATTATTCAAATTAATCAACACAATTTTAGCAGAAGATACTAAAAAGTAGACCAGGGCTAACTGTCCTTTTTACAACAGTGATTATTAAAGGGGATAGGATTATTTTTGAAAGTCAGCTTTTTAGTCAAATATGATCTTAAGTAAGTCTTGTCTACAAAAAAAAAGCAATTAAAAAGCAATTAAAAAGCAATTTATTGTCCAGGACATAAGATGCATTTTTTGTTCCATAGTGCGGCATGTTGTCACAATGGGAATCTACCATTAAATTCCATGTTATAAGCTATATAACAGCTTTTCTGCCAAATTTAAACAATAAAACTGTTACGAAGCACAAAACGATTCATGAAACGGCAAAATGTAAAAGACATTAAACCATTGCCAACAAATATTGTAAACAATAAACTGCATAAATGACAAAATTATGCAAATGGTGAGGTTTTTGAACTAGATTCTTCAAACTACCAAACAAATGCACAAAAGACATTTGCAAAATCAGACTTTGACACGAAATCTTATAGTAGCTGAGATTAAGATTTTATGACAACTATAGCCGTGGTCATATGTTGGTTATGAAGTGTCAAAAACTATACTATACCCATAATATTTGACCAATTCTATGTGGTAGATCAAATCAAAGTGGGCTTTTAAAATAGCAGAAATTCCACTTACCAGTGACTAAAAGAAGAACGATTCTAGCGCGTAGTCGATCCATGCCTAAATTGGGCACAGAGTGGGCCTTGAATAATAAACCCACCTCAGAGTAAATGCAAAAGTATTCTATACAGGGGAAGAAAAGAAAAAAAAGACTAATGAAATGATCCAACTTCTACAAACACAGCACGTGGAGTCTTTAAATGCGAATGCATAAAGCTTCCTCGTTCACTAGTGGTTAAAGCTGAAGTCTGGCAGAACTATGCAGAAGGGTTCCTGTGTGGTCATGTATGAATATCGATAGCTTATGAAAAGCATTGTGATGTCTTCCTGTAGAAGCTCGAGTCTACTTGACATTATTCAAATCAACAATGTTTATTACAAATGGATTTTGGACTTCAAATGCATTATATACAATGCATATACAACATATCAGATCTGCAACTGGAATAATAATGGGTTTCAAAAGCATTTAAGTAGTAGGCCTACACTTACCGGTCTAAAAGTGTGTGAAAAATGTGAGTTACTTTGATGTAACACGTAAGAGTATAGAAGCATGAAAGCAGGTCAGCCGCGTGAACATGAAATGAGAAACAGCACCACAAAAACACGACTGACTCCAGGAACACACCAGAGACACTTCTGTTCACACGCAGAAACGGCATCGCTTAAAAGATAATGGTTTTTTTTACACATATTTGGATCTTTAAGTCACATTTTTGGGCATTTAACTGGTTTAGATAGAGATTAGCATCTGCATGAACCTCTCTCAAAAAATGTATGAGCCGTTTTTCCAATGACTTTTAATCAACTGACATTCTTTTTGTGAATATTTGAAGTTCTTTTTGGTCAAATATTTTGTGGAAAAATATTTTTGGTACATTTTTAACTTGGAATGTGTTTATCCTATATTAAGTTCTAATAAATTGCACTAATTGATATTTTGTCTAATATTTATGATTCAATATGTCGAATGCAAGCCATTTAGACGTTTTTTTAAGTGCGACTCAAGTTGCCAAATAGTTTTTGGGATCCTGTACGTTTAATAGTTTAGTTTTGACATCTCATACATTAAGTAGCACACAACTTGCTGAGAACTGTGATGCTGTTTAAAGTCAAACTGAAACAGAAAGATCAAACATTTTTTCATGTTTGTACTGTATTATCTACCACAAAGAATGCAAGGACAGACAAGTATATCTCCATCTTTAATTTAAAAAACACATTGCAAATATCATTACGTATTACATACTGTAAAAGCAGACTCAAGTTTTCCTTCAATAGATTAACATGGTCAAAAAACACTTTTCTTCATAATATACATTGTAGCATCACGTCTTTTCTCACATATTGTTTGATAAAGGAGTCTCGTTTCCAGGAGCCTGCTCTGCTCTGACTGGTCAGATGGCTCAGTCTGTTGTGATTGGTCGGCCGCTTACAGTGTGTGTTGGAAACTAAATGGCCATTACCACATCTGAATTTCAGCTCTAGATCTTCAATGAGGACCATATGCATTATGCAAATTTGTTACAAACCTGACAACTCGTTTCAGGCAGTTCAGAATCGGTTCTTTTGGGAGACAATAACTCCATTTATCATGCAACTGATCTTTCAAGCTTTGGGGGGTTAAGTGACATAATGGGGCACTTTAAGTAATTTGGTATTGACATAAACTCTCTGATTTCTCATCCCACCTTGTCTTTTGGGTTTATATGCAGGCCATGATCCTACATGTGCTGTTTACTACAACTTGTATTCCCTCACTGAATTTTTGTTCGAGAACAGGAACATCTCTCTTAACCTTACAGAAGTACCATCCGCTGTCATCGGTCTTGATGGAACTAATGTTGAATGTTGTCCAAGTGTCATTATTTTCTGTATTAATAAACCACTTTTCACGTATTTTGTCTGTTGCAGAGTTACATACTATATCAGGTGTCGGGCTATAGTACAATTTCACTTTGTATTTTCCACCGGGCTGAAAAGTGCAGTTGATTGTGACTGATTCTCCTTCACAGACTTGAATGTACTTTGGTTCCAAATGGACATTCAGTCGTTCCTCTTGAAGAGTATTACAAAATAAATTTGTGGGTAAATCTGCTGTAGTGGGATTTTGCGTTTGATTGTCCGTCTGATTCGGATATTCAGGGCTGATGTTGGCATCTGTAGAGAAAAGACAACAACAGTGAAAGTTGAAACTGTAAATCTCGTTACATTCATTACAATGAAGGATTATGAACTCGGGCGGTTAAAATGTCTTGATGAGTGCTGATGGCTATAGGGAAAGTGATAGAATACTATTAACTACAATTGTTGTCAAATTGCAAATTTGGTCATTATATTGGTTCACATTGTCTTTTCCCCAAAAACATCTGATCTGATAAAAGCTATAATGCAACATAATAAATAGTTTGTACAAAAAAAGTTTTCACATAACAGTTTTATACAGAGATCAATGAGGTGTGATGCAACAGACCACTGCTGAAAATGTGTCTATTTTGCAATTTTATTCATATAGGCCTATTTCATTTGAGATTCTTATGCATTTTTAATGAAACATTATATTATCAGCAGAACAATTTGCACAATTTTTATATTAAGTCTTCAAGTCTACAAAAACCTGTAAGTTCGCGCTCGATCGGCCCAAAGCCGGCATCCGACCAGCGCGGAAGGTCTTTACGTGTTACTGTCCTTTTCTCGAGGCAAAGTATTTTTTGATTAAATGCAATACATTTGAATATGTATTCTCTCGTTATTTCATCTGACTCCATAAATTAAAAGGTTTTAATGATATCTGTGCATCATTAATTGTGAGCGAATGTTTGACTATTCCTTTTTACTCTTTAATGAAAATAATGTCAAAGTCAGTTAGAATAATCAAATGTAACAATTTATTATGTCAGGTAAATGTATCATGCCAATTTCATAATCAATTCAAAGATAATCGATACAAAACATCAAATGCTCTGGAATAAAGAGAAAGGATGCAACCCAACATTAAGAAATACATGAAGCTGAGAGTCTCACTCTCAGCCTCACAGGCTAATCTGAAATACAGAAAAGGCCCCGAATCCCCTGCTGCATTTCATTAGCCGCTTTCCGACCAAGTAGTTCTAGGAACTTAGTTCTAGGAACTGTCCACTTCTAAACAGTTCTAAGAACTATCTCCCCTAAACTCGGTTTTGCTGTTTGCGTTCGCACTGGCCAAGTGGCCATAGGAACTGGTAGGAGGAGTAAGGGAGTGACGCAATCACGGTGACTTTTATTTTGACGGCGCGACGGACCTTTATTTTGGCGGCGCTGAGAACGCCAGAGCAAACAATGCTCGCATTCTCTGTGTTTATTAGTTAGCGATCTGTCTAACAGTACTGTTTAATATGTTATTAGATAGAACTGTTATAGAAAGTAGACAGTATATGAAAAAAAGGTTATTAGCCTATGTGGTTGATGTCCAGTGTTGCTAGCTGGGCAGATAAACAATCATGTTTGGCTTGGTCCCCTCAAAGTTGCGTTGGATTTTCTCTTCAGCATAAAGGTTTAGAGACCCATCTATCACTGTTTTCCATGTTTGTATATTTAGTTTATGGAGTAAATATATAGGCTATAATCTGTGTGTTTACATTCTAGCTGTTTTAAAAATGGCGGGTGCTGGTGTTCCACGTGCGTTCGGTCATCAGCGTACACTAACATCACGGATAGTTCCTATAGTGCTGGTTTAGACCCTACTCTGAAGTAGGACCCAAATTAGTTCCTACAAATGGAGTTCTTAGAACTAAAATCGTTCCTAGTTCCTGCGGTGCGAACACGCCGACATCCGGGTACTTTAGCCAATAGTTCTAGGAACTGTGAAAAGGTTCCTCCGGTCTGAAAGCGGCTATAATATAGTCAGGACCTCTTTCACTAGGAAACATCTTTTAACAATGGAAATTTACATTCAGAGTTGACACCTTTTGGGGATATGAGACCATTTGTCTAGAGACCACCTTTCTTTGCGTGTCAGTTAAACTCTTAAAAACCTTATTACCTTCTGTTTTACTTATTTGGAAATGAGACATTTGTACCAGTCGCAATGAGACATTTCAAATGATACTAAATATGTATAATACTCGATGTTAATCATTCACATTAAACTATACATTTTCTTGGGTGAATTCAGATGATCTGAGCATGAGAGAGAGGGGGTGAGAGAAGGGGGAAAGAAATGTAGATTAGGATGACTCGGAGGTGAGACTTTTCGTCTCGATAGTTATTCGATTTCGCGTTATTGACAATCATCCAAAGAGCATCTTGTGCTTCAATGGACAAAATCTGACCATCTGTGCAAAGGAGTTCACATTAACAAAAAGTGCAGAACCTGAAGAATATCTTAATTTTACATTATAACATGATGAAACCTTCTACTTACCGACCACAACTTGTATTCCATCACTGCATTTTTGTAAGATATCAGGAATATCTCTCGTAACCTTGCAGAAGTACCATCCGCTGTCATCGGTCTTGATGGAACTAATGATGAACGTTGAGAAAGTGTAATTATTTTCTGTATTAATATGACACTTTTCACTTGTTCTGACTGTTGGAGAGTTACAGTCTAAATCACGTGTCAGGTTATAGAACCATTTCACTTTGTATTTTCCACCGGGCTGAAAAGTGCAGTTGATTGTGACTGATTCTCCTTCACAGACTTGAACGTACTTTGGTTCCAAATGGACATTCAGTTGTTCCTCTTGAAGAGTATTACTGATCAAAACTCCTGTTGTAGTTAGGGAAAGAAAAGGATAACAATAATTTTCAAACAAAAAACAATATATAGTACAAACAATAATAACAATAAAGATATATGATCGGAATATTGTTGATCTTGATCGTTGTGAACATGATGGTTTCTTGGTTTTAAAATTAGTTTGCACTAGTTGGATAACTTTGAATAAAAAATATCTAAAGACGACTTAAATGCACAAGCTAATCCACTGGGGTAAGTTGTCACATGGCATCTTTTTTGTCATTTTATGCAAATAAATAGTCTAAACGTGTTTGAAATTTGGAAGAAATGTTGTCAGTTTGCACATGTAATATAAGTGCCTATTGGAGCACATTTGTCATATTTTGGTCATTTCTTAAAATATTTCACTTTCTGCAATAGATTGTCAAACAATTTTCTCACCAAAAATGCTTTTAAAATAGCACAAATCTCACTTACCTATAACTAAACGAAGAAAGATTGCACTGCAAAACCGATCCATGTTTACGCTGGGAACAAATGGGTTCATAATAATAATTCGCCCTGAGACTAAACAAGCCTTTAAATGAGAACACCTGAAGCTTTCTGTTTATCATGGTGGTTAAAGCTCTTAAAGTCTGGCAAAGATATGGGTTCCTGTGTGGTCGTGCACATAACATGAGTAAGTGTAATTTTAAAAGCTTCTGATGCCGTCTTCCTGTAGAAGAGGTCTACTAAAAATTTAAGAAATTGTTTATGCAAATGATTCTAGTTCAAATGCATTATAGAACATTACAGATCGGTAACTAGTAAAATATTGGGATTAAAAATCAAAGCGAACGCCAAACTGAAACAGAAAATGCAACGGTGGCATTTTTTTTATCTACAGGTCCTATGTATTTGTACTAAGTGCATGCAAGTCAAGGACACAAATAAGTATACTTCAGTCTTTAATTTAAAATACATATTGCAAACATCATTGTGCAATACATAAAAGCAGACTTAAATACTCATGTAATTAAATATCAGTGAGAAAAAGTGACCATCGTCCTTGTTCAAATTTGACAAGAGTTCAAAGCACATTTCAACTATCCACAGAGAGATGAGTGACACGAGTCAATGAATTTGAAAGGAAAGGACAATTAATATGCCACGTTTAAGTTCAAATTCCTTGAAACAGGAACAAATAGCATCTTTTATTAAAAAGGTTCCTAATATAAAATGCTGACGCTTGCTATCATAGCCATCTATGATCTAACTAAATCATAGCTTGAGTCAGTTCATTTGTAAACAGTATAAATAACATTGTGGTGTCACAATGTGAAAAATCACAGTGCACTATTAAAAAACTGACAGCTACTGTATGTTAATATCACAGAAGAGTGTACAGTAAGTAAATAACTGTGCAAATCCTTATTTTTCATAGTCTGTTACGTTAGGTAACTTGGATTATGTCTAGTTAAATGATCTTGAATATAAAATGAATCTAAAACAGCTATTAATGTACGTATGCTGTTGTACAGTGTCAATTCATTCTTTGGTGGGATGAATGATGCATTTCTTTCAATAAAATGAAAGTCAAACCATAGTTTCCTTAATATAAATGAAATGTTCCCTGTATCTTTTAAAGTCAACATAAAAAGGTATTCATAACCCATTTTACTTCTGTAATATAATGATGCATTTCAGAAAGAAAGAAAGAAGAAGAAAAAACTAAGAAAAACATTGGATCATGAAAAGTGTGTTCAATACCAGAATGGAAATAAAATGGAATAACCTGCAACGAGTCGTTTTTGAATTCATGTTAACTAGAAAGTTATTAAATATGCAAACGTGAACTGAGGTTTTATATGCAAACACATATAATAATAATAATAATTATATTAATAATAACATTCTCACAAACAGTCAGAAACAAAATAAAAACAAAATATCACAGTAAAAAAATAAAATCATTCTGATCATTAAATAAATAGGTATTGACATGACCCCTGTGCTTTCTCTTCCATTGGCTGATGGACTATAACTCGTCTTTTGGGTTTATATGCAGGCCGTGATCCATGTGCTGATTATCCAGGGTTTGAACCACCTCATCTGCTTGAAGCCTCTCCTGCAATTTGATTTAAAACGGATCATATTTTAGCATATCATATATTTCTTTAGCATTTTAATGTTGGATAAGGTTTCATAATTTACTCTGAACCTTTAAATTAAACATTATGAAACAATTATTCAATAATTTAACGTTTTAAATAAAAAATTAAAAAAGAAATATATATATGATATAAAACTAAATTATTCTATTGTTTTTTTGTTTTTTTATAAAGTGCCTTTTCCAAGCTCAAGGTCAGAGAAATAATAATGTAAAGACATAGCAACAAGATACCAACAAACATACATGCATACATTTATACAGTACATAAATATTAAATAGAAGAGGACCAAAAACAGAGCCTTGTGGGACACCTCAAGTAAATTCTGAGTAATTTGTGCGTAAAATGGACCTTCCCGAAAACTCTCCTCCGGATTCAAAAACACTTTGTAAGCGCGTGTATGTTAATGAATTCTAATCATTCGTAAAAAGGGTGATGCTCATTCACAATCAGCATCCCAGCCTATAAATGACAACTAGCCTACATAAATGACATGTCAAAGAACGCTGTGGAATCTTCTGGACTTCCTTATCAGGTTTGGCTCGAGTATATTGTATAAATGCAACAGGCTCTATGCACGATCGCTTCCGTGTTTTGTCTCAGCCCGCCCAGTTACATCCGGTGCTGCGTCGGAAGCCGTTTTTTGCATTCGGTGGAGATAATGGTAAATTACACTCGCTGTTTCCAAGAACTTCCAGCGGTTAACGTGAACGATGTTAACAATATTGTGAGGCAGTTAGCTGTCACACCTAAGAGTAAGAAAGAGAAGGGCTTTAAATTATATATTTCGAGCTACATCGACAACTTTGAGGGTGAATATTCTCTCATATCATGCGAAATCCGACTAGCGAATCGGTTTCTAAAATCGTTGTCTCCGTTTCGGCGAAAATTAATTTTATGAAAGTTTTGCCGCTAGTACACTTCGCCATAGAACGCGCTATGCGGAAGTAAAGACGCTGGCTGAGATTCTACCGGAAATACGTCAGCAGCGGTCGTGCATAGAGTGTATAGAGGCTAATTGGCCATATACCTAATAAAAATATGAAATTAACGTGTCCACCAAAGTGTTTTTAGACAGCTGAAAATGCCAGGCGCTCTTCTGAAAAGGCCTAGCTGCGGTGTGCATCAGAGCGCTTTGGAGGCGCAGCGTTTTTCCAGTTGAAATTACATACAGAATATATCCAGAAGTAATGTGTTAAGGCCCTGATATATTCACAGCAAAGTTCTTTTTCGTTCTTCGTTTAGGTGTAAAACGAAGTTCGAAATACGTGACCAGCAATATACTGTTATCGAACATCTCCCACACTGCTGAGAGCGACGTTTAGATAAATATGTAAATATGTGCTGAGCGCGTTCCTCTCACTAACAAAATAAAAACGTTTTGTTTGAAATGACGTCACAGCAGTTCGTTCTTCAATTTTGCTTGAAGTAGCCTATATCAGGGCCTTTACTAGTATCTGATTTTGCAGATACGGTAGTTTGTTTTATCAACAATTAGTGAATATAAAAGTGCAATTTCAGCAATATCAACTTCTCCTCCATTGTTGTTCAATCATTGTACAAGTATGCAACGGTTGGTCTGTGTTGCATTTGTCCCGCCCCTCCACTGTGATTGGATGGCTATGTAAAAAGTGACAGTGACCAGCGTTGCGTTTTACCCAAAAGTGAAAAAATGTCAACTCTCGATGACGAGAAAAAAATGACAAGCACCCATCCATTTCATCCAAGCTTTAATAATGCCTGGAATACAAGCCGCTTTCTCGAGCCCCTCCACTGTGGACAGCAACCTTAATAGTTTAACATTACCAAGCTATATGGGCAAACAAACTCATGAAATATTATTGTTACATAGTGTTATCAAAATGCAGTGTCATTAGTTTGCCTTAAAGGACACAAAACATTCAGATTTACACATGGTCGGGAGCAGGCGCAAATTTCTTTCGAACCAAAATTTAGAAAATGCGAACACTTCCATGAATCAGAAAATTTTACTTCAGAACGGCTTTACAAACAATTTGCACAAAAATTCGCTACACTTGTGTTTCATGAATGAGGCCCTGATTTCTTCAAAACAGGAGTATCTACAGCAGTTTTTAGTGAGGTTTTAGTATATATATATATTAACTTATTATTTCATCACCTCATCACTGATGTTCAGGCATATATATATATATATTTTTTTTTTTTTTTAACATCAGAAGTCTTCCGTTTTTATAAATGGTCTCTTACAGAAGTTTTCATAGTACAATGCCCAGTTTAATAAATTAAAAAAAACAGGAAAATTAGAATTTCTTGTAATATGACCCCTATAATAGTGTATCGTAGTCATATGAGGTACAATTCAGTTATGTATTCAATTTAAGTGGTTAGGGTTCCCTGACACGTAAAGAAATACTCCAGGCCAAAGGGCTTAGAAACGCGTGTATATGAACACAAAGGGGCATCATGTTTCTGTATTGTGAGAACAGGAAGTGGTTTGGTGGTTTGACAACATTCACAGGTGGCTATATCACTTCTGTATCGGTGGGCAACTGTGGCTCGGGATTTGTGCCTGATACAATGGAAAATTCCACTAAATTTCCAACTACATAAAGATTTAGTGACCTGAACAACAATATGCAACCATGTTCATGTTCATATTCATATAGTAAGCATTATTAAAAGTAAATGTAATCTCTATCACAAACGAACAAGGTTTCTCACCAGCTCTCTGTAGAGGGGGTCTAAAGTGAACCATAGTGCCACGGCACATCTCTGCCCCCTAGTGACCGCCCGCACACCGTGTGGATTCTCACCGCCAGATGAGAACCCGACCATCCGCCCGCACCGGGGCTTCACTGACGCCTGCGACAGGAAACAGAGCTTTTAAACACTAAACTCTACCTGAGGTGACAGAGGAGCAAAATGCAGTTATTTTTCCTTACAGTGACAGTTTTGGCATCCATTTCTGTAAAGATGAATTCTCCGCCATCAAAATCACCGTTCAGATACAGCAGGGCACTGAAGGATGGAAAAAAAGGGGAAAGATAATTACAATTTCATTTATCTTATTTTTTAATGCAGAAGCGAGACTTACAATTCATTACCTGATAGGTAAATAACTAGAATAATAACAAAAAGTGCAGTAAACTGTAAAACTATTTGCATGATAAACCAGTGTTGATGATTATGATCATAAATTAAAATAATATAAGAAATACCAGTTTTCAATATTAAGCAGCATAACGGGCCGTTTTTGTACTGGAAGTGAATGAGTCTGGAAGCCAGACACATTCAAGTTGCAGTTGGCCGTGCTTATTCTTATGTTAAAAATAAGATGGAGACTTTCTTAATGTAAAACTTTTTTAAATGACCACTAAATACAATCAATCAGGCTCACAGTCAGCTTGTAGTACAACTACATATAATTCTGAGGGGTTTAAAGCAGTTTTAACACTTCCTCTTACCTGTAGTCTCGGTAGGTGTAAGCGGGCGGCTCTTTCCAGCACTCATTCGCTTCTGGGTCCAGAAGACAGTTGTCAGCATGTATCGGATGACTGAGGTCGTTTCTGTAGTCCTGCTGACCTAGTAAAATATTTAAATAACAAATTAATAAATAAATAAAACATATATATATATATATATATATATATATATATATATATATATATATATATATATATATATAGCCTAAAATTACAATATTGAAGCCGTTGAAGCCTAAAAGTTTTATGTGTGATAAATTCAATGTTGAATAAAATAAAATATATATTATTTCTACAGCTACTTTTTGTAATGTCTATTTGATGCTTTTCTCATTTAACACAATAGGGGGTAATTTTTCTCTGCTTGACACCCCTAATATATATATATATATAAATAAATAAATAATATTATATACTATATATAATAATTATAATAATAAATATATACTATATATAAATAGACACATAATAAAGCAATAAATACAAATTGTAAATAAAAAATTATATATATAAATAAATAAATACATACAAGATATATTACAAGTAATCTATACTATATAAATATAACAAATATTATAAATCAATTTATATAAATAAATATCAATTAAAATAAATATTACATACTGTATTACATACAGTACAAACATAATATAATACATTATATATATGTACATATACTAAACTTTAGTATACGAATATAAACATAATTCATGATGCAATGTGTAGTATACTCTTACACAAGTGATCAAACTGTGGTTTAATCTGAGGTAGAAACTGAGAGCTGAAACCATACCAGATATGGCAGTCCTACACACCAGATGTGTGTATGAGAAATGCAGAGTGGAGTTTAGCATGAAGTACGACTCAATTATCCGCCTGGCCTTCTCGCTGACATCATAAAAGAGGCGGGCACTTTTTAAAAGAACACGTCCCTCATAGCCGTACTGCAAAGTTAAATAATGAATAATTAATTATTGTTACACTCAGGACTGTTTTAATTATTCATGCCTGTCCAAACAAAACATACACAAGATGATTAAAGTCGACATGAAATCAAAATAAACAATTCTTTTTCTTTTTTTTTTATGGAATATTCCAGTATTTATTATAAATGATTTATCAACCTGTCACTCACATGAGATCGCCCAATAGCAAACCACAACCATCCAACCAATTCCTGATGAACAAAATCAAGTCCCGCCCTACATTTTTTCTTGTTTGTGAAGCCGTTTATATACGTCACTAGCAATCAAGCTAAAATGTGGTACGCTATTTATAAACACAAATATCAGTCACTGTTAAAAACTAAGGAAGGTCTTACCTTCAATGTTTTCAGTACTGTCGCCCCTTCAAATTTCTCATTGGGCGTGTGAGGAGACATTTTCCCCTTGTAACCGTCGCCAGCTGCAGTGACACTCTGCCAAATAAAATATTCATATAATACTTCCAACTACAATTACAGCCTTTAATTGTAAAGTCATATGACATAAAATACTACTATAAAGAAGTACAGTGATATATGGCACATGCTTATTAGGTCAAACAAGCACCAATAGTGGAAATACACTCACGTGCGCCAGATGTTTGAGCTCGGAGCACTGGTCCTCACTGATGACATCATCAAGAAGCACCCTCTGACTTCCATTCAAGGTGTGGGAGTTTTGTACAAGTCTTACATTCTCATACAGCAATGGACCTCCTATACACAGATGAACACAAGTTTACTTTTAATAACCAATAAAAATGGGAAAACATCTTGAAATAGTAACGGAAAAGTGCTGAACCAGTATATTGTAACCAGTATGTTGGTCCAATTTGTGTGGATCATTGAAAACAATCAACTTTTTTTATCATTTTTTTTAATGCTTTGAGGTTTCTATGATATTGTCACTTAAAACTGTCAATGTGTGGAAAAGAGCTTCATGAAGCAAATGATATTCATATTTGGATGAACTGCTTTCTTAATTCAAGACTATTTTCGGTCTCCTTTTTGCATTTTTTTCCAAGTTATTTTTTATGGTGTGCAGCTTTATCTCGCCTGTTATTTAAAGGACAAGTTCGGTATTTTACACTTAAAGCCCTGTTTTCAGATCGTTTCTGATGAAATAGAACGGTTAAGACTGAAATTTGGACACATGCTGCTACGCCCGACCATTTCCGTTTCCGGCGGTGGAGTAATACCGTACCTCACAGCACATCCAATACAAGTCAATGGAGTTGGACAAAAACTATGATAAAACCTGTTGGAAAGCATCTTTTGCAGCGATTTTTGTGTGAGCATATCAGTGAACACCCCTGACCACTCGGTGAGTTTCACGTCTTTGTAAACGAAAGTTGAATGTGTTTTAGGAAGGATTGTTCCAGTGCACCTATGCAGCCATTGTGGAGGTGGGGGGGTGCTACCACAGAAACCGAAAATTCTCGGCCCAGAAGCATGTGTTCAAATTTCAATCTTAAAGGTATAGCGGAGGATTTTCTTTTTCCGGGTGGATCATCAAGACTATTGGTCCTCCTAAGTGTCAATCATTCTGGTGATATGTTTACGTAAGGCCGTCGTACGTGCTCGTGCACACGATTCACACGATGGCGTGCGCTCAAAACACAGGTTGGGCTTCCCACTGATGCCTCAGTCGCGAAGTTTCTACTCGACAGGTAAAGTTTGGCATGCTATTTGGAGAAATCCATTTAAAATCACTGCTAGTAAAAGTTAATGTAAGCTATGATTAGCTCGTGCATGCTCTCTCGTGCACACGTTTAATAGGCGTTGGCCTTGGCTACTGCAGTTCATTGGAACGAAACCGTAGCCAAGCGACATCTAGTGTATATATCTATACCCGCCCGCTGGCGGGTATAGATGTATACACTAGATGTCGCCTTCGCTACTGCAGTTCATTGGAACGAAACCGTAGCCAAGGCGACATCTATGTATATATCTATACCCGCCCGCGCCGTCAGATCATTTGGACGTGTGCTGTTTTCAAGAGATAACAACGATATAAATTCTGTTCGTTTTCTCACACAAACCGCTCGTTTCGTGTCTTAGGCCATCAATGTGTACTTACGATGGGGAATTGTTTCATTTGGACGTGGGGAATTGTTTTAATTTGGACTCTGTGCTTGTGTTTTGAGCCAGTGACCATCGACCTGCATTATATGACTGACAGACAAGAACGGTTTGACCTAAAAATATCAAAATTGAAACTACTGCGGAAACAAAGACACCTACATCTTGGATGCCCTTGAGGTAAGCTAAAACATATCAAAAATTAATTTCAAAGTGAACTATCCCTTTAAGTGTAAAATACCGAACTTGTCCTTTAAGGTCCAGATCATTTAAAATCGGTAAACATCACCTTCCCGCAGCTCTTGTAACAAAGACATTGTGACATTTCTCTTTGCTGATATCGGCACATAGTCCATCCAGCCATCGGTACCAGAAGGAATCCTAAAGACACATATTCAAGACATAAGGATGATTCTCATTATGATTTATCAGGTCAGTAAGAAGAACGCCTACCTGTTAACATCTTCTCTACCGCCTGAACTGCTCCAGTAGCTCTGAAGAGAAACATCAAAAGCATCCATTAAACACCTTCTGAATATGAAGAGCTATGGATTCATGATGACAGATGGGCTTGTTCGATGATCCCACCACAAGGGGGCGATGTAGGTTGGTTTTTAATCTCAAATCTTGCAGGTGCACCTGTTCCCTCTCCCAGCTGTTACATGTTTGAAACATGTCTTGTTTACTGTTACGGCCCATTCCCTATGTCTACATGGTACATTTGAACTATTTTATGATGTGTTTTCAAACCGGCATCCCCGTTCTTTGATTGGTTGGACAAACAGATCGGGGTGATGAAACAAACAGCATTGTTTTGAAAAAAGTGAAACGACAATGTTATTCATTTAAAGTGCATTTTTATATTGGTCAAATCGGAAAATCATGGTTTAAAGCTGTTGGCTAAGTTCGGCTTAAAGCAAATAACGCTCCCAATACAAAAATTAACTGGCTTTAGTGAGTGAGCCCCAATGAACATATTAATATAATAAATAAAAAAAATCCATGTCAAGATTTGAACCAAGCCATAAATATAATTCGAGAAAAACTAATACATTTGCCTGTAGTATTTTTTTAAGTTGGTAATTTTTTTGGGAGAAATCAACCTACAAATGACTTGCGTATACATGTCTGCATATTAAACTGGCATAGAAGAAAATAATTTAAGAAACCATTTCTGGCTCATTCTGTGAACTTACCCCTTCAGTATAGGCCACTCCAATGTTATTGCTGCCCATGAGGAGCAGGTCTGACTCCTGTTTGTGTCGCCTTAGGTACTGTTCAGCTTCCTGTGGCATAAAAAGCATAGCGAGACTGATTGCATTTCCTAATTGGGGAAGGTTGAAGATTACGGCCCTCAAGCATCTTGTTTGCGATCAATCAAGTCAATGGGGGATGTATGGCATATCTCAGTCTGAAATAAACCTGAGCGATTTCTCTTGGCATTCTCCAGGACTTTTTATTAGCAGTCACAGGCACTCGTTTAAAGCAGCTTGATATAACTAGAGCAAAGTCTGCTGCTTCTAAGTGTGGTTGAGGGAAGAGTTGCTTTTGGGGGAAAAGAGTTACATTGGTAGCATTTGCGGCTTCGTGTTATCCGAATGCAAACAGCTCGCAAATTGTTTCAGGGAGCTCTGCGGTGTTTCGGTGAAACTTTTCTGGCCTGTACGAAAAGACTGTGCTGTCAGCACAGTATCTCGGCGGAGGGTTAACAAGGTTCCAGAGGGACTAGAAATCGGGCAATCAGACATGGCAGCAAGCCAGTTAGATGGAAACACTCTGGAAAAGAATGTACTCGATTGTTATGAGCTATGAACTAAAGATCTTGCATTGAAAGACACATTCAAGCCCTTTGGCTCTTGACTTAACAAACTTATGTGCCTTTTACAGTGCTAATAGCTTTCAGACTTTCCGAGGAAAAACTCTTTTGATGGTTCAAGAGTGCGTGCAGCCACTACTGTACATCTCAAATACCAAACTCACTTAAGGGACATGATTGTTACAATGTGTTTATGCGCATATAGCCTTCTGCCAATCTCTGCAGTCTGCCCTTGGTCAACGAGTTTGCTCAAGTGATTTCATAATAGATCTGGACCAGGAAGATGATCTGGATCTTCAAATGCTGCAAACGACGATCCAAGAACTATCACTGTTATGAACCCAAACTTGCTCCATGGGTTGCTAGTGTATGGGTAGGTTACTTCATAGACAAGCTAAACTAAAGGGAAAAAAATTGTAAATTAAATGTATTATCTAAGAAGACCCATCGATGACAATAAATGTAAAGTTATTAGTCAGTAAACAGTAGATCAGTTGCCCTTAAGTATCGTAACTGCCCATGTCGAATGGCATCAATGACAAACAGGAGTGTCCAAGAAAAAGAAAAGAAAAAATTTACTTAAAAAAAAAAAAAAAAGTGTCATGGTCTTAGAAATTATCTCTTTGTATTCATATGGTTTTGAAAAAATGTTAAAGCC
This sequence comes from Rutilus rutilus, assembly GCF_951802725.1. Taxonomy (NCBI): domain Eukaryota; kingdom Metazoa; phylum Chordata; class Actinopteri; order Cypriniformes; family Leuciscidae; genus Rutilus; species Rutilus rutilus. The sequence goes on along the minus strand of NC_140222.1, from coordinate 31,613,601 downwards.
ATTTTCAAGAAAAGTTTCAATTTAAAGTTGCGATGTAACGGAAGTAGGATGAGTGGGTGATTTTTATTTTATGCCATCTTTAATGACCTTAAAAATGCCATATGGTGCGACCATCAAGTAAAAAGTATCATATTTGTACCCAACAAACAAAAGCTTTTTTCAAATTCTGAACTGATTAAATATCGCCTAGAAAGCGCGACTAAAAAGCTGCTCATCACCGCGATAGCACAATCTCCCGAAGTTCCGTTATAATCAATGAAGCGGTCTACACTGCACAATGAATCTCTTGTTAACGTAACGTCTACACTCTGTTATAATGAGAGGATTTGCGAACAGGCCGAACTCGGCACCGAACTCGGCTTTGAGCGGTGAGTAAATTCCACCGTCAACATATCTCATTGGCTATTGCGTTCAAGAAATCAACGGACATGTCTGTGATTGGCTACATTGCTCGATGCAAAAAACATATTGTAAATAGAAACCTTCGAAGCTATAGATACACACGGGACCGTTCGCCAAATCGCTAATGTGCTATTATTATGGAGCTCTGCCTATGATTATTTATTTTTGTTAATTGATCTTATTCTGTTCATTGGTTATTTTATTTATGAATGGATTCCATTGTTTTCAAAAAACTTTCGGCTGACAATAAATCACATTTAACTGATCTTAATTGTAAAATTGAGAGTAGGCATTGCTTTCACCAAGGTCCACTCACTTTAAAATTTCTCAGCATAAAAATAACAGAAATAAAAGAATATATATATATATATATATATATATATATATATATATATATATGAAGACTTAAGATGCAAAAGCCTCTAAGTGCCATCTGAAATTTTCTTTTAGAATGATCATTTTTATCAAGCTTGTATGTTTATGTTCAGTAATTTCACTTTAATGACAATGAAAATGATCCATTAATTGTCATTAAAGTGAAATTACTGAACTTAAACATACAAGCTTGATAAAAATGCTCATTTTAGAAGAAAAAATTTCAGATGGCACTTAGAGGCTTTTGCATTTGAAGTCTTCATTATATATATATAAAACTTAAACTTATCTTATTTTAGCTAGTTGTCAAGGTAGCATTTATCATTTTTATTTATTTTAACTTGTACTAAAATAACTAAAACTGAAATCAAAAGTAATAAAAACTATATACTGTAGGCATTTAAAAATAATAATAATAGAAATGACAAAAAACTAAAAAGAAAATTACTAAAACTTTGAAATTAAAATAGAAAATAAAATGTTCAAAATGTTAATAAAAAATTATAATAGTATATTAACAATACTAAAATAACATAGGTGAATGTACCAATTAAAAAAAAATATATATATATATTTTTTTTTTACAAATATCATGAATTGTCCTTAAATATATATATATATATATATATATATATATATATATATATATATATATATATATATATATATATATATATATATTTAAGGAGTCACACTACATGACATTTTACAACCTGAAATAACCTTGCCATGACATAAAAAGGTCAAATGAACTGATATTTAAGAGCCTTATTGAGTTTGACAGTCAATGAGGGTCTGCAGGGGTCCCCTCTGTGTGACATTTCCTGTGTTAAGTTTTTTCTGCATGTTGCACCGCTGCGTCTCACCTTACGAGGCTGGCCATCATGTCCCAGCACCTCCCTGTAATACTCCACATTCTCAGTCATGAACTCTTCGCCTTCGTGGAATAACAGGTAAGTCAATGCGCACTCCAGAGCCTCTTCATTCCTCCCAGCTGAACACACAGAAAACAGAAACAGTTATTAAGTGTTAATGAAGCCACCAGGGCTCTGTTTCTTGGCTCATCTGGGAGATTATTCATCCTGTGATTCTTTGGAGTCATCTTTTCCCACAGTCACGTTTATTTCCCTTTTGCAGACCTACGCGCTCGGAAACATTTGCATTCCAGGCCAGTGACCACAATGGAACAAACTCCACAGGGCTGAGCGAGTGGAAACAAGGCTTTGAGACACGCAACAGAGACGCCATTTGTACACACACCTGCATAACTTACCATTTTATGAACAATAAGTGTCTGTAAAAGTACAATTTCTCATATCAGAGCTCTTTTCCTTAAGGTAGGAGTGAAAAGTTCAGCTTTGACGTTTCCAAGAAGAAATCAATCAAGACTGAAGTATTTATGAGACTCTCCTTCTCCTTTAGAGAGTAATTTCATGATTAATGAGGTTTTGTCAATTCAACATTATTTTCAAGGTGCTTTTAGTTGATTATAATAACCACTGACATTTTTCTTTCCAATACGGACTATTTGTACAATTTGACTGATGGAAGTCAGTAGTATTATTGCCAATATCTTCTATCCTGAGTAAAAGGTCCAAGAAGAGAATTGGGGGTCAGGTACATATTTGGAATCATTCAAGCCAGTTTTGACATATATGGGAGTTTACCTTGGAAATAAGCAAACTGCAGGTAGTCGTAATGCAATGGCAGGTAGTTTTCCATGGGCGATAGGCGACCGGGGCGGGTGGCCAAATCTCGGACACACTCGTGCTCGCAGTGAAGAACCTGTGTGTAATGATCTGGAAAGCAAAGTACAACATGATTTAGGGTCTCAAGTTCAAATTGGGGCCACTAGCCAGTTTATATTGTCCATCTTGAACCAGTTTCAACACATACAGATGCTGAATTTGAACTATATACTATTTCTTGTGGAAAAACAGAAACAGGGCATTGAGGCGGGATTTAATGGCTTAATAACACACTGTAATCGTGGTTGATGTAGTTGAGATGTGATCTTCTCCCAAAATGTGTAATGGAGTGAGATCATTTAACTGGGATCATATCAAAGATGTCGAAGTGGTTGAGGTTCTGGTGTACTTCAAGGTTGAAGATTAAATTAAAGAGCTGAGAAGACTTTACACTCACTTTAAAGAGCGAGTTGGTCTTTTATGATAGGGTAGTAGACAGATTGTTCCCACATAAAAGTGGGAACAGATTCACAAATTAAAAAGATGAGTAAGAGCATCTATCAAAAACAGGTTTAACAAGCATATTATGGGATGGAGACGCTTTTTTGTCAGTCTATTCATGTATGCACAAAGGCATGTAACTCGCGCTAGACTTCTTTTGTAAATTTAACAATAATAACCTAAAAAAAACATGAAAATGATGAAGAAGCCCAGCCCATCTGCTTTAAAATACCTATAAGATAATGAGTCCTTAGTTGTAGAAAACCGAGTTGTATGAAAAACATACAAACACGCTCTCAAATGGGCATCATCACATGTACAATAAATCAGCGAATGAACAGAAAATGTCAGTGACATCATTCTGAAGATTCCTTGCTGAACTCTGAGATATGCCATCATGCACAAAACCCCCTGAAGCTAACGTCAAAAACACTGACAAATCCTGTGAAGAACAAGTCCTCTCACGACTGGCCAATTCTTCAATCTTTCTCAAAATGTTTTGCACATTTAGGCCATAAATCCATGTCAATCATGCTAGAGTTTTTCACATCCTTCCTTAAATCAACAGATGCCATCAGCAATAATTAAGAACTGTTATGGCAGCTTAATGCATTGTTTTATAAGCCAAATAAAGGGGGGATTTTATGATATAAGTGTTGGTGAATTATGACTCCCCGTTTGACTTTTATGTACACTGTCTCTTTCACATGATTAAAAGATGTCCATTAGTTATATTGGTGCCCTTCACACTAATATTGCAGCAGTTTTCCTGAAATTGAAGAGTTACAAGCAGCTAGAATGGTGAGTTCTGTCAATAACTGGGTATATGAATATGATCAAAGAAAATATGATAAATGAAATACACTACCGTTCAAAAGCTTTGAGGCCAGTAAGATTTTTTTATTGTTTTTGAAGTCTCTCTGCTCAACAAGGCTGCATTTATTTGATTAGAATATTATTACAATTTAAAAATGACTGTTTCTATTTGAATATGTTTTAATATGTTCCTGTTATCAAAGCTGAGTTTTCAGCATCATTACTCCAGTATTCAGTGTCACATGATCCTTCACAAATCAGTCTGATATTATGATTTGATGCACAAGAAACATTTCTGATTATTGTCAATGATGAAAACAAACACAGATAAACTAAACATTAATATATAAAATCACTTTGATTAACGTTAAATCTCAGCTGGACTGCTGAATTTCAAAACAGTAGTCTGGTTTGAGCAAGAATGCAATGCAGACAAAACATGGCTTGTGTTTTGCATGTTTATCAGACATAAGCCTGTTTTCCCAGTGTAACTTCAAGAGCTAAAGTTAAAATGAGCTGGTTCAGTATTGATCAATTATTTTAAAACAAAAAAAACAAAAAAACCCCACTGGATTCATCTTTGATCCAAAGAAGCTTTTCAAGTTGAAAAGCTTGTACTACCATGTTATACTATCATGAACTGCCTGTCAGACACAACAATAACAGATTGTACTGCAGGAAAAACTGCCTACTAAGAAACGACTTATGCAGAGGTCAGAGAACGGGAAGATCTCCATTTCTGGAAACACAAATAGCTCTGAAGACATGATATCCACAATGGAAAGTCCCAAAGAACCACTTGAAAACGGAAAATTCCCAGATTCTTCTCAAGACCGCAGATGATAGCTTTACCACATTAAGAGGAAGCAGGAAAGCTTTGAGTACAAAAGCATCTGTACCTGAGATTAGCTCGTAGAGGTTGTATTTGTACAAGACATGATCCTGCTCCTCGAAGTGCAGCGGCCCTTCACAGAGAGCCCGACACTCCACATCTGCACGATAATACTCGGTCAGAGCCTCTTCAAAGAGCGTCACAGACTTTTCGTAGTTGCCTTTGTCGTACAGCTTCACCCCAGCAAAAAAGGCTCTCTGTAAATACAAAGATGCACTTCATGATACCGAACTTGGTGTTTCAGGCCTTGTAGGGTGTTTTTGCAGGTTTAAGAAACATCAAGCAGTGGCGTAATTGGTAACCATAATTCTGCCAACCGAAAAAAAATGAATAAACAATTTTTGGTTTCAGCTGAAACACATTTGACGTTTTTAAACCAATCTTCATTCTGATGAACCGAAATCTTTTAGTCTATGCTGTGCACAGTTAATGCGTGAGAAAAACTTCACTAAACTTGAATGTAGCATGCCTGCCATCCAATAATCGTTTATTGTTCATTTTTATATGTCAATTCTGTCAATTCAAACAATAAATGTCACTGTTTAATGTGGTGTAGCAGATCACTGTAGATGCTTGCACGTGAACCTACCATCTCTTCCTCTTTACTACAAGTTATAGCATGACGTGAACATGAATGAACATCAGAAGGTATGTTGGACGAAACAACTTATCACGTAATCACTCAATCGGTGTTTCAACCGCGGCAAGACGTCAGTAAATCAGCAAGTAAACAATGTCACGTAACGTTACATTTACCCTAGGAAAGCCATTCAAGTTTACCCTGGTAATTCAGACTTTTTTTTTTTTTTGCTCCGCGAGTTACTCTGGTGTCAAGTAATGATGCTCATTAAATATGCCCCTCGATCTGAGCTTCACCAATCACATCGGGTTATCTGAAATAGGCGGGCCAGAGGCGAGCTAAACAGATGACGACAGCGCTGCGACGTCGAAGTCATTAGTAAACATTGCAAGATGGCTATGGATGAATACCAGTTGTTTGAAACGGCTTTGGCCGCTACAATGAACGAGTTAGACTTGGCTTTTTATCTAAAACAGGAACAGAAGACGCCGCTCGAATCGTTCCTTTGCAAGAAGGACGTTTTTGCTGTTTTGCCGACCGGATACGGCAAGAGTCTAATCTACCAGTTCGCTCCGCTGGTAGCTAAGCATATGTGGTTTGTGATTGGTCGTAATGTTATCCAATTGCGTGCAGTGAGATTTTCAAACGCATGCTTGGTGCCGCCCCTCGAGCTGGCCGATTTTCCTTAGTCGAGGCCAGACCATTAATCTTTTAGATTTAAGTCTGGATTTCCAGGCTAATTCAAGTTTTTATTACAGCCACAATTTAAATGTTTATATTTCAACAACAGATTAATATATCAATAAAAAAGTTGAATTTAAATGCAATTCATTTTTTATAAACTCAATTTTTATTTAAGCATTGACTATTAAATCAAGTTTCCTTTTGCTTTCGTATTTTGGGTAAAAGAAAACAGTGCAAAAGATTTCGGTGCATCACTAGTAACTGGTGTTGACAGCCACTCACTTGATGTGGGCGGGATTCCCGGTCAATGAAGTGTTCCTCTTTTACACCCCTCTGGGCTTTGTACTGCTCCAGATCCTCGCCCATCTCCACATGCTCAGGGTTGGCCTGGAAATACGTATGAGCAGCAGACACAGCTTTGTCCAGTTGCCCAAGCTGTTTCAAACAAAGAGAACACAGAAACGTTTTTAAGAAATGAACTCTGGAGGCCCTTTCTTGTCGCAATTTTGAAATGTACTATTCAAATATTGAGAAATTACATTGCCAATATGTCAAATACAAGTTGAAATTGCGAGATCATGTCCCAAATGCAATTATATGTAAGAAATTACCACATCATGGTCTTCTAGTAATAAAAGAGACAACTATGTACCACAACTACATGACAAATCATTATCAGAGTTAATAGAAACCCTGTTAAACAACATAGAACAACATGGTATTACCAGTTCGGACAAGCATAAAAATGTATTCTGGTCTGAACTGGTCCTTTCAGAAGTCATGCTCATCTTGGCCTCTAAAAGGCTCTTTTTTGATCAATAATATTACTAGAAGAAAAAAAGTCAAAACAAGTTGACAGAAGCCATCAGCTGTTATTTTTCAGCTTTTATGAACTGCAGACCTCAAATCTGTTCGGCAGATCTTGGATTGTCATCTGTTTCTTTAATCCTTCACAGGATCAATATATTATATGAAAAAAACTCTGTTTTAAGTTTATACTTAATGACTCATTACAAAACAATGACAAAGTTGATGATTTCACAGAAGAAAAACAACAACAGTATTGCATGGATCTTCTGGAATGTACTACAACAAATCACAAAATACACCAGAGGGCTATCAACCTCAAGACACTTTTAGGCTCAAACTGATCTTGGTTTCACTTTTGCATATCTTTCAACAAAACATTCTCAAACAAGTTCCATGGACCACATTATATGGTTGTTTATTATTCTTTATAAAGCATCCTTTGGTCACTATTTGCTATTGTTGTGTGTAAAAGAGCAGCTTAGATATTTCTCAAAATATCTCCTTTTGTGTTCCACAGAAGAAAGTTAAGTCAGGCAAGTTCGCAACGAAATGAGACAGTGATGACAAAATTTTCATTTGTGTGAACTTTGAGAGACCATGGTGTGATCACATTTACCATTTCGTAAAACGAATCGAATCTTGCATTTTCAGTCATCCAGTCATTTCAATAGAAATACACGCAATCTGGAATTGTTCATGCAATATGAAAGCTTCTTCGTTTGAAAGTGACTTACTGTGCAACATACATCCCTACACTATTGATAATAGACAGTGGACCTTTTTTGCAAATGAAAATTTGACGTAATTTTTATAATGTGACTGCACCTTTAGTACAATGTTATGTAGCTTCTGATGTCTCCAGATACAACCATAGATGGACCAATGCACAGTAGAAAGGATGATCCTGAATCAACCGCCTCTTTTTTCCTTCTCTTTTGAGACTCAGCCAAGGTTTGGTCTTTTATCTGCTACGGAATGAGGCAGGGAGGCTAAAAGCTTAGGAGGATATGCTTGGTTACCTCTGAAAGGCCAAAGAGCAAGCTGGCGTCGACTGCATTCCTGTGTCTTCTTTCTACCACCCCCTCGTCCACACGCACTCTCGTGTCCCCATTGCGAATGGATTGCAAAGACCCTGATTGGATATGGGGGGTATATTTGTTGCCCATCCAAATGCTGACCTGTCTGATTTTCTTCCTAAGCAGGTCAGATCCCAGGCTTGGCCCCTCTGATCCGACTGTGGTGTTCAGTCACCTGGCCAGTTTAGCCCACATGCGGTACAGTAAGCTATCAAAAAATCCTCATGCCCTGACAAATCCTGTAATCGTCACTGAACAGTTACCAAAGAGTTCACAAGAGGTTATTGGAAAATGGCCCAGTCAGTCACAAAAGCGCAAACACAGCTAGGAATTAGCCTGGCTCGGCACATTGTCTGCTCACATTCACATCTCGCGCAGCTGCATCTCAATTTTATTTACCAAAAACTTGCATTTCTGAGACTTCAAAGGTTTAAACCTCCAAATTTTGTTGTATTCATATGCGTTTGATGTTTTTATATAAAATCGTTGCCTCACAAATACTAGTCATGTTTCACTCTGCAAAAACCTGGTAGACAAAGGGAAGTAGAAGCACATGACTCTTTTACAACCAGCATATTTTAAGTGAATGAATGTTTTGAAGAAGCTAGTTTTCTTTGCAGTACAAAAACCTCCTACGCATGGTCTTAACAGCTTTAAACAAGAACTGTTCCTTAAGGCCTTGTGAACATTGCAAATGACTTTTCTTGCACAATTTACACATCTAAATGCAGCTTGTGTGTGTATTACAAGGTCATTCCGCTGTGTTATAATATTATGTTGGCATAAACTAACATTATACAACATATTATAACCTCACATAGCTTAACATAACATACAAACATAACATAAGCTAACCTAACATAAACCTAACAAGATAACCTAGGCCTATATAACATGTGCATACAACATACAAGCGAACCTAACATTACAACTTATAACATATAAGGTAACCTAACATAAGATAAGATAACCTAAAATTATATCATACAACCTAACATAAGATAACATAACTTAACATTACAAATAACATAACATATAACAAACAAACATAACATGCAACCTAACATAACCTGTAACATATAAGCTACCCAGACATAATTTAACATAACATAACATAACATATAACATAAGCTAACCTAACATAACAAAGAACCTAACATAACATTCAATATAACATAACAAACTGTAGCATATATGCTAACATAACATACAACTTAACATTACAACATAGCTATAACTGTATAAGCTAACCTGACATAACAAAGAACTTAACATAACGTATAACATAAAAGCTAAAATAACATCACATAGAACCTAACATAAAAACCTATAACATATAAGCTAACATAACATTACATGCAACCTACCATAACCAAATCTATAACATAAGCTAACATTATAAAGAACCTAACATGACAACCTATAAATATAACATATACGTTATCCCAACATTAAATAATACATAACATAACAACCTATAACATTATAAGTTACAATAAAATAGCATACTACTTAACCTACCCTAACCATAAAAAATGGGGTCATACTGTTAGTTTTAGAGACATGAAATAGTGTCACATGTTTGTCTTTAAATGTGCGCTAGGGTTAATTAGCTCGACTGAAAGAGTAGCTGGAATAACATCTAAACAAAGACTGAGCCTGTTGCTAGCGAGTCCTCTGAAAACATATTTTAGCTCACTTCTAAATTACTTCAACAGGTGGTTCTGCAGCTGTTCACTGTACAGTTACACAAATCCATAGTGCTGGCTTTACCAGATATTCTCAGTAAAACTGATTACATATAAACCTTTAATATGCGTAAAAGAAAAAAAATCCCTTCATTTTATATCAAAGGGATACACCCCCATAAACAAACAGTGCGCAAGACGTTGAAAAAAAGTAAAAACCAAACAACATGAACCAGTAGTTTGTTCCAAATTGCATAAACAGACTTCAGTTAACATTCGAGACTTTCGGGTAAATACTTTCCAGAGAGCACCTGTGGCCCTCGTAACTGCTCTTTAATATAGCCCACACCACCGAAGCTTTTTTCCCTGCATCTCCAGCCAGAGTTTAGAAACCATTTACTCACTGGCTGTAAAAACAACCAAAAAAAAAAAAAAAAAAAAACCCATCATGATTGATGTGGGATACAGTCGAAGCCAAGTCAAGTTTTTTTCAGATGAAGAATGTCAACAACATGTTAATAGGACTGCATATGCTTTTATGTACTGAGAAAACCAAGCTGTTTGGTGGAGATTTAAAGAATGTTTTAGGTGTTAACAAGAAAAGAGAGCATCCATTAAAGTGCTCTTCTTGGACTAAGTGAACTACTCTAATGTCTAATTAATTTGTTGTTGGAGCTATTAGTATTCATAATACACAATGCTAATTTAACTTTTAAATGTCCTTTTACTATAAGTATTATCATAGGGCATTTACAAATGCTATTATTCTTGGGTTAGAGACTGGATGAATAAACCTGATTTGTTTACAACTAAATATTCAATAATGAATAAAACTCAATTGTCAAATAGCAAATGAAAACATATAGTTTAATCAAAGGATAAGCTAATATTTAACATGTTCAAGCAGAACATATTGTCTGAACAGTGTTATGGCTTAAAGCTGAAAACTGCCATTGGCCTGTTTTCACTCAACACTAAGCAATAGAGAAACCACAAGAATCTGTTCAAATGCACCAGAATCCCTATATTAAATCCAATGTGTTTACAAGAGGGGTTGATTTAGTTGTGTCTATTTTTCTAACTTCACATTAACCGTAATTCAATCACAAACATGTTTAGAGTTTATAAAACTTAGCCTAGCAATAATAACAAGAAATAGTGGGAGTTTTGTATTTACAGAAGTAGTCAGTTTTAAAATTATATATTATTTTCAGAAATATAAACAGCTGAATTTATTGTATTTTCAAATTCAAATGCCTTGTCCATTTTACATTTGTCCAAGTACAATCAACTTGGATGTTTAAGTCATTTCAACTTAAATTACATTAAACTGACTTAAAAAAAAAATTAGTTGAATCTTGTATAACTTGAAAATGACTAAACTTATTTTGATGAGTTAAAGTGATGTAAAAAATATATCTTGTCATAACTTATTGATCATATGTTTTATTGAGCAATGCACTTATTCTATTTTATTTGGAAAACATCCACGAAATGTGACTGGTCTTTCCTTTCTTGCATCTACAGCCATCCATCTGCTTTAAAATAAGAGGGTACCTAAAACTTTAAAGCCAAAATGTCATTTCTGTGCCACTAAAATGACCGAACATAACTGCATTTTTTTCTCTCAAAATACTACACTCGTCTTCAAACTGAACTGAGCTATTGTGACACAAAACATCAGGCTGCAATAGTCACTAATAGATTTCAGCTATGAGGAAAAATCCACTTTCTCCACCTAATTATTATTTATCCCTGTCTTTCTTCACCTCAGCTAAAACCTCGAAGTCAAACGGCTGTAGGGCACGTAGGACACGTGCTGCAGAAAACAGCCCAGACTTGTGGGAATCCTGTGGATGATGTCATACGTCTGGGGCGTGGCCTGTGCTGACACACACTAGCCCTTTTCTCTGTGCCTCGGGCCACACCCACTCCACACACATCTTGGTTTAATAAGGTAATGTCTGAGGAATGTCTTCAAAGCAGGATGGAACAGACAGCCTCTTTCATTAGAGCGAAAACAAGAAGACATGGCATAGCTGGAAAAAGTAAAGAGTAAAAATAGGCCTACAATAATCCAGCTACTGTATGCCACCGCTCAATGGAAGTCTGTGAAGGTGGGATCTGGTATTTAGATGGTTTCTTTGGTCGTTTCTTGTTTAGATGAGGTGTTTGTCTGTAGTTGATTTGTTTGTACATAATTAGAGGGAAGTTAGTTGATTAGAAGTTAGATAAAAGGTCAGGACTGACTTTCTTTGGTAAACAGTACTTCTGTTGTGTCTGAAAGAAAACCTTCAGACAATAACATCCCATACTCCTTTAGAGGTTTCAATTTATCAATAGTTTTTGTATTTGGTATCATGACCTAACAACGAACAATACTTTTACAGCATTTATTAATCTAGATAGTTATTTCCTACATGCAGTCATGTGAAAAAGAAAGTACACCCTCTTTGAATTCTATGGTTTTACATATCAGGACATAATAAAAAAAATCATCTGGTCCATGGCGGGTCTTAAAATTAGGTAGATACAACCTCAGATGAACAACAACACATGACATATTACATCGTGTAATTATTCATTTAACAAAAATTAAGTCAAAATGGAGAAGCCATGTGTGACAAACTAAGTACACCCCATGATTCCATAGGAATTAAGAGGGTAAGTAACTGTCAGGTGCTGCTGTAACAACTCCCAATATTAGCAAGATTACACAAACACAAATAAATACGGTTCCCCCTTCACGTGCAAATTTAGTGTATTGTATCCACCAATCATAACATAGTCCCAACCTTTTCACACAACAATGATAGATGCAGGATGAACAAAGTCTCAGTGTCTATATGATCCGATAGTCTCTCCAATATCAGCTGAAGCAAATATCTCTTACCGAGTAAAAAAGTCTGTCCCAAAAAGATATTCCAACGCTCACAGTGACGGGTCCAATTGTATAACCAAACAGTCACGAAACACTCCAAAAAGCACAGATAAATCCAGCCAGCGATTGCAGCAAACTTGGAGATACACCTGTGCTGCGTTTCAATTCGCATACTTATACTACACCCTAAAAGTATGTACTCTTTTTGTGAAGAAAAAGTAGATACTTTTGAGTGTGTAGCAAAAAGTAGACAAGCTTTGGGACGTACTATCACGTCACACAATTGCGTCTTTAACGGTTGCTCTCTGTCGTATCCTGTCACAGTAAACTGGCCTGTCAATCATCTTGTCACAGTTAAAATCCTCCACATTTCATTTCCAACCGTATCGGAGAAAAATGCAGAAGCACGTTGATCTGCAGTCCACTCTAATTGGTTTCATTGGAGACTCTCCTCATATTAATGCATAACGATGCATTTAAAAGTGAATGGCCAAACAGATCTTTATAAAAGTCCACATTGTTATTGCAGATGAAATATAACACGGATAACATTAAATACATATTTTTTTGGCAGGTTAAACTTTGATTAGTCACTCAAACCTTTATCTAAACCGCATATCCGCCATGTTTAGTAGTTTCTTAACACTTTTTACTCTTGTTTGTAGTTCCTCCTCCAAAAAGCAATGGGTTGTGGGCAACATTAGCCTTTAAAGTGTGCACGGATCCACACTTCGAATATCCACTGGAAATAGTAGACCATCCGGGGACTTTTGGCATACTCTTTTCAAAATACTATGCTTTGGGACACACTTATTCTAATCTCACATACTGTTTAGGATGGATAGTATGGACATTGAGACGCAGGGCTGGTAAGGCCTGCTGTTCAACCATTGGAAAATGGTCCCCAGTAGAACAAAGTCTCTCAACAACAGTTCCTACCCCTCTATATACTGAATCATGGGTACTAAATACATTCACCAGACACCAAGAGGAAACAGGAAGTTACAAGCAAGTCCAGCACAGCATTTTGGGAAATGGAGTTAATATAACATCATAGTTTAATCAGTTATGAGATAAAGACTTGACAACCTTAATCCTTTTCACTTACATATATTACTGACATGAATGAAATATTAATATGTAGAGGTGCTACACTGCTAATCAAAAGCTCTTTATTAATTGATCATTAGCAAGTGTAATCAACTCTATAAAAGCAGAAGTTTTATCAGTTTGCTGGTCTGGAGTATTCAGGTGTGTGTTGACACAATGCCAAGGAGGAAAGACATCAGCAATGATCTTAGAGAAGCAATTGTTTCTGCCATCAATCTGGGAAGTGTTATATGGCCATTTCCAAACTATTTGAAGTCCATTATTCTAAAGTAAGGAAGATTATTCACAAGTGGAAAACAGTTGCCAATCTTCCCAGGAGTGGACGTCCCAGCAAATTCACCCCAAGGTCAGACAGTGCAATGCTCAGAGAAACTGCAAAACACCCAAGAGCTACATCTCATACTCTACAGGCCTCAGTTAGCATGTTAAATGTTAAAGTTCATGGCAGTACAATTAGAAAACGATGGGACAAGTATGGCATGTTTGGAAGGGTTGCCAGGAGAAAGCTTCTTCTCTCTAAAAATAACTCGGCAGCATGGCATAGGTTTGCAAAGTTGCATCTGAACAAAACTCAAGACCTCTGGAACAATGTCCTTTGGGCAGATGAGACCAAAGTGGCAAAACCAGCATATCAGCATAAACACCTCACACCAACTGTCCATCACACTGATGGAGGGTTGATGATTGTTTTGTTTTGCAGCCGCAGGACCTGCTGGGCACCTTGCAGTCATTGAGTCGACCATGAAGAGTCAAATGTGAGGTCATCTGTCCGACAGCTAAAACTTGGCTGATATTGGGTCATGCAACAGGACAATGATCCCAAGAACACCAGCAAATCTAATGAATGGCTGAAAAATAAAATAATCAAGGCGTTGCACTGGCCCACTCAAAGTCCAGACCTCAACCTGACCTCAACCTCACTGAAATGAAGCTGTTCTAAAGAATAGTGGGCCAGAATTCCTCCAGAGCGATGTGAGAGACTGATAAAATCATACAGAAAACGATTACTTCAAGTTATTGCTGCTACAAGCTATTGAATCATGGGGTGTACTTTCTTTTACACATGGAATCTCCATTTTGGCTTAATTTTTGTTAAATAAACAATGACACGTGTAATATGTAATGTGTTGATGTTCATCTGAGGTTGTATCTACCTAATTTTAAGGCCTGCTAAGGACTAGATGATTTTTTATTTTGTCCTGATACGTAAAACCATAGAATTTAAAGAGGGTGTACTTTCTTTTTCACATGACTGTACTTCAATTTATACACATTTCAAATTGTATAAAATAAAAAAAGTTTGTCTTTTGAATGAAAAATGGCTTCCTCTGCTATTCACTGTCGCTTAGCAACCAATACATGTAACAGTAGCAGCTCTTGGCATTTGATCCAAAGTGCAAATCTTATTGGTTGGCCAGTTTTGTTTGCAGTGCAAAAACTGTTGCATTGACGGCATGCGAACGCCGTTTTAAACACACGTTTTAACCAATTTAAATGTTTATTGGACCAAATTTTCACACCAAACATTTATCTTGGTGTGAACAGGCCTTCAGACTTCCAATTGAGGAGGTTCATAAAACCTGGAGAAAACTATCCATTAGCATTTCCATTCATCTCATAGCAGTTTCTCGGCTGATTGAGGGAATTGTATCTCATTTGTATGCAAGCTCACCTCTCTTCCCAAACCCATCCCACCATTTCCTTTCACTTTTCTCACTTCTACGAATCCCATTAAAGGCTTAAAAGGCCCATAAAATAGTAATAGTTCTATAAATCATGGTAGGCAGCTTTCCTAAAATTTCCTGTTGCATTAGGGGAGACAAGTTTTATGTTATGGATGGAGTTAAAATTCTCTTGAAACATCATCCAGCTTTCACTCGATTATAAAAATCTACCCAAAATGTGATAAATGCACACAGTTAATAGTCCTCAACATCTTTTGCTCCAGCACTTCATTTTTCATGTCACTCCGTAGGATCTCTTGGCCCGGAGCGGAGGGGTGAGTCAGAACTCCCTCCACATCCTCCACATTCCTGCGGAGCCCTAGGCCTGAGAGAGGGCAGCGCCCTCGGATCAGCGCGCCCGGACTCACGCTGACCTCCTAATGACCAGACTCCCCACTGGAGAACGCAGGGAACATTTGATCAAAAAACAACCTAATTCATCTCTAGTTCAAACACGAGCCTGATGCGAACTTGCACTCACCCTCCGTCAGGCGCTTTTTTTACGAGCTGAATCCGTTTCAACTTGTGAAGCTTTATTCAATATACATCACAAAGCACTTTTTCCTTTACGAATGAGTTCCTCTAGAGGTCAAAGACCCTTTTACGGCCTTTGTTCCAGTGAGGCATATCAGTGCGCCATTTAAACGATTGGAAACAGAGCGAGATGGGGAAGCTGTACTAAAAAGTTCAATCTAAAGCAGGCCTGGACTTTATAAAGGAGGCTGTGACTTCACAAAGCTGCCTTTCATTCTCCCACGAAAGCACCAGCACCCTCGATTTTCCTCCCTGGAGGTCTGCGCACTGCATTTTGTCATGTTGCGGATGCCCATCTACATCTTTAGCTCTGTACTGAGTGCATGAAAACTGAGCAAAGATTACTGTATTGGCCTTGCCAGGTGTGAATGCTCATGAACAACCCTTATAGAGGCCCCAAAGAATTCTGGGAACCCTGAGGTTCTGGGTGCCAAGTGATGAATGATTTGTCCACGGTGTTGTTGACAAGTTTTTAATGCAAAGCAAACTCAAAGTAAACCCCAGGTATGGCTCAGGTTTCTCTAAGTCCATGGGATATTTTTCTTCTGTTTTATCTTTCAATGGGAGAAAACCGTACAAAGTTTTGGCAGTTGCCATTATTATTCTTTTTGTTTGCTTTGAAGACTTTTCACAAAGCAACATAAACATCCCGTCTAACAGAAAAGTTAGTACAGTTAAGCCTGGATTCAACTTCCCACGCAACAAATATTGTGAGTGCGATGAGCACTGGCAAGTTTCCAGTGTCAAAACGATTTGCCAGTCCACACTGAACGTGAAACTGCTGTGCGACGTGACAACTTAACAGCCAATTAGAAAATATTTGATGCTTAATTGAGTGCATTAGTGCCTGTCCAATTTTGGATTTTTCCCATTCAATCACAGGTGAATCACAACATTACAAATTTCACATTTTCAAACCAGACAAAATGTTCAAGACTGTGTACATAAAGGCTTTAATAAGGGAAATAACTACAATCCCATGAAGCACTGTAAATGATTGTTAAAAAATGACGTAGAGTCAGTTATATATTTTTAAGGAGAAAATAAATTAGGTTTTTACTTTTGGACTAATGAGATTTCGCAGTGGTGCGGAAATAGAAACAAACGTTTGCCAAAATATGCCGTTTCTCAAAGCATTCTCCACTTGCACTTGGTTACGACAAGGTGATTTATTTTCAATTAAAATAGGAAGATCTTAAAGGTTAAGGGACCCACGTTTGGTGCACTATGGATACATTCGGAGTTGGCCTGTGCTAACATCGCCATAAACCAACAAACGAATAGGTTTGCCAAACCTCATAACACTAAACTTTTTAAAAACCTCATATATTAGCCTGTTAAAGATGCATAATGCGGAATGTTGTAATAGTTTTGCCTTGTAGATGGCTTTGTTTCAGTTATTTCATTAGCAATGATCTACTAAAGCAGCTCAACTTGAATTAACGAACATTAACAGGCCTTAAAGGGATAGTTCACCCAAAAATAAAAATTCTGTCATCGTTTACGATGTCCGCAATCAAACAGTTGACGACAGCCATTGACTTCCATATTAGGAAAAAAATACTACGGAAGTCAATGACTGCCGTCAACTGTTTGATTGCCGACATTGTTCAAAATATCTTCTTTTGTGCTCAACAGAACAAAGAAACTCATACAGGTTTGAAAAAACTTGAGGGTGAGTAAATGATGACAGAATTTTCATTTTTAAGGTTAACTAACCCTTTAAGGCCTGTTAATGTATGTTAATTCAAGTTGAGCTGCTTTAGTAGATCATTACTAATGAAACAACTGAAACAAAGCCATCTACAAGGCAAAACTATAACAACATTAACAGGCTAAAATATGAGGTTTTTAAAAAATGTAGTGTTATGAGGTTTGGCAAACCTATTCGTTTGTTGGTTTATGGCGATGTTAGCACAGGCCAACTCCAAATGTATCCATAGTGTGCCAAGCGTGGGTCCTCGTTTCAGATCACAGCATGAGGCAGGTTATTTAACCCAGGGAGAGCGGCGGAGGAGGTGCAGGGGCCTGTTATCTTAGAGGAGTGGAGAGTTTGAGTTTTGACAGTAGCCTGGCTACTAAAACTGCTGGCAGACCCCTGCGAATATTGAGCCAAGTGGAAGCTCCCTTCAGCCCCAGAGCCGCCAAAAGCATCACCACCAGAGATTCATCCCGGCCCCCCGCTGAAGAAAACACCAGCTGTACTCCGGCAAATGGGAATAAATCGCTTTCTAGGGGGCGTTCAGGGAGGTAACCCCTTTCTGAGATGGGATAACTGTTTTATTAAACAGGATGACTTATTAATTTGTTTTTAAAATTATTTTATGGAGGGATTTATTGTTGGAAAGAACATCTGTTTTTTGAGTTTTAGTTACTGTACAAAGTTTCTAACCAAGAAGAGGATCAAACAAATCAATGAATCGTTTAAAGCTGTGAACACACAATAAAAAATCAGTAAAAACAGCCCTCAACGACACATTGTTATGCAGTGACTTGTGTGTTCTGGGTGGTTGTTAGAGCATTTACTGATCAATATTTACATCTTGAGTGTCAAAGGTTCAACGCAGCCACATTTCTAGTCTGCTTTCACAACCACTCAGCAAACACACTGATTTATGACTGATGGTGAGTGGTTAATTTAGTAACACTTTGGCTGAAGAGGCATTTCCAAACCAAATCCACTGCACATAAATTACAGCTACAACTAGGAGCCAAACACTGAATATTGCTAGAAAAATACTAAAATGCTAAACCACATGAACGTCAAATGTCGGATCAGAGGTCAGTCTCCCACCGTAACTCGACTCTCTCGTGAACGCGCATATGGCCGTTACCGGAAGCAAGTGATTACAGTTTATAAAGTTTTAAAAAAGGGTATTATTATTACAAAAACCCATTGCTTTGCTTCAGAAGGCATTTATTAACCCACTGGAGTCGTATGGCAATTGTGAAAAAAAAAAAAAAAAAAAACATATCTGGCCTGTTACATTATATTGTTTCATAGATGTTTGAATGCATTTAAAATGGAAACGTTTACCCACAATGCATTTACATTCAGTGAAAGCAGGAGCAAAATCCACATGAACCAAAAGAGATCTGTTGATTTTTCCAACGAAGGCAACAGAATCAGCTTTGAGGGAGATGGAAAAATAAGCAGAAATAACAAAAACACAACTGCTCTGATGACCTCTACCCTGCCAGAAATGAGTCGGATCAAAGGGGCGCAAGTTAAGTTTGGCTTGTCATATTTTTATGAGAGGCGAAGGACATGATAATGGAGGGTGGCAGGGGGCGGTGGAAACATAACAGGTCATCTCTGATTACACTGTGTGTCAATAGGTCAGGGGTCCTAAACCTGCTGGGCTGGGTATGGAGCAGTCAAGAATCCAAGGACGTTTGATCTGGGATGGTTGCGAAAGGTCACGCCTGGCAGGATCTGACACACTCCTCTTGTAAAAACAAGCAGAAAGACAATTGCACTGACCAACCACACTGTAGAAACAAGGGATCCTAACGGCTTATCTCCAAATAATTATTTCAATTCAAGTAGACATTTAACAGATACTTTCATCCAAATAACATTACTCTCACTTATGTTTAAGTACAACTAACCTTTAATTTTACAATTGCAGCCAGTATTTTCTGTAACCATCCAGTAGTTTTATTCGTTATAACTTACGATTCAGGACTTATCCAATGTACCAATCTATTAGCAAAATAGCTATGTGCTAGATTTGTGGATAGGTTAGATGTATTAACATCGAGTTGGAGTTCGTGCAAAAAATGATAAATTAAGCAAATACATATTTTTTCTGTTTAAATAAACTGGTTTTATACAACTTAGTGCGCCCCAAGTCATTATTTGTCATGCTAAATAAATATGCTAATGCTAATGTATGCACAGAGCTCTCACGCAAACATAATTTTCACTGTTCAGAATCTTAAAATGGACACATTTTCTTGTCATCCACCAAAACCAAACTACTAACTGACACATCTCAACACTTCATGGACAGAAAGCTGAATCCAGAATCCAGAGAATGACGAAGCCGCATAAGGGATATATTCTCAGCTAATGCTTGATGTACAAAATATGATGGCAGTTATTTTATTTGGCTTTGTTTCACAAGTTAACAAATATAAAGCTTTTACGAAGTATATTTTGTACCATCCACATTACACAAGACTATTCGTCGCTGTAGCAATACCACACTGATCGCATCCATATGTTAATGCTGATTCAAGGAAATGCAATGATCTTGTGCATCCCATGAGAATATCTCCATGTCTTTGCAAATCTGGCTTTTGCAAAAGCAAACACTTAAGCAGAAGTAAAATTATACATGTTTATGTGGTACATTTGGTTTTCATCCTGTCGTTTCATAAAAGTAGACACATTCCTTCATTAAAAGCATCATCTGCTCTAGTGGTAGAAACTTTACTACCGGTATGTATGTTGAGGATATAAATAGAACTGATTTTAATGAGTTAGCTGAAAGTCATAAGGACTCAATTAAAAGATACATTTGACTTCATCTTGAAAGAGGGGATGTCTTTCCTCTCAAAGAAAACTTTGCCAAATAAAACATTGTTAACCTGACTCAGTCTTGGTTGCATGATGATGAAAAGCATGTGATTTTTAACAGATGCTTAAGTAGATTGAGGCTGATATCCATTTGATAATAAAAACAGACATTATTCTTAATCAGAAAACTCCAGATGTACTAACATTTTTAAACATTTTAATATCTTTTTCATGAAGCGACAGAGAAAAACAAAGTTTCTGCTCAAAATGATCTCAGATGCAGATCCCTGGTTCAGGAAGGAAGGATAAATAAATCTATATTAGGTTATACAAAGCTTCTTGCTGTGGATCTCCCCAGAGTCTTGTAAACCAAAAGAGCTCGAAAGACTAAAAATGTCATCTCCTTGTTTACCCAGACTCTGAAACAAGACCTCACTGTTTCAGTTTAATTGGCAGATTTGTTTAGCAAAGACAAATCTTCTTGAGTATACATATTTATACATAAGGGCTACATCAACTTCATTATCTCAGCAATATAGAGTTGGATGCTTCCAACAGGGGGGAAGGGTTTCAGTTTCTTACAGCAAGACTTTGCATGGACAAATAAACATCCCACGACATTCCTTAGCTATAAAGTGGCATGGCATTTGTGAGTTGAGGGTTTACAATTACGCAGCTGTTAAATGTAAAGCAGAGATCCTTTTGTTCATGTTGAAATAAACTGCAGCACAAATGCTGTAACACATCTGTTCCATACGGAAAAGTTTAATTATATAGTGGATAAACACTATTCCAGTGTACAAAGCCCTTGATTATTAAAACGCAGACATCAGAGGTGGGTTTATTCCAAGTCAGTAAACTGCAGTCCTCAAACTGTAAATAGCTCTGGTTTAAAAACGGGGTGCTGAGCAGGTTTGCAGAAAACAATCTTGAGGTGTTGGCTTACGCCCCTGATGGTTTTAAACTATTTATAAAAGGTGTTCAGAGCTAGAGATTTTCCACTTGACTTAAACTATAAAATGCAAAATAGTTCTAATAAAAGCCTGAACACATCTGCCCAAGTGAAAACATTGACAAGAGATGCCAGAGTCTATTTATAATTGAATTTTAGAGCTTGTGGTTTTACCAGTGGCAAACGCTGATGAAAGAGGGCTTTCAACAAGCCCTGGAAAGTCATGTCTCAAATCTTTGCTTGGCATATTTTTTTTGCAATCTCCTCATATACTGAAACAAAATGGTAAAATAAACCAAATTTGGATTTCCTGAAGGAAATGACAGCACTTAAAAGGCAGCACAAAAAAACAGTTTTTGCTAAAATGATCCAAAACCGAAGAAAGTTCTGTTCTAAAACCTAATTGGCTGCCTAATTAGTATTTTAAGGCGTCATAGGCACACTCACAACACAAAGCTTGTATAGGAACGAACATTATTCTACCTTTTAAGAGATTTAAACTAGATTCTTAAGCAGCAACTAGCTCATTGAAAATATTAATTTAAGATGGCAGGAGTCAAGAGAAATGATGTTTCATTCAATAAGTAGTAATAGTCCAGTCATTTTATGAAAAAAGGTTGAACAAATTGCAACAGAAGCAAACTCAACTGATTTTGTATCCTCAATATGTCCTGAGTAATGAAAAAAAAAAAGCCCAGAAGGATCCCATTAAGGGAAAGTTTCGAAAAAGACCCAAATATAGCCTATTCATACGCCTATTAATTATTTTTCTTACGTAAATAGGGTAAAAAATGTAACCTTTAGATATCACCATGAAAATTACTGAGTTGATTACTTACATCAAGACAAACAAAAAGTTTTTTTAAATGGTTTGTTAACATGGACAAACGGTGCATAATCTAATTACGCATGTGCTAATTTGCATAAATACCACAACAGGTCTAAACATTGGGTATAGCCAGGTGAAAATGTCTTGTTGAATCTTGTTGACACATAACAATAAATATGTTAAGGTCTGAATGTAACAGATTTAGGCTACCCATGAACATTAATACATAGAGGCAGGAAGAAGTACTTTAGACTTTATTAATTATTATTGCAGAGATGGGGTTTGGGGCTGGGTCCGTGGGACTGTTTCTGGGGATTCACTTTTTATTTTGCCTACCTTTTGTCTTCTGCATTCTCCTTACCATTGTCTCCTGTTCTTCCCTCAGACTCGTCCCCCAGAAACAGTCCCACAGACCCAGCCCCAAACCCAATCTCTTAAAAATGAATAAAGGCTGGTTTCTAAAGTACTTCTTCCTGCCTCTATGTATTAATGTTCATGGGTAGCCTAAATGGGTTCCATTCAGACCTTAACATTAAGTATTTTACTGTTATGTGTCAACAAGATTCAACAAGACATTTTCACCTGGCTAGACCCAATGTTTAGATCTGTTGTGGTATTTATGCAAATTAGCACATACGTAATTAGATTATGCACCGTTTGTCCAAGTTAACAAACAATTTAAAAAAACTTGTAATACATTAATGTTTGTCTTGATGTAAGTAATCAACTCAGTAATTTTCATGGTGATATCTAAAGGTTAAAATCTTTACCCTATTCACGTAAGAAAATGAATGAATAGGCGTATGAATAGGCTATATTTGGGTCTTTTTCGAAACTTTTCCCTAATGGGATTCTTCGGGGCTTTTTTTTTCCTTACTCAGGACATATTGAGGATACAAAATCAGTTGAGTTTGCTTCTGTTGCAATTTGTTCAAGGTTGACCCCCATTTTGGCTTAAAATGACTGGACTATAAGTATAATTAAGTACAAGTGTTGATTAAAAGTCTATTTATGTGGGTTATGTACTGTATATATGCATTTATGTATAAAACTTTTTTGGTCGTTCATTTACACAACAATGCCGTTTTGAGGGCCTGAAAAAGCAAACTTTTGAAAACGGGTTTCAAAGTGAACAGGACAGTTATCAGTTCGGTGACTACAAAAACGCGAGTTTGTGAAACCGGTGACGTCATGCGCATGTGTAAGACACCCCACAGGGTGAAGTTGCGGGAAAGCTTCTTTCCCTCCTGTCCTTACTTAACATTTGTTCCTTCTCCCCCCACTCCTTCTTCTCTTCACAGAAAGATTATATAAAAATTATAATGTTCTATGTCAATTCAAGTGAATTAACAACAGTCATGTTTGGTATCATTTAAAATGACTCTGTGTGACTGGTACAATGGTCTCATCTCCACAGAAGTAAACCAAATGGTAATAAGGGTTTAGAGATACTTTGTTTACTGGGTGTGCACTTTTTCCCAGTGTCCTTCATCCAAAATACCTCCTGTTCCACGACAAGGTGTGATCTCCCTGTGTCTATAACTCTAGTCAATGCAAATTCCTATTGTAAGTTCATTCCCCACATTGGGGGATGTTTTGTCTTGGTCGGAGTACTTAAAGAAATTCTTCAAGAGGCCCGGGGGGATTTTGTAGCCAGATCAACCCGTGATGCTGAATGTCCAGACACTCAGCATTATGTATTTTTCTAATGTCAGGTACATCTTTTACTCTTTATCTCTGATCATTTGATGTTATTGTATTGATTATCTTTGAATTGGATATGTAATTGGCATGATACGCTTACCTGACTAACAATAAATTGTTACATTTGGATATATTCTGACTAACTCTGAAATTATTAACTCTAGTAGATTAAGTTAAGTCCATAACACCACAATTCTACGGTCAGGTTAGTAAACGGACTGAAATCCAGCTTAGGTGGAGCAGAGAAGCACACCGACTGAAATTTCAGAGATCCGACATTAGTAATGTATACTTAGAACTGTAGAGGCTAACAATGAGTTTTCCGTTGACAACAGTGCTGTTAGATCAATCTAAATAGGGTGAGCCTCAACCTCTAATTATTCTATAGTATTATTCTAACTAAGTGTGCGTGGGAAACCACTACATGATTATACAAAGTTACCATTAGAAGTAGTTAAGTTGGTCAGCTTGGTTCTATGATAATGGTCGTGGCCTCTGGTTAGATATAATCTTACCTTAATTAAGTGTGTTCAGATCTATGGGGACTAAAAAATATATTCTAGAATGAGCAAAGTGGAGTACGGTCGTCTAGGATATTAGTCAATCGCCTTTGTATAATGACCGATGCTGACAGGGATTGTTTTGACAACATTGTTGTATGTACGCGAAAAACGCAAATGAAAAAGTTTTCAGTTTTTAGTACATTGTTGTCGTGTAAACGTACCCTTACACCAGAATGGATGGACAAAAAACAGCCTAAACCTTGTTTCCAGATTTTGGGGACCTGCATGCTCAGACCAGCTTAAACCAGCTAAGACCAGCAAACCTCCATAGGCTTGTTTATTTTCTTGGTTTTCAACATGACAGGTGAACCCCACAAAAAAAGATGTCAAGAAAATGCTAACAATATTGTTTGTTCTAGAAACATTTAAGAGCGTGTCAAGAAAACATTGCAAATGAACCGTGACCACAAGCATGTGTTTAAAATAGTCCGGGGAGAAGTCTTATCTCTCTCAAGTGCCTCTAAAACACTGCACCCAAAAACAGGTCGCCTATGAACTGCGTTCGTCTGTAACGACTCTACCAGACCTGCGTTCAGTCTACATTTAAGTGAGTGTGACAGTGGACTCAACGCAAATGCTTTCCAGCTACACGCACTTTAACTGGAAACACAATGCACGCTCTCAGCAATTTCTCAGAGACTCGTGATCAAACATTGGTCATGCGCAAGTCTGTTGGCAAACAATGCATGAACTGAGAGAGCACATGCTTGTGGTTGCAGAAACAGACTAGCATGCGTTTACATCATCCGCCACCCAAATCTGACAGCACGGTACGATCCAGACGAAAATGTGCTGGCGGTTCAGTGCTATTTCCTTTCTGGCCTGTTATACAGGAAAGACTTAAGTACAGCCTGGGCTTTTCACACAGGTGCAGCGATAAGTAAGCATGTTCCATCCTCAAATGCAGCGGTGATAAAAAAAAAAAAACGTGGCTTCATTCCATGCTAATTTTGGGGTCTTGCCTTAAGGGCTGTAAAACACGTAGCCGCCGGAGCCAATAATCTGTAGGTAATAATATAAAGCAGAAAAACATACAAGGTAACATCATGATTCAATATAGACGTCTCGGATGGGTTCTGAGACTCACTGGAGCGTTTCCATTAGTGGACCGTGTAGGAACTACATAAACTTGACTGTGGTCATGATTTAGCCTCAGAGTTCATCTAGAGTTATCCCTTTACAATGATAACCATCTTTAAACATGGACTCTATTTGCGGGTAATGAAATAGAAAATGTCTGTATTCCTAAAATAAGAAAAATAATAGATTGCATTTGCAGTCCACAGAATGGAAGTACTGTACGCACCCGGTTCTGCTCCTTGGCACCAAGGCAAGCACACCCGGTGTGACGCAAAGCCAAATTGGCATAATTAATATGATATAGCATGCTATTATGACCTCAGCATTGAAGTGCCTCCTAAGACACAAATATCGAACCACAACCACAAGCTACATTGTGGCTGCAGCAGTAGGATGATTGGTAAAATTAGTTGAAATGGTTAAACTTGAATGATGGTGTGGTTGAAGGAGGGTTACATTACAGTTATTTCTGGACTGTTAGATCACCCTCATAAAACTTGATGTAGTGTCTAAATGGTTGGTCTATGCGGCTAATGTGGGGGAAGAAAATCCACGTCATCCATATCTTTCTGGTTGCAAACTTTCAAAGTGTCCTCATCAAGCTCAAAGGACCTGGCCTAGACCTGGTTTATATAGTTCATATAAACCACTCAACTGTATTACAAGGTTCAAGGGATTTTGTCCAGGGAACAGTTGTCTCACCCCTTGCCACACATGTCCATCTAATCCCAGTTACGATTATAAGTAAGAAGGTCTTCAGGAATTTAGACTTTTTTTGCATGGAGAGGAGAAATTATGCATCCAACCTGGTTCCACTTTATTTCGATAGTCACTTTAGATGAATGTTGAAGCAAGTTGGATCCTAAAATCTGCATGAAAGTGGCGCTCCAGGACCGAGTTTGGACACCCCTGGTTTAGACACATCGTCCCAAACCACTATGCCCACCCACTCCGAGATCCCGTTTCCATTGGTTGAACTTTCAAATGATGTTGGAAAACACTGCGTCATGATCGTGACGTAATCAGATTCAGGAAGTCTATAGGACTTGGCATTAGCCAATAAGCATGTCACATCACTCCGCGATCTACGCGTTGTCTTATGCTGCATTTGGGCTTGTTTGAGACCACCTGCTCTAAATAAAGATATGCGATCTACTATGGTTTACTAATGTTTCGCGAAGTTAATGGTGCCAAATTGTGGTGCAAAAGCATCATGTGTATACTGTGGAACAATGATCGATTAAGGGAATTTACATAAATTGACATCCCTGGTGTAATTCAGATTGCGGTTTCAATGTTCTATGCTGACAAAAGGGCAAAGTTAACGACCATCCGAATGGCTGAATGGAGCTCTGGGAATATAGGGAAATGGTGACAGGTAGCTTTAGGAATGAGATAATTGGCCTGTGGTTTTGAATTTGAGAGGAAACTAGATAGGACGCATAGTAAAAGCTTAAGAAACATGCCACAAAAGCATTAGTGAGGTAATGGCTGATGTTCCCACTAGGTCAATTGCAGCAGGGCGTTCTTAATTACAGTACAGCTGAATCCGTGACTTTAAATGAATGCGTTCAACTTTCACTGGCAGTCCAAACAGTAAGTCAAAGTAAGCTATGGTTACGGGGTGACATAATATCTGGCTTCTGTGCAAAACCCAGGGGCAGTGGTAATTGTTTTCAAAGCAAATGTGCAAGTTCTGCCCTGACAGTTCTTGGGTGAGGCGTAAAGGAAAAGTTCACAAAAAAATTAAACCATTGAAAATCTTCTTCCCTGTAGCTCTAAAATTTAATTTGGGGATATTAACATTTTGCACATTAAGTAACATTTGTGCCAAATTTTTGTGCCCTAATCATGGAACCGATGCAAATGAAATTCAAGAATGAAACTTTAGCCTGTACGCAATCTGCAGGGCTTTGCAGGAGGGTATTACGGATTTCTCAAACATGTCAAATCTCATTGAGACTTCAGAAGTCTAAAGCCATGAGAGCCTCGGTGAACTCAAGGTAAAGAAGTCTTAGATTCTGGTGTGTGTTCAGAACTGACAGTACAATGATTGAAAACACACCCAGGACACAAAATAACGGTTTCCAGCGCTTCTTTTGTGCTAACATGGTGTGAGAATAAGCAATTAACTTGATGTGTAAGCCTCTGTGGCTCTGTTACAAAGTAGGGATATTCGCAGAAAAGGTCTTCTTAAGAAAAAAATTACTGCCTGCAGCATCAATGAGATCACGAAGACTTTTATAATATCTTTCCAGAGGCAACCTATCATGTCAACTCTGAGGTTTCCCATGACAGAGCATCCAGACCCTTTCAGGGGGTCAAAGCAAAGCAATTCATATGCGTGTTTGAGCTAAAGGCACCTCACTATGAACAGGTTCCCATAGGCAGGACAATCACATAAACCTATAACATCAAACATACTATTTATATGAAAGAACAAATTAGAAAGAATGTTCAAAATGCAACATTTCCTATGGTGTATATATATACTGAGCCAACCGGGAGACTTGACTATTAAGAGATTGAAGATAGATGAGACTACTTAATTTTCCTAAAGCAAAACGGTCTCAAACTGGTAATTTCATACTCACGCTCCAGCTCTTTAATCGATACCACATGCCAAACAACTCAATCAGCGGACTCACTTGAGGCACATGTAACCCGTGAACCACCAACAGGGTCTGGGGATCACTATCAGCCTGACATCTGCTCTAAATGCCCACAGAACGGAACAAATTTCATCATTGCTGCCTATAAAAATTCCTTCTTCATGAAGATATCCCCAGAGCCACCACGCAGAGCTCCCAACCACTCATTAAGATCTGTATTTGTATCACCGTTGGCCTAGTGACTGTTTGTAAGGTTAACTTTGGAAGGATCTGGACCAAATATTCATAGGTATCAAGCCAAACATACAGGTTCTTAAAACTTTAAATGAGTGGAAAGACATTATGAAGAGCACAAATTAAATGCTTGTTAATTATGCTCTGGAAAACTGTTACAGTTGGTTTTGAGTCAAAATAAACCCTATCCTCATGTTAGATGCAGCTGTCTGAAACTCCCAATGTCCCAATGCATTGCCTGTAATAATTACATTGAAAGCACAAAGACCAATATGATTTAAATGTATTCTTCTTCTTATTATTATTATTAGAAAATTAGGGTTAAGTCATAAGTATACTTCTTTTTTTCTTACACGTATGCTAGGGTATGCGTACAGTCGAACGAGTTACCTTTGTAGTAGTATATATTAATAAGTAAAACATTATAAGTATACTCCACTTGATAGCTGAGAAAACGCAGGCTAAATTAAAGATTAGCTCATTATTCTTTATTAATGCTTAAATGAAAACAAATTGGTTAGGGAAGTGAGGGAATGATTCATATAAAAAAATATGTTCCAGATACAAACCGTTCGGAAAATGAACCGTTGCAGCATCTGCAACTCCATCTGTACATTAATTTTGACTAGTTCCTCCGGTTGTCCGAACAAGCAACGATTGCGTTTCCAGTAATGTACTTGCATAGCTAAAGTTCAGAGGTCCTTGGCTGTCAGTAGTTTTCTACTGCTATGACCGCACAGATAAAATATACTTTAAACCTGCATCTCAATTCTTTGCCTTGACAAAAATACTCTATAGAGTTTCTCTGTGTGAAAGTTTAACATTGTAGACCATTCAAGAGTAGCAAGGGGAATAATTACCAATTTTGTGTGTAAAAAAAAAAAAACATTTCATGGGTGTCTTGCATACACTTCAAGCTTGAACAAGTCACTTCAAAAGCCAATAAGTGTTGGAAACTCCCTCTCTACAATTTACTAAAGTGATTTAAGAATTGTGGTGAAGAGGTGGGAACTGATTGGTGGAAATTCTTGGAAATTTCATTTGAAAAAAACCTTCATGTCAAGAGTTGAGGAAAACAATGATTAAAGAGATGTTGAGCACTCCCATGACAAGAACATACAAGAAAATTAACAAGTTAATTTTTCCACATACATTAAGGCCTGGAAAAACAAATGACATGAAAATCCAAGTCTTTAGGGCAGTAAATACGGTAATATGGAACAGGGCCTGAGCTTGCAGAGTTCATGAATCACACTTACTTCAGTTTCCACAGTTTAGATGTCGACGTCACAGTAACTATGAATGGGAGCCCTGTTTCTTTGACTACTGAACCAGCAGGCCAGAATGTGGCTTCCAGCAATTATACACATGAGTCACATCCTGAGTTTGAGTCTCCACATCATCCCAACTATTAGCCGACATCATCATCTCAGCAGACATGCTGAGACTACACACTGTCTGTGTTTAAAGTTGGTCTACCACAAGTGCAGGACTGTGTACTTTCATTTGTTAAATGATTCCAAAACAAAACAGAAAGGGTTCTATAAAGTAGTATTTGTCTATGATCATATAACATAAATCTTGACCATGTAAAGCCTGACTTATGAAATAATACTTTTTTTTTTTTTTTTTTTAAATGGATCAGTTTATTGAACCTCTAGACCAGCCTTTCTCAAAGTGGGTGCCGCGGCACACTGGGGTGCCCCCTGACTGTGTCAGGGGTGCCGCCAAAAAATTTCGTAGGTTAAAAAAAAAAAAAATAATAATTCGGACATTTCATATATAAATATATTTGAATTTACATAAATACATTCTTCTTCTTTTTAACCCTTTCGCACGTACGACCACACCGGCGTGATCAGTCTAGGCTGGTCCCTGGAGCAGCGGTGTGAGAACGGTCAGTGAGTGCATGACGTGATCAACTGCTAAATTCAAATGTGCTTTCGCGCGTTGGCTGGCGCTGAGCCAGAGACAGGCGCGCTCAGCTGTCATATATCACAACTTTTCAGTGTTTTCATCCACATAATGTTTGTTTTAGGTTTCAGACATAAGTACTAAAAAACAATACATTTAGAGTTTGTAAAATACACACTGATGTCAAAGGAAGAGGCAATAATAATCCTTTCCATTATAATTAGTTTTATTCATATCAGATACACATTGTGTAAGTAACTTTAAAGTTTACTCTGTTCTTCTCCCAGTTCACCTGCCACTTACTTTTATGTATTTCGGGAGAAGTGGATGAATTCACTTGTTGTAAATCCAACAGATCCGATTCTCTGAACTGCATCTGCGGCACAAACTAACAGGCGCCCATCGCGCATACAGCTCAACTAACGCGATCGTTATAAAGGTGTTCAAAAAACAAAACACTTCCACTTGCATATATTTGACAATCGGAATATCAGATATTTCATGCCATATCTAACAAATTTGTGAATATTTTGAATAAAAAAGGAAAAATGACATAAAAGCAGATCATCATTCATTCAGCTCTGTTGTTGCTGCGGTGTGTCACGTGACAGGCAATGACGCGTCACCATGGAAACCATAAAGTGACACATTCTGAATAACGGTCACCTTGAAAAACTCACGCTGGGGGGTCAGCCAGAATATTTTAAATTTACGTGTGAAAGGGTTAAACATATGAACGGATTAATAAAATTGTAAATTCATTATATATATATATATAATTTGCATTACATTTGGGTTATGCAGTGTTTTTAAATTATATTTTACACTGGGGTGCCTTGAGATTTTATGCACTTTTGAAAGGTGCCCTGACGGAAAAAAGTTTGAGAAAGGCTGCTCTAGACAAATATATATATATATTTTTTTTTATAAAAAAAAGTTTTCATGTGTTTCATAAGTTTTCTTATGCTTTTATGGCACATACAGTATGATATATTGAGAAAATGGAGCTCAAACTCAAGGCCCAAAATAAGCAGAAATATGCAATTTGGTGCAGATGCTGATATTTATTTGGCCAAAGATGAAGATACATGACAGCTTGCAATGTGAATCAATGAGATCTTTATAACAATATAGGCAGGTGTTCCAGTAAAGGTTTGATCATATTGATCATTTAGAAGACTTTTGGCATATCATATATGATCCAGTAGGCCTCCATATCTGTCTGATCTACTTTACTTTTACCGCCCTGTCCGGTCCCTTAGATCAGCTGAACTTGGTTTATTGTCCAAATCCATTGTTTCCGGTTGTCTACTGTAGGTGGAAGATCATTTAGTGTTAATGCTCCTAAATTATGGAATTCACTACCTCTTACACTTAGTAATATCTCATCTGTGGCCACATACAAGACTCAGCTAAAAACATATCTATTTAACATGTATTTTGGATAATGTGACTATATGTGTCCTTTTTGTGATTGTAATGTGTGTGCGGGTGTGTAAATGTATTGTAATGTACAATGTAAAGCGACTTTGAGCTACGGAAAGGCACTATATAAATAAAACAACTTCTTTTTCTTCTGATTTATAGGTCAATTACAAATAAAATTGTCCAACAAAAACACAACAATCTTTCCAAATATTCCAACACTGGAGAGGCTATGAGGTTTATTTATGTAGCAAACCTGAGATCCCCTCCGCTTTTAAGCAAATCCCACAAGATTAAATACACGAGTGAGTGAAAGTGCAGGGCAAAGTGATTAGAGCGCCAATAATTTATCCAGTGTCTCCATCAGCCAACAATGGAGTAGTGTACTTTACCCCCTCACCATACAACTGACCTTCAGTAGAGATCTGAGAGTTGAGACTGAAATCAGGCCTCCCCATAGGGCCGTCTAAAGATCTCGAAGAACTGAGTTCATACCGAGCAATTGTCTTAAATTTAGGCAAATGAAAGAAACGGGAAGATCTGTCGGTTATGTAAATTTAAAACCAACAAAAGAACAGAAGAAAACAAACTTCAAAACTGGTTCCTAGTGAATTAATGCAGCAAATAAGCACATAACATATTTGTATATGTATAACATAGCATAGAAAAATGGTCTCATCTGCAATAAAACTGGGAAATTACTTGAATAGGATTATGTTTGTGTCCAAAAAACCACATGGCTGATCGTTTTTCCATTCAAAATGTGCCATCCTTCTTTCCAACAGTCCTCTACGTCCCCGCACAACAGCACACTAGCATTCCGCTCAGGTACTTGTTGACGCCAATGTGAGCAATAACTTACTGTGGAGGCGTCCTATTACAAACAGATGCGGTGGATGTAGTGGAGTCTGTTCTAGGTCAGTGCAGGGTCGTGGAAGTTAAAGCCAACCTGCTCGCCATTTATGAAAGAGGCAATAAAGAGGTTTTTTAGATGGTGAGATGAGTGAGATTATCTTAAAGGCATAGTTCACTCAAAAATTAAAATTATGTCATCATTTACTCACCCTAATGCCGTTTCAAACCCATAAGACTTTCGTTCATCTTCGGAACTCAAATGAGGATCCCTTCATTGATAGTCTACGCAACTACCCCTTTGACACTTCAAAAAGATCATAAAGAGATCGTAAAACGAATCCATATGAATTGAACTGTTTAGTCCAAATTTTCTGAAGAGACACAATCGCTTTATATGATTAACAGACTGAATATAGGCTTTTATTCACATAAAAACATTCATCAACTCCCACATCAGATCAGTTATAGTAAACGGAAGCTCAAGCATGACGTGAGAACCAATGAGGTTTATTCTCATTATGCAGCACAATTGAGCTTCTGCAAGAACCAATGAGATTAATTCTCGTGTTATGCAGCACGTTTGAGCTTCCTCAAGAACCAATGAGATTCATTCTTGTGTTACGCAGCACGTTTGAGCTTCTGCAAGAACCAATGAGATTCATTCTCATGTTATGCAGCACGTTTGAGCTTCCTCAAGAACCAATGAGATTCATTCTCGTGTTACACAGCACGTTTGAGCTTCTGTAAGAACCAATGAGATTCATTATTGTGTTACGCAGCACGTTTGAGCATCAGCAAGAACCAATGAGATTCATTCTTGTGTTACGCAGCACGTTTGAGCTTCCGCAAGAACCAATGAGATTCATTCTCATGTTACGCAGCACATTTGAGCTTCCGCAAGAACCAATGAGATTCATTCTCATGTTACGCAGCACGTTTGAGCTTCTGCAAGAACCAATGAGATTCATTCTTGTGTTACGCAGCACGTTTGAGCTTCTGCAAGAACCAATGAGATTCATTCTCCTGTTACGCAGCACGTTTGAGCTTCAGCAAGAACCAAGGAGATTCATTCTTGTGTTACGCAGCACGTTTGAGCTTCCGCAAGAACCAATGAGATTCATTCTCGTGTTACGCAGCACGTTTGAGCTTCCTCAAGAACCAATGAGATTCATTCTCATGTTACGCAGCACATTTGAGCTTCTGCAAGAACCAATGAGATTCATTCTTGTGTTACGCAGCACGTTTGAGCTTCCGCAAGAACCAATGAGATTCATTCTCATGTTACGCAGCACATTTGAGCTTCCGCAAGAACCAATGAGATTCATTCTCATGTTACGCAGCACGTTTGAGCTTCTGCAAGAACCAATGAGATTCATTCTTGTGTTACGCAGCACGTTTGAGCTTCTGCAAGAACCAATGAGATTCATTCTCCTGTTACGCAGCACGTTTGAGCTTCAGCAAGAACCAAGGAGATTCATTCTTGTGTTACGCAGCACGTTTGAGCTTCCGCAAGAACCAATGAGATTCATTCTCGTGTTACGCAGCACGTTTGAGCTTCCTCAAGAACCAAGGAGATTCATTCTCATGTTACGCAGCACGTTTGAGCTTCTGCAAGAACCAATGAGATTCATTCTTGTGTTACGCAGCACGTTTGAGCTTCTGCAAGAACCAATGAGATTCATTCTCCTGTTACGCAGCACGTTTGAGCTTCAGCAAGAACCAATGAGATTCATTCTTGTGTTACGCAGCACGTTTGAGCTTCCGCAAGAACCAATGAGATTCATTCTCATGCTACGCAGCACGTTTGAGCTTCCTCAAGAACCAATGAGGTTCATTCTTGTGTTACGCAGCACGTTTGAGCTTCCGCAAGAACCAATGAGATTCATTCTTGTGTTACGCAGCACGTTTGAGCTTCAGCAAGAACCAATGAGATTCATTCTTGTGTTACGCAGCACGTTTGAGCTTCCGCAAGAACCAATGAGATTCATTCTTGTGTTACGCAGCACGTTTGAGCTTCAGCAAGAACCGATGAGATTCATTCTTGTGTTACGCAGCACGTTTGAGCTTCCGCAAGAACCAATGAGATTCATTCTTGTGTTACGCAGCACGTTTGAGCTTCCGCAAGAACCAATGAGATTCATTCTTGTGTTACGCAGCACGTTTGAGCTTCAGCAAGAACCGATGAGATTCATTCTTGTGTTACGCAGCACGTTTGAGCTTCCGCAAGAACCAAGGAGATTCATTCTCATGTTACGCAGCACGTTTGAGCTTCCGCAAGAACCAATGAGGTTCATTCTTGTGTTACGCAGCACGTTTGAGCTTCCGCAAGAACCAATGAGATTCATTCTTGTGTTACGCAGCACGTTTGAGCTTCAGCAAGAACCAATGAGATTCATTCTTGTGTTACGCAGCACGTTTGAGCTTCCGCAAGAACCAATGAGATTCATTCTCATGCTACGCAGCACGTTTGAGCTTCCTCAAGAACCAATGAGGTTCATTCTTGTGTTACGCAGCAAATTTTAATTTCTGGAAGAACCAATGAGATTTGTTCTTGCGCATCAAGCAGGTTCGGTTGAGCTTCTGTTTATGTTCGCTGACCAATGTTTATATGTGAATAAAAGCCTAAATTCAATCTGTTAATCATATAAAGCGATTGTGTCTCTTCAGAAAATTTTGAATAAACTATTCAATTCATATGGATTAGTTTCACAATCTCTTTATGAACTTTTTGAATCATCAAAGTGGTAGTTGCGTAGCTGCCAATGGAGGGAAAGAAATATCTCAGATTTCCTCAAAAAGATCTTCATTTGTGTTCTGAAGATAAACAAAAGTCTTACGAATTTGGAAAGACATGAGGGTGAGAAATGAATGACAGAATTTTAATTTCTAGTTGAACTAACCCTAGATTATACATAAAGGTTTTCTTTCATCAGTGGAACACAAGAGATGTGTTGCTGCATGTTCGTGCAGCTCTTTTGAATATAATGGAAACATCATTAATCAGGGGCTGTCAAGTTTCAAAAATGACCAAAAAAAAAGTACAAGAAAAAGTTTACGTGACTCATGCGCTATATTCCAAGTCTTCTAAAGCCAAGCAATAGGAGACCAAATCTAATTTGCGCTTCTGCATATTTTTGGCATATTAAGAAAATAGAACATCAATGGCATGTATGGCTACAGAAGACATGTTATATAATGCATAAGTAATACAGACTTTTTTCTATAATAACATGCTTTTATGGTACCTTTTCTGTCTGTTTTGAAGCCTTGTGAAAAAGAAGTACACTTAAGCATGTACTTTTAAAAAGAATACTCTTATTACAAAATGTATATACTTTAATACATTAACTTCAAATGTAATATCAAATAAGACACATGCAGTTAAAATGATAACCAAGTACTTTAGTCAACACATCAAGATAAGTGCACTTCTTTAAAGCATGATTAAAAAGATCATTCAAATATTGGGATTTAAATGTTCTTTAAAGTAAAGCTTTTAATTAAAAGGTGCACTTTTTTAAAACTATATTTAAGTGTGTTAAGAAACATAGTATAAGTACACTTAAGAGGCCTTTATTCCATCAATATTATCTTATCTGCAAGATCTGAAGTACACAAGTGCACATTCAAAATAATTAAGCGCACTTCTTAGTCACAAGCCCCTGGTGTTAATATGTTTTATGGAAAAGAGCAGCGTGAACATTCTGCAAAAATGTTTTTTAATGTTTGGGTGAACTATTCTTTTAATTTGCTCTATCTGCCAGACACTGTACACTTTAACTACACAAAAAGTTTAGAGGGGACTCCCCATATCTCATCTGTCCAAAATAGAAACAATTTCCTCTTCAATGGCACACGTGCGACGCACGCAGAGCTATTGTTTTGATGGATTTCCTGCCACTTCTCTATGCAGGCAGAGGTGGACTCCAAAATATCAAGTTTACAGCAAAGGCTACAAACATTATGTTTACTCCAATGAATAAATTCACTTTGACAGATAATGAAATCCCTGTGGGACCATTTACGTCATTAACTATGATGTTTTTTTTTCATGTTTTGTGAAAGTCTAAAACATACTAGATAAATATTTGTAATGTTAAACACTGTTCTTCATAGACTCATATAGATGGAAACCATAATTTCATTCAAAATAAGTGCAAGAGAAGCCAAGAGTGATAGAGGAACACTGTTCCAGACTGCAGACAGCCATTTGTCAGAGCAAACAGATGTTGCTTTGGCCGCCGCATCCCACTTTCCACACTTTCTCAGGCTTTGCCAAAATTCCCCCAAGAGTCCTTTCATTCATCGGCTTTGCCCAACAGCTCTGGGTCTTTCCTGTGACCCCGCAGGACTCCTAAAACCAGAGCAACATGGGATTCCTATCTTTATGGAGAAGCATTATATCCGACACAGTTTTATGTGGGACTAAATCAAAGAAGATCCACCGATAAGCGGCTAAAAAAGTCAAATATGCGACGTAAATCAAGATTTAACAAGAACGGACAGAGTCGATGACTTGCATATCTGCGACCTGTTGTTCATCTCCACTCTCCGTCTAGTGCAAAACTTTGGCCCTGTGATCTGGAAAATACAACCCCCATGAGATCCACATCTGGCTCGATGAAGCAGCTTGCCTTTGCAGAATTTGCAGTCTCTTGGAAGCGCACGCAATTCAGTGGTCATGTTTTCTTCTTGGTAATCCCAGGCAGGGTCATTTATTGTGCAATGAAATAAGGCAACATGCCCACACATTCCTGCTGTGCTGTTATCCGCTTAAGAGTCGGTCATCCAGAAAATGTTTGGCAGAGGAAGTGCCATGCTGTCTGGCTGAGCATGTTGATGGGCACGAACCGAACGTGTAGTGGCTGGGGAAACCTGACACACTCACACACACTCTCTTTCCAGGCAACGCAGGTGCACCGTTTGCTTAGTAGGCTACACAAGCACTCGCTTAGCTAGAATGAAGCGCTTGGGTAGTCACATCACTTATCTATAGGAAAATATATACGACGGGTTCAATTATGTTATATTGGATTGTGCTGGGTTGATTACAAAGAAAATGGTAGAAAGACAATGCTGCCAAAGCACAATTCACAAGGCGTTTCCATGATGTTATCTGCCCTAACATTGGTGGGACCACAATAGATATGGGTTGGGCTTTGAGAGTTTCTGAAAAGATCGAAAGACAATAACAGTAACATTGAGGTCACAGATAGAACAGTAAACTTGTGAGTATCAAAAGGACATACTTTTGGAGACACAAAAAAATATATAAAAAAATAACAAAATAGAATGTCCTTTTAATTATACAGGTGAACTGGTCTACTGATAAAAGCGGGAAATAATATAAAAAAAATATTATATTAATTATAATAATAATAATGTTGTCATTATTATGAATAATAAAAGTTTTATTGCTGTGGACTAAGGATTATGTCAGTTAGACATAGCCCAAAACATTTAAATAATAAAATTAATTTAAAGAATTACCATTTAAAACACTGTAGCAATATGATGGCTTACATATTATTATTATTATTATTAAACGTTTTTATTACATTGTCAAATGGTTATTTAGTAAATAATGTGTTGGTTTAACAGTTAGATACAGCTCAAATAATAATAATAATAATAAATTAATAAAATTGTATTATTATTACAAATAATTATAAATCATTAGAATTAATCAT
Organism: Rutilus rutilus; assembly: GCF_951802725.1. NCBI lineage: Eukaryota > Metazoa > Chordata > Actinopteri > Cypriniformes > Leuciscidae > Rutilus > Rutilus rutilus. The sequence continues at coordinate 31,575,457 of NC_140222.1, read as the reverse complement.
AAATAATAAAGGTTTTTATTGCAGTGCTATGATTATTTAGTAAGTACTGTCTTGAGATTAAACTGTTTTAAATCTGTTATTGCATAAAAGTTATTTTGACAATAAATAATCATAAAATATTGGTTGTTAAGTAAAAGAATATTTCATTTTGAGACAAATATCACTGAAAACAATCATAAGTTTGGCAAGTAAGTCAGATGATTCACTAACCGCTGTTACTGATTCAGTGAAGGATTCGTCAGGCAGATTCAAATTGGTAATTCCTAAGTTAGTGAGTCATTTTGAACAATTCAACTGACTCATAAGAGTCGTTTGCGCTTGAATCGAACTACAGACCGTGTGCAATTTGTTTTTACGTGAGCCTGCAAGCTCAACTCAGTATAAGATGTGCTTTTGCATGATTATTTTGCCGCACTTTTTATTTCGCTTAACATATGACGGATCTGACAGGACATTCTCACTGAGCTTTGATCCTTCACTGATTGGACTTGTTGATTAAAAACTAACTAACCAATGACAGAGCAACAGGGGTGACTGCTGGCACAAAACTCCTCCATTCATAACCCAAAACAAGCTGGTGCCTTTCCTTTCAGAACAGCAAACACACTTTAAGAAAAATATTTGCCTAGATAAATACTGATTGACCCAGGAAAACAAACACACAAGCTTGTCAATGAAGTAACAGTTGGCGTCTGTGGCCCCTGCTTCCAGGCCGAAAAGCCTCTTTATGCCAGGATTATGATGGGAAAGAGGGCTGTGTGGTTAAAATTTCAAAGAGCGGTGGAATGTTTTACAAATATCACCCCATATATACACACATAGACATCTCTTTATGACATTCAACGACCTAGAGTGCTGACAGGAATGTGTCTGATCTCTCGCCCTGGTCATCGCAGAACTGTGCCGACTTCATCTACTGAGTTCTAGCGCTTTTCTTTTTAATCTCTTTCTGTCCCTGGGCAAAGGCACATGTCTGATTTGGCTAGAATAGCCCGCTGCTCTCAGAATGTCACGCTCTGTTCCCATCGGTCTTGACTGCCAGCTAAGTGCTGTTCTGAATATCTCAATCTTTTTAGGATTTTAAGGGTTACAACATACAAAATGCAGAAGGTTTGTCTATGGGGTCTTCTGTGTATTCCTTTCTATATGTGAACCTTTTCTGCCTCTTTATATTTAAAGGGTTAGTTCACCCAAAAATGAAAATTATCCCATAATTTACTCACCCTCAAGCCATTCTAGGTGTATATGACTTTCTTCCAAACACAATTGCAGTTATGTTTCCAAATATCCTGGCTCTTCCAAGCTTTATAATCAGAGTGAATGCACTGTACGTCATGCGTCGGGTCAGAGGTCACTCTTCGGCCGGAACCCAGTGATTCGAGTTTATAAAGTTATAAATATGGATATTTTTCTTACAAAAATGAATCACTCCGCTTCAGAAGGCCTTTATTAACCCCCTGGAGCTGTATGGATTACTTTTATGATGGATGGATGTGCTTTTTTTTTGGCTTAAACAAACAAGGTATCATTAACTCATATTATTTAGCTTGGTAGAGCCAGGATGTTTTTTAATATAACTCCAACTGTGTTTGGATGAAAGAAGAAACTCAAATAGTACACCTATATTGGGTTGAGGGTGAGTATATTATGGGATAATTAAACTAACTCTTTAATAAATTAAAGTATCAAAGCTCTGGATTTACAATATGGTCATGTTTGAAAGCCTAAAAGGTGTCAAATACCTCATAAAATTTACTGCTATGGTATTGACAGTTTTTCAGAAAAAAACCCCACAAATACCATATCGAACTCCATTTTATGAAATACCACATGGAATAAATTTGGAAATATAAATACCACAATTACAGCAATATATCTGTAAAATAGATGCTTCATTGGTTTAAGAACCTTCCAGAATTTTGCTGTTTTTTTTTTTTTTTTTTTTTTTTTATGAAACTACCACAGATTTATAACTGTACTTGTGGTATTTTGCAGAAAATGGTTACCATGGCTTTAGCCTAAGTGTGTTTTGCCTCAGTTGCAGTTCTGTAGCGCTAAATTTACATCGTAAATTATAGACACTTAAATCGGGTAAGACTAATATGCATATGAATCATTTGAAGTTAACAGACTTATAGACACATGTTTTCTAGAGTGTTCCCCCTTCCCATCCCATCCCATCCCTGTAGGTGGCTCTCAGAATTGCGTAACAAACATGTCGTACTACAAATTAAATTTTCATATGTGTATTTACGACTTTCACCAATAGAAAACTAAGGCTGTAAAACCTTTGTGAGCTGCCTACATAGACTGGTTAAAATACGACAGCGCAAAAAAGGTTTGATTCGAACCTTCAAACACAGATTAACGCCCAGAAATGTTCGATTTTCAATGTTCTAACTCAAATTTAATTGAAGGACATTCTTGATTTAACGTTCGAAAGTTCGTCCAACGTTACTGATGCCCAACATGTATCATTCAAACACACGTAAGATGCACAACAATGTTCCCTTCGAGCGTTCGAATGACGCTCAGAAGCGTTTCATTCAAACGTTCCTGATGTAGGCACCTCTGTTAAACAAGCCGTGGTCTGTCGCATCTATAAAACTTGTACCCACCTTTCTGTACGCAAGCTGCAGGTAGTTATAGGGAATTCTTCTACTGAAATCCTGAAAGACATCCTCACTAACTTTATGCATGGACTGAGCTCCAAGTTTTCCCTCAAAGCATTCGTTTAAACAGTGCGCCCTATAAAGAATCACTTCGAAAAACTTATCAGTCAGAAGGCTGTCAAAGCGATGCTGGTCTCTGCATTTCAGTCTGCATCTGATTTTGGTCTGGCGCACTTCAGAGAAACTGCTCAGCGCGCTCTCCATGTACCGCACCACATTGCCATAGTCTCCTTTATTAAAAGCCTCCAATCCGTTTGCATAAAGCAGGTCAAACGGTTCCAGGGTGGCCGATGACAGCAAAAGTGTCTGGAGTATACAAGTCAAAAAGCCGTAGAGTTTGGGGTTCACATCCATCTTCTCCGTAATATGGTGCGCAAAATAATGCGCTCCGAATGATGGATAAACAATCCCAATGAGCCTATGTGGGACAAGGAGCAGACTAATGAAAGTTACGGCTGAACTACCGTTCTAAGCTGCAAGGCAGTTTCGTTGACACTCATAATGAATGACCAATTTCTAGAGACATTTCAACAATGACCACCGTCCCTCCCATCCATTCTGAGCTGACTCCTCCTACAGCCCACACATGACGGAAACTGCAATTGTTGACGACCCCCAGCTGACTTACTTTTATTGCATTGAACAGCGACATATTAGAGCTTCTAAATTTTAGAACATTAAACGTTGTTTTAAATGTTAAAGACTCGTGTCTCTATTACAGACTATACACTGATAATTCACAGACAGAACTTTCCAGTGAGATCCTCACAAAGCCCTCAAAGCGAAGATCCTCACGGTTTCAACGTCTCCCTCTAGAGGACAGAAATCATACGGCAGCTCTCCTGAAAATAATAATATTCAATATATGTTTATATCAGCCCATCACAAAATCCATTTAATTCAATTGTTAAAAGTTGGATCATTTTTAAAACGTTTTAAATGAGTAGGCCTATATGTAAGGGATACACAATCAGGTGCTCAACTTAGCAACAATGTAAACAATTCTATTTTAAGCGTGAGCAAAATTATTCTAAAACTTAGGCTATACCTAACTAGCCCCCTTTTGGCTTTACCATGGTAGTTTTATCTGTCAAACAGAAACAAACCAAGGAAGATCGGCCTCTCATTTCAAGAGCTTTGATTCTCTCGCTCCCTCCAGCGATGAAAAGCTTTAGGCTGCGTCCGAAATCGAATAATTCCTTACTATATGGTATGTGAAAAACAGTAGGCCAAAAGAGTATGTCTGAATACTCGAAAAACAGAAGGCGAAAGTCCTGGATGACCTTCTACTTCTGCCAGGATTCTGAAGGCCATTTTGTAATGGATGTCAATGGAGGAGAGGCTTCACTACATTGAATAATTCGCTTTTGTGAGGACATAGCTTATCATTTAATCATTTGACATGTTTCCTCTTAAACGTTCATTTTGGATTGATCTATTTTCCACCAAATAAGTGAAATCACAGACAATTGCGCGACAGGTATGATTCAGTTTATGGCACGTCTCATTCATTTCTATGGTATCCGCAAACAGTGACTGACTGTCGCACAACTCTGAACGAACTTCAATGACGTCAAGGCTGTAACGTGATTGGTTATCAAGGCACATGTGATCCAAGCTAGCCATTACGCTTTTTCCAATGGTAGGTTCTAATAATAAGACCATCTCTGGCGAACATTCGATGGACACTTTACTATCCTGTGAGGCAACAGGAGTTGAATTTATGATTGGAAGTGAAGCGACACAACCAGAGATGGTCTTATTATTGGGAGATATAGGGTCCGTGGCTCTACCATCGGAAAAAGCGCAAAGGCTAACTTGGATCACGTGTGCCTTGATAACCAATCACATTACATCCTTGACGTCATTGAATTTCGTTCAGAATTGTCTGACAGTCAATCATAAGCTGAATTATTCCTGTCTCACAATTGTCTGTCACTCTTTTTTCGGTGTAAACTCTAAAAATAGAAGTAGTACAGTACCAACATGGTGGATGTATGCATGTCCGAATTTCATTCCTAGTATCCATATTCATACTATACAGAGCTTACTTTTTTAACGGTCGCGAAGTAAACTCAAATTCGAATATAGTACATACTCAGTACGTGATTTCAGATGTAGTGTTAGTGTACATTATTGACAGATGATAAATCAATGAAGACTTCGCACTCTCCGAATTCATGAAAACCGCCCCTTGTTCATATCATGCCTGAATATGCAAAGCGCCTCAAAAGCCTTCTGATTGGCTAAAAAAAGAATCCCCGCCGCCATTTTTAAGTGCGTTCAACTTTGTCAAGTGGGCGAGGGAAGTTTATTTGGACAGACCCTCTACTACTCGACCCCTTGATTTTGACAGAAGGAGCGAGTCAACTCAATGGCTGCATCTGAAATAGCATACTTTCCTACTATGTTGCTGAAAAACAGTATGTGACAAAACGAGTATGTCCGAATTCGCAGTAGGCCTACTCATAAAAGAGAAGGCAAAAAAGACCCGGATGAGTATAGAAAGTCCCTCTAGAGGCCCGAAATCATACTGCAGCTCTCCTGAAAATCCAATATTTCAATATTGTTGACAGATGAGATATTGTAAAGACATCGCACCCTCCAAATTAATGAAAACCGCCCCATATCACACTTAAACACGCAAAGTGCCTCCAAAGCCTTCTATTTACTTCTATTTATACCATTCTATAGGTGTGTGTATGTATGCTTGGACTGTTGGGAAAAAAATACCTTAAGCTGACTGTTATAGTTTATTGTAGTGTTATCATTTTGAGTGAACGAGATGGAGGGAAGTTAGCGAGGGAAGGGCATAAATAATTGGACTTAAACACAGCCCTGGTATGTTGTTATGGACAATGGTTAAATATACAGTTATCTGAAATGGATTGTAATTGGAATCAAGTAAATATTTGATCCCTTAATACCACAATTAGAATCAGTTTCAGAGAGACATGTAATAAGTATAAATATAACTTGACTATTGAAACTTCCTTTTGATTGTATCCGTTTCGTAACTAGCACAAATGTGAATTGTTCTGGATTTTGATGTTGTAGCTAATGTAAAAGTGCTAAAAACACTTAGCATTCCGCAGTTATAAGGATGGATAAAAACAAGTGCATGTGGTGAAAGCAAACCTTTATTGTGTAATTCTGAAATAATTACATTAAATGTTTACAAATATTTAACTATTTAAAAAAATTAACAAACAAGCATCAAATAACAAGCTTATATTGCATTGGCATAATCTAAAGTACATATAAGCCTATAATCTTCCTCTTTAAAAATGTCTTAACCCTTAATCGCTGTTTGGGGTCAAAATGACCCCAATGGACTTTTCCTTCATTTTTTAAAAGTGTTACCTTCATCTCAGGGGCATGGAACTCTGTGACTTTTCCTAAATAATCTATCTAAACATGCACAAAAAAACTGGGCTTGATTTGGTTGTTCTACAGGTGTGTAAAAAAAAAAGTACCATTTAAGCTGTTTGGGGTCAAAATGACCCCACATTGAAAATGAATGGGAAAATGAAAAAAATGACTTTTTAAAATTTTGTTTGTCAAAAAAATAAAAGTAAATCCATTATAAATCTGAAAATTTTTACAAATAAACCAAGGTCTGGTCCTAGAGCATAAATAAAAAGTAGAATGAACTTTCTATCTCATACACACACACACAAACACACACATGTATGTGACTGCAACAGAGAGCATTTTTACAGAAATTGGCAAATAAAATAAACAAAACTGGCATAAATCTAAAAAAATTTACATTTAAATAAAGGTCTGGTCCTAGAGCATAAACCCAAAGTGGAACGAACTTTCTATCTCATACACACACACACAAACACACACAAACACACACGTATGTCACTGCAACAGAGAGCATTTTTATAGAAATTGGCAAATAAAATCAACTAAACTGGCATAAATCTGAAAAATGTCACATATGCAACATGGAACAAGCTTGATTTTTAAAAAAATCTTTTTTCATGAGCCAATTTATGGCCTAGTTATGTAATTGTGCAGTAAATAGGTAAAAAACTTCAAAATTTCCACAAAAACACAGCATAAATGTATAGTTGAGAAGTAAATAAAAAAAATGATATATAGTTTTCCATTTAAAAAAATGTATATTTCCTTATGCAATCGCTCTTTAAAAGTTTGGGGTCAAAATGACCCCAAACATCTTAAGTGTTATCCTTTTTTAACAGCGATTAAGGGTTAAAATAGTAAAAGTTACTGTTAATGGGATATGACATCACTTCCTCTGTGGTCAACACTGAACTGTTCACAGCGTTCTTGTTTATAGCTAACTGACTCAGAGGTCAAAGTTGAATGTGGAGACCCATCCCAAACATCTAAAAATACATCAAGGCTATGAAAAAAATGCTTTAATCATGACATAAAGCAAAAACTAAATCCAATACGTGCGCATACTGTACACAACAGTTCAGATTAAGTTCAGGTATTCAGATGGTTCTCGGGATTATTAAACATAGTCTTGTCCAGGAATCTTGGAGACTGAAAGCTTGCTGAGATTTTTGTTGGATCGTAGGTGCGTCACACTGCAGGCGCATAAGAGCATGCCTCCGCATAAACAAAGCAAAGATGCAATAAATGCACCAATCAGAGACCTGCCGATCACATACCTAAAGACCCAGCACAGATGGTTAGTATTCATAATCAGTACAAAAAGACATGACAACATGAAGCTCCAGTGAATACTAGGAACAATACGAAAAAAACAACAACTCTTACCTATCCTTATCGTCCTCCTGAAAGAAATCATCAACAATTCCATACATAAACCAGCTGGTTATGCCCAAAGCAAACAGACCTAGAAAGATAAGTAAAAAGAATGCACATGTTCATAAGTCTTAAGTTGAACTGTTAGGGACATCAGAGGCAATTGTAAACCGTTTCTTATGATATCTCACAGAGATATAAATTTAGGCTTTTTACTGTAAAATATATAGAGTAAAACATTTTAAAATAACAGTTTTCTATTTTAATATGTTAAAATGTAATTTATTCCTGTGATGCAGAGCTGAGATTTCAGCATCGTTACTCCAGTCGTCAATCACATGATCCTTCACAAATCATTTAGTGACACTTTTTTCAGGATTTCTTGATCAATAGAAAGTATTTGAAATAAAGCATCTTTTCTAACATTATAAATGTCTTTACTTTTGGTCAATTTACTGCATGGATCCTTGCTGAATAAAAGTATTCATTTCTTCTTAAATTAAAATTAAAATAAAAATCGTACTTACCCCACAACCTTTAAAAGGTAGTGTATTATGTAAAGGATGCATTTAATTGACCAAAAGTGACAGCAAAGACTTTTGCATTAGTACAAAAGATTTCTATTTAAAATAAATGCTGGTCTTTTGAACTTTCTATTCTTAAAAGAGTCCTGAAAAAGGTATGTGAAAAGTTTCCAAAAAAGTTTTAAAGAACAACCTAGGAATACAAGTTACTTACTAGCAACTATACTAGTTTCAATTTAAAGGAATTTTTTGATAGTCCAAGAAAAATATTGGAAAATATGTTTAAAAATCACTAATAGTAGTGCAGTCAAATCGATTAATCGCGTTTAATCGCATACCATAAAATTTTGTAAACGATTGGCTTAAAAACAGCCTGACTGGATATATGCGATTATTCACATATATATATATATATATATTTATGTATGTATATACAGTATGTATGTGTGTATATATATATATATATATATATATATATATATATATATATATATATACACACATATACACAAACAGACGTTTATGTTAGAATCGATTCATCGATTTGACAGCAATGAAAAGTTAGATTTTACAAATCTGGGTTGAACTCACCACTGCACACAGAAAGGATTCCCCCTGCGAAGGCAGCTCTGTCCTTCGACTGCTTGTTCTCGTCTAGACATCTCGTGCACCTGAGGCCGAAAATGGCTACCAGCGCGCCGAGGCTCGAAATAATGATGCTGATGATCATCATTACTCGGGCCAGCCGAATTTCAACTGCAACGCACAGCAACAATCAGAGCACATCTGTTTAATAAGTCAAACAGCAGATGGATCCATAAATCATTGGACAGATACTCACAAGCTTGATGAAGAAGAGAATTGAAATATGTGCATTGCATGACAGACGAAGTGGATGTTTTGCACTCCATCCACAGTCCTTCGTATTCATCGAAAAACACAGTTTTGTCATTGTCGCGTCCAATGGTTTTCCATTCATTTGTAAATGTGCCCAAAATTAGGCCACATAGTCCAGTAATGGACATAATATAACCGAAGAGCTGAAGAGCCATTGATGAATTGAACGACAACTGTACAAGTAGATTTCTTTGAAGACAGTCAGTACTCTGTGACCACTGTCCTGTCACTGAAGCTCATTGCAAACTGAGTAATCTGGGCTGCTATTTATTATCGGGAGAGTGGGTGTGAAGCAATTGTCATGACATTCATGGACAGGACACTGGGTCAGATTTCTTTGGAAGTAGCAGGTTTATTCCGGCAAAAATCTAGCTTGAACTCATCTAGTCATAGGTGTAGTGGTTGAAGTTTTGGGTTGGAAAACTGGAGGTTGTTGGTTAAATCGCCTATAATAAGTCATTCTGGATAAAAGCATCCTTTAAAATAAACAGTTGCAGTTTTATTTTGATGCATTACCATCAAGGAGGAAGGAGATTGTGGCAAGCAGGACGAGAGAGCACCAGGCTTGGGACATTTATGTTGTATTTTTATGTGGCAGTCAATCTTGAGTCAATTCGTTTTGTGTTTATTTATTTTATGAGATTAAAGTTTCATTGAACATTGCGTTTCCCTCCTCCTCCTTCTCTGAACTTTAAACCTTGCTACAGAGATGAATAACGTTTCATTTGAAATGAGGTTAAAAATGCATAAATCAACACATTCCATCTGATGATAAATGCATCATGATAAATCTTGTTTCAAAGACACACCTGCTTATTCACAGATCAGTCCAAAAGATATATTTATTGTTTCTATACTCATAATCGCGTGTTGTTTCCTCCTCTTTTTCGGGTTGTGATAACTGGAAGTAAGTGGTTGGGTGGGAGGATGGCCACTAAAATGTCGGGAAGACATGTCATCCAAAAATAGTAACAGTGACTAATACTACTGTTGATAAAAAAGTTATTACTGTGTCATGATTCATTTTCATGCATTCTCATAAATTGTATAAGTGCTTCTGTCATTAATGTCAACAACTTTTAGCGGTTGTTTTTTAGATTCACATTTTCTTTCTTTTTGGTATGTGAAGGTCACTTTAAAATAGACTGGGAAACGTTTTACAATACTTTCATCATATTACTTTTAAACACCTTTTTAAAATGTCCTTTTATGTATTTTATTACTGTAAAACTCCTTAAAATAAATACCCATTTAAATATATATTATACAACTTTTTTTTCGTGTTTATGTTCAAACACAAAAATTGTTTTTGTGACACTTAGAAGTAAACACCAAAACAGAAAGAAAGAAAAAGTGCATGCTTGGCTCTCGCACAAAAAAATGTATTCCAGGCCTCAAGCTGATGACTGAACAAACACATAGGATGTACAACAGGGCTAAAGGCACACCCTAAGAAAAATGTTTTTCACTCCTCCCATAGTGTATGATTGCAGAAAAAAATTTGTATCGGAGCAACAGATTTGTATCGGAGCAACATCTATGGAGCAACAGATTTTGTGTGAAAATAAATCATAAAAGTGGTATGTTAGTTTAAAAATCTCAGATATAAATGTATGAGGTGACAAGGTGGGACTTCTACCCCACACACAGGTTAAACCCGCATGGGGCAAAAATTATTGATACAAATACTAGCTTTACAGTAGTAAAAAATATGATATTTTTTATTATATGATACACTCTCAGAAAAAAAGGTACAAAAGCTGTCACTGGGACAGTACCCTTCAAAAGGGTTCTAATATGTACCATTTAGGTACTAATATATACACGTTTGGTACCAATATGTACCTTTGAGGGACTTAAATGCACTCTTTAGGTACAAAGGTGTACCTTTTTAAAAGGTACCGCCACAGTGACAGCTTTTGTACCTTTTTTTCTGAGAGTGTATGATTAATATCATATTTTTTATTTATGATGGTTTCATTATAAATATGGTGATTATCAAAGGTGGACACCCAATTTACAGGGGTCATGAACTGCATTGTTTTATAATGTTTCCTGGGTTGCACTTATAATGTTAGAAAATTGTCATAATTAAGAAATAAAAGGCATTTTTCCAACCCTGATTTTAGCCCTCTGATTTGAATGTCCTGTTTGAAAGGGCGTGTCTGCTGTGAGACCTGATTGGCTAACATCTTTGCATATTAAATAGCTAGTATTACACGTTTAACTATTTCGAAAACTTTTAGCACATTTTTACTATTACAGTTCTCAAGGTTAACTAATCATGAAAAGTGTTGATCATAGCATTATATTTAGATCTATGGCATTGTATTTAGATCGTGGCATGAATAGCCGATCATAGATATGTTGAGCGCATGAATGCAGTGATCTCGTCATTGCAATTCGATTTCTGTACATTAACGAATCCTTTCATAATAACTAACAGTACAAACACAATGTAAATAAGATATTCGTTGATTATAACCTTATAGATAAAAGGAACTTTGTTATAACTGGAGTTTTGGCGAGAGTCAGAACTAGCTGGAGCTGTTTGATTGACAGCTCCAGCGTTCTTTGATAGCTTTCTATAGGCTATATAATTTAAAGGCACACTATGCAGTTTCCGTTTTTCTCAAACAGCGACCCCTAGAGTCGCTATGGGGTACTTGTATTTAACTTTACAGTCGTAAATACCACTCACGCAGAGCCGTCTCTGTACTCTTCCGACCGCGTTATCTTCGTTTTCTTCGTCGACTCTGTCATGATTCACGTCTGAAATGCGTGCTAGTGTCTTCCAAAGAGGCTGCTTCATATGTTGTTGATGTATGTGACGTCGTGCCGTAAAGCAAGTCGTGAAACTCGCAAGATTTGTCGGGGCGCCACCTCTCAAACCTGCATTGCTAGTTTTGCCAGCGGGGTCCCTACTACAAGTTGGTTTACCATCTAAATGATTTCGAAGCTGTTATATTAAGGTACAAATCTTGCATAGTGTGCCTTTAATCACAGTTTAAATAACAGATTATTTACTAAGAGAAACAATGTGAAGTTGACCATTTAGTCACTGGTTTGATTTAGTGACACATAGACAAAGAACATCTGACTTTACATGAATCATTACATATATCAGAAATCACTGGTCACTCATTAGTCAATCAGGCATTAGAATTAACACAGTTACTTACATGTTGAGGCAATACTGTCGGGTCCATATCGTAAAAGTCTGTTTGCGAAGCCTGCGCCGAAATTGTGACTGATTTACCAAAGAATCCACAGTGAAATGTACAGTACTGAATACAAATAGTCTAAATAATGCTCAACTGAGACATTCACATTGTTGAATATAAATAACCATATTCCTAGCATTAGGATCCTTTGGAAGGTAATGTTATTTTAGTGGAGTGATCCTGCATCTTTCTTCTCTCCTCCTCATCTAACAAACACGCCATTCGGTGGGGCCAAAGTTGTAATGGTGAAGTAGGCATTGATAGATAGGCACATTCCACAACGAGTCGTTCGCTAGGCTTGCTGACAATAAAAGCTGTTTTGGACTAACAAGGAAGTTTTCAGTTCTGAAACTTACAGGATATTCTTATAGTAGGCTATATATGTGACCCTGGATCACAAAACCAGTCTCAAGTTGCACGGGTATATTTGTGGCAATATCCAACAGTACATTGTATGGGTCAAAATTATACATTTTTCTTTTATGCTAAAAATCATTAGGATATTAAGTAAAGATCATGTTTCATGAAGATATTTTGTAAATTGGGGGGGGGGGGGGTATTTTTTTATCACTTTTACTCAGGACATGCTAGCTGGCAACTAAGGATTCCATTCATTAAGCTAAGCTAAGCTAAGCTAGCGCCGACTCTGTCAAACTAAAACAATGCATGCACTGAGACAAAAATGCATTTGCCCACCTATCTAAATGTAGGAAAGAAGGTGAATAAGCCCTATTTCAAAAAACGGTGGACTGTTCCTTTAAGAAAAGTGCTGAGCTTAATTTCTGTGCCATCTAATGGTTGAAAAGGGAATAAAATCAATGGAGCCTTTTACCCTTGTTGAACCTTACTGTTTTGTTTCATCACAGGAGTCATGTATTGTTGTAATAATTATATGATTTCATTGTGTTGAAAAGTAATAGTCCACATCTCCACAAGTCTCATTCATGTCTGAGGCACAAATGGACAAGTTAGCATTGAAGTTGAATAGGTTTTTTTTTTTTTTTTTTTTTTTAGAATCTAGTGTCATCTTGTGGTCCTTCCGTAATAAATTAATAAATTGATTGTACATCAACTCATTAGGCCAACCTTTTAAATTTATCATAATAATGTTTCTTACTGACTTATTTCTGAAAGTTACTAAAGATATTAGTGTAACCGGCTATACCCAAACATCGGTTACAAGTTCATGTCAAAACTCCCACGCTCCATCGCCCTACTGCCACCCACTCCCAAACCTGTCAGATGTCATTCCAGGAAAGACAGCCTGAGGCCCAACGACACAGTACTATGGGAATGTCTGTGGCTTTCTCTCTTTTTTATATCATACACTCAACACTATTCAAATGTGGAGCGTATGGGGGAGCCGTTCTCAGTATACGTGTACTTCATCACATAAGCCTGCTTGTCGACTCTAATATAAGCACTGCAGAACAAGAGCGCCAAAATTTTTACACTTTTCTGGAAAATGAAAATGCTGTCATAAAGTAGGCCTCATCCTCATGTAAAAGACTTTCTTTCATCTTCAGAAACAAATGAAGATACTTATAATGAAATCTGAGAGATTTCTGGCCTTCCACTGAAAGTCTAATCACCCAAAACTCTGACACAGCAAAACATTCATGAAGTGAGGGGTTTGGAACATATGGAGCAACGAAAGGGACATGGTGATGGGGGGAAAATGGGGAAAAAAATAAATGTCTATACTTTTGCGTTAGCTCACAAAGTTTTATCCGTTCCCCCAAGAAACTTTGCGTTCGCTCGCGAAGGACACGAAACGTTTTGCGAGCAAACAAAAAGTTTCTCGGGGGAATTAATGCAAATTTTTGGGTGAACTATCGCTTTTAGTAGGACTTGAGTTCAAGATTCGAGTTTCCTTCCGTCTGCAAAAAGCAAAACTATAAACAACATTGTGGACTTATTTTCAAGTAGTCTGAAATGTATTTGTTTTTTTTCAGCATAATATGTTTTTACACGCATATCCAACCTGTTTGAGTTTAATAAGCACTGACTCGACACACCCTCATGTGACCACCTGTACCGGTTTTTCCTGAAGATGTGCCGCAGGCTTATCGGCCTGAGAAGAGTAAATGACGAGAATTAAAGGAAAGCCAATAGAGCTACATTCACACCTGCGAGCAGACACACCTAAAGCTTCCACATTTCACTCACCGAGGAGAAAGTGTTGAGTTGAACACTTTAAAACTGTCTGGAGGTTGTCACTGCTGAGTATCGGGTGTGTTAAATATCGATGTTTCAGCACGAGACTCGCGTTTGGACCGCCGTTGCTGCGTTTCTCTCAGGTAAGCAACTGTCATTCGGAAGGGGAACGGTTTGCGTAACTGACAGCCAGTTTATGTGATATGGTTGACATAGTTGAATGTGATATTAAATACGATACAAAAAAAAAAACCTTAGTTTAATACACAGAGCCTATAGGTGTTCACGCATGGCGCGTTCTTATTGTTTTTAAACACACGCGCGCGTCTCAGACTGGCGGTTGGGTAGTTGCGTCGAGTCTCACGGTGCGTTGCGTTTTAAGATGAAGCGCCAAGTTTAAATAAAACGTTTTGTTCTCAATCTCAAAGCGTTTCTTTTTTATGGAGTAATACATGGATTTGTGTGGGTCTCACTTTAATGGTTTAGAGTCTAGACGGAAGCCTAGAACCACAAGGAAGGAAATACAGTGTTTGAGTGCCACGGTTGTTTGACTGCTAAATCAGATAAGAAAAGAAAAAGATTAACTTCCAAAAAAAAAAAAAAAAAAAAATACAACAAACTGTAAGGGAGACAAAAACTTTTACCTCGTGATTCATGGCTCTGTAATAGTCAAATTTATCCTATGTTCAAATGAAAAAATTTATACTAAATGCATATCGAAAATGTATGTTCTAGGCCTATAAATGTGTGTAGGCATACATTATTTATCAATCATTTTAATTTGATCAGTTCAGTTAGCTTTGTTGCATTTCACTGAATTTGTCATAAATCACTTTTAAAAGTACAAATATTCCATATAACCCCATGAGGTCATAAAAACGGAATATGATTAGGCTACACACAAATTGGGAAAATGTTTCAAACACGTTTTACTGCAGGCCTAGTCGTCGTCACACTGGAGAAAACCGCTGTCCCTCGATCCTTAAAATATCAACCATTGATGCTCAAAGATAATGTTCTGCTAAGCTTTTGCACACATGTTTGGGTCACATATTTGCAAACCCAACGTTGGTTTAATAATAATAATAATAATAATAATAATAATAATAATTTTAAACCCAGTGGTTGGTTTAAATTATTATTTTTTTTAAACCCAACTGTTTGTCCATATTTGATCCAAACATGGGTTGAAACAACCCAGCATTTTTTATAGCGTTGGCTCCGTAGCTATATTGGACTGTTGATGAAATGCATAAATGTCAAATATGAACAATATATTATTTTTTTTTCAGATGTTGCATAACACCTGTTTACTTGGAGTTTTTGACCTGCAGTGCACATTGCTAGGAATCGTGGCTGAGATGGAGACCAGGATTTCAGTCATTGTTTCTAGTAGTGGGCGCTGCAGATATTCAGCTTTTTGCCATAAATATCTGGAGTCATATCTACAATCCTAATGAGATCAATGTCTAATGCAATACACGTATGGCACATAAATGGACGTGTACAAGAAACACCTTGGGTTGCCGCTGGATGGCAGTAGACCGCAAGGAAATTGACAACGGACAACTAGGATTTGCAGTTTCAACATGCAAGTAACCGTGAACATCTTTGGCATGTTGGTGAACCTGCCCTGGAGAGGCACTTGTTTGGCATTTAGACTTCCTCATTCATTTGTAATTGAGGCCTTTATGCAGAAAATAACCACACCATCAGTTTGATCATGCATTTGATCATTTATAGTGATTCATTTTAAAGCTTTTCGTAATTTTCCTGTTGTCTTAGGTTGAGTTGTTTGTGAAAGGTCAGTGACAAATAAAGATGAATGTTTATGATGGTTTCAAACTTATTTTTCTACCAAGTTTTAATTTAATGAAAGTGTTGTATCCACAAAGTTACATTTCCTTAACTACATAATTAAAAAATATTCACAAACTGTAGTAGGTGTCAGGGCCTCTCTATGATATCACTTCCTGTTCTATTTTTTTTTTGCCACATGACAACAAAATGGCTTCTTGGTTAGTGATTTTATATATATATATATATATATATATATATATAAATAAATGTATATGTGTGTGTATGTATTGAATTGTAATGCATAGATAGAGGTGCAAATAATAAAAAATAAAATAACGTAGGTCTACTGAATTGACAAGAAGACCTTCTGTCAGGTTATATCCAGGAGATTGCTGTTTATTTAAATCAGATATAGTGGATTTCAAATATTTCATTGACACAAACATACCCTTTAAAAGTAATTTATTTGGTATTTACAGTTGGCCAGTGGAAGCTATGAGAATGTGCAAGATACAAACACTTTCGCCGGTCACAAAACGTTTCCAGCAACAGCTGATTGTAAAAGAAACTGGCATGAACGTCGTCTCAATACATTGATTGAAAACTTCTAAAGTCTGTCACTCAGTCACACACATACACGAACATTTACAATGGCATATCAGGTGCGAAAAGTTCAGTTTTGCAAAAATGTTGTAAACCAGAAGTTTTTTTCCCCCCAATAACAAACAGATCACATGACCATCAGATATTGTCAGTTTTACAGCAATACTTTGAAAATCCCTGAATGTTAAACATTTGGCACAGACCAATCCAGCCAATTAGTATGATAATCGTAACATACAATTTTCTTTTCAAATACTACAGCGCACTGCGATATGCACCATGATATGCGCTAGATTGACACAGCACTGAAAGAGAGATATATATGCACATTCATCACTAAAACACACACATAAAGTGATTCAAAACGGATTCAGTAATACAATTTACAGAAAATGTTCTTAATCACCTTGTAAGCCTATAGCCGCATGGCAACAGAAGATATTTTCCCTAAAAGTTTATTGGACGCATTTCAGGCCATGCCTTTCATTGGAATGCACCAACACAAACTAGCACATTTGTCATTTTCAAGAGCGCAATATGAGAGCGTTCAGCACTAGCGATCGAACACTGGTCTTAAATAGGCACTAATGCGATACAAAAGTAGCTGCTGTCTTAAGTTGTCTCTGTACAGGATGCTACATGTAACCCGCACAAACATATTCCCGTTCCCAAAAGCGAAGCGGAATGTAATCCCTTTAGAACAAATTTATGACAGGAATATGGAATGTAAGCAATAATTGATCAGTAAGGAAAAAAAAAAAGCCCTGATAAAGTGATGTGCATTCAGCAGTTTCCATGAATAGGGTACACAATGGGTCTTTGTCTCTGAAATAAATGCACACATCTCATGTTATTAACAGAACTATTAGCTTTGCTAGATATAAGTATTTTACATGTAGCTACCGTAGTATTATTGTGCATGATATCACACAACCGCAACATAATACTGTTAAACCTATTTGAATAACCAAAAATGCAACATTTGGTCTCAGACTAGCCAGCTCTGAATGATAGATCAATTTAGGCTAAATTTGCAAGTTATTGTATATTCATAGAGTTTTTTTTATTTTATTTTTATCAAAATAAACAATTGCTAAAAAAAATAAATAACTAAAATAAAACAAATTGTTTTTAAATTATATTTAGACAAGTCCTAAACTGTGATGACATTTGCTTAAACTGTTAAACAAAACAAAAAGTAAGAAAAACAAAGCAAAACTTCTGAAGGTTCATCTTTTCATTGATTATTTGTTGGAAAAAACCCAAACAAAAAACAAAGCAAAGCAAAACATTTTCAGAAGGTTAATATTTTCATTAATCCTTTGCTAAAAACAAAACAACCCCCCCCCCAAAAAAAAGCAAAGCAAAACAAAACTTTTCTGACGGTTCATCTTTTCATTGATTATTTGTTGGAAAAAAACCCAAACAAAAAGCAAAACAAAACTTTTCATTGATCAAAACAAACAAAACTTTTTTTTTTTCAAGAGTTTCAAGCCCTATTTTGTACACTATTTGTGGAAAGTGCCAGATAAACGCTGCCGTAGTCACTCGTTTGCTGGTCAGTTTTTATGTCCCTGCTTAAAGTAAGTTTGCCACCAAATGCAAAGCACTGTAAATCTGAACACTGAGATATAGCATGAATTGCATATGATGATGCAAGCAAGAAAACTGTTTACATCTGTGCCAATAGCAATGCTACTACATGCCTTAAAACTTCTATTTTGGATTTTTATTGAATTATAAATAAAAATACATATATATATAAAAAAAATTGGAGAAGTAGAGATGTGTTTTTGGCCATTTTTTTGTTTCCGGACGACAAGATTCATATAGACCCCACGGAGTTCACATTCAGCCAGCATGCATTTGAACACTGGAGCATATTAGGAGGTCCTGAAGACCTATGAAGTAGATGAGATGATCGCTACGGACACTGCAGGAAATATCAGAATAACAAAGGCACCCAAAGGGCTGAGCGTCTCGAACCCTAGCAGTACGTGAGCCCACAGTGTACATGACGATTCTCTCACAAATGATTTTGGAGGGCAAATGAAGAAGCATTGACGACCTCACCTCGATATTTGATTGGTTTGAAGACTGAACCTGCTCATCGAGATGTCAAAATGTGTTAGAGCAGGGCTGGAATTTTGCATTAAACAGTTCTCCAGAAATGTGATCACTTCAGTTTATGCCAGTCTCTTGGGATAGATCGGTTGAAAGGGTAAAACAATATAATACGAATAAAAAATAAACTATATCATCTCAAAATAAATCAATAAATATAGAGCACAATTCAAGCATGTTTTCCATTAAATTAAAAAAACAAAAATTCTCTGCTGTATCCTGCAATGCAACATGGAATCAAGACCAGGCTTGAATATAGATGCCGAGAGGGATGAAAAGAAAAGGGATATTTAAAAGAGCTGTGCAGTAGATCCCTTCCTGTCCAGTCATCCACAATAAGACAAGAACATGAGAAGCGAACAGGAACCGTCCCTGTTGCCCAGTAGTTGATAACTCCAGGGTAAAAGACTCATTCACAACACGAAGAGACGACAACGGATCATCTGATGCGATGAGCCGAGAAACTTGGAGGAAAAATAAAATTAAAGTGTCAGTAGCTTCCGCCGAAAGCCTCATGAACTCAAAGTAGTTTCTGAATCGCTTCCTTCTCTATTGATTCACAAAGTAAAGGGCCGAACGGACTCGTGATTGGGCAGCAGTGGAGGCTTATGGTCACTGTCTGTAGTAGGCACCTGAAAGAGAAGGAGATAAAAACGCACATTTAAAACAAAATCTATCAAATTTGAAGCGATACCTCAGGTGCATTGGTGCAGTGTGAACCTTTGTACGCCGCCTCTGGTCTTGATGGAGGGCGAGGGGTGTACGGGCTCTCCACGTAAGCATAGCTCGGGTTTATGTTCTCATAGTGTTGTGTTGGAGGAGGCGGCCTGGAACAAAGAACCAAGAGGAACATGAGACTCCTGTAGGACTTCTGATAGCGTATGGGTGATAATGAGGCAGAGATGTAGTACCTGACAGGTTTGTGGTTCCGCGCTCTCTGGTACTCGTCCTCTCTGCTACGCACCTCTTCTCGCATGCGTGGTCGTACTACTTCTTCTTGCCCGGGCTAATATGACAGAGCAGAAGAGAGCGTGTCAGTGGTGTCGACAGGGTCCACGTCACCAGGCCCACATGGAATATTGTGAATTTCAACAGCAGTAGTATTTACTATATTACCTTTTTAACCCTAAACACGCAGGGGTTAAAGCACAAAAAAAAGACTAAGACAAGACGATGAGAGATGACACCCACGTCATTAAACGATAACTGTGACTATATCAACACATGCAATATCATTGACGAAAAAAGACGAGACTGAAATGTGTTTAAAAAATAAATAAATTGACAACAAAGACAACACATTGACTGTTTTTACGAGTCATGAGAAATGTCACAGGCCGGGAAGATTTTAAAATGAGCGGTTCATTCATAAATCCGTAAGATTCCCTTTATGCTGTGAAAAAAAAAAACCCCAGAAGACAGAACACAACGATGCTTACCTTGTATTCTACCTCGGGTCGTCTTCTATCTATCACTTGCTTCTTCTCCTCTTTCGATCTCTTATACTCCCTTTTCTCTTCCTCCAATAGCAGTCGGGCTAATTCCTTTAATTACATTGCAAAACGCACAACATAATTAGGTTTGGAGGCAACAACAACCTCAAAT
Source organism: Rutilus rutilus (assembly GCF_951802725.1). Lineage (NCBI taxonomy): Eukaryota > Metazoa > Chordata > Actinopteri > Cypriniformes > Leuciscidae > Rutilus > Rutilus rutilus. Next base: position 31,555,102 of record NC_140222.1, on the reverse strand, counting down.
TTGTGTGTGTGTGTGTGTGTGGGGGGGGGGGGGGGGTACCTCATCTTTAGCAACTTGAGCGGCTCGTTTGTCAATTTGACTAGCCTGTAAAAAAGATATGCAGTTACTTTTTTGGATTACAAATCACCGATAATTAATTAAAAGCACAGAGAAAGATTCACTCAAGGTACCTTAATTTCTTCTTCTTGTAGTCTGCGTGCCACCTCCAAGTCTTTGAGCTCCTGGTCCTGTAGGTCTAAGTTGGCCAATCCATGTGTTGCTTCCTTCATGCCATACTCTCCTCTAACCTTTCGGCCTGCAGGGGGCATTAGAGGATATCAGCTCAAAGAAAACACTACAGAACTACACTTTATTTATTCACACAGCAGCTCAAGAAGCCATTTTTGGGATTGAAAAGGAATGATCAAAAATGCAAGTTTGTAGCCACCGTCAAGATTTAGTGCACAAGATTCCCACAAACCACAATCACCAATGCATAGGAAAAAGGAAATCAAGAGTATGCCTTGACAGCACTCCCACCACCAGATGACACAGCAAAGTCCAAGAAGGTTCAATCAAACACGTGGACCCAGGTCAATACCTCTCTCTCTGGAGGAAGGGCCAGGGGACGGACCCTCATTTGAAGGGCCTCTGAGAGTGGGCTCCTCAAACACCTCATTAGGGCCTGACGGGAGCCTCGGCCTGCTCTTGAGATCCTCCCGCTCCAAGCTGTCTTCTGACAATCCTCTAGTTGGGGTGAGACTGTACTCGTCCAGTTCTTGCTCTCTGCTTTTGTGCCTCTCTCTATTCCCATCTCTGCCTCGTTCTCTTTGTCTGTCTCTGCTAGCATGTCCGTAGCCATTCCTGTCCATCTCCCTGTCCACGTTTCTACCCCTGTCTACCTGCTTGACATCTCCGCTAAACAGTCGGTCTTGACTTCTTGTCCGGTTTTGATCTCTTGGCCTGTCCTTGGATCTCTGTCCATCCCTTTCTCGTTCTCGATCCCTGTTCCTCTCCTTGTCCCAAACCCTATCCTGGCCGGCAGAGTAATCCTTGGGAGGTTTCTCCTTCTGCCGCACCACAGGCTCCAGGTCGTCCCATTGATCTGGCTTCTTTCTTCGACGAGGTTCTTTGTAATCGAGATCGAGAGGTCTGTTCCTCTCTTTCGAGTAATCTTCCGGGTATTTCGGTCTTCGCTCAGGTGAGTGATACTCTGGGATCCTTTCCTTGCTTGGAATCTCTGGATGCCTAGTTCGGACGTGTTCAACAGACTCATATTCTGGATATTCTGGATAACGACTACGGGGAGATTTTTTTCTGTCTGGCACGGGAGAGTCGTACGGGGAAAGAATTTGATTGTGGTTGTGATGCTTCTCTTTTCTGTAACCTGGAGAAGTGGAAAGGGGATTCGGCTCTTGCAAGTCTGGCGGACGGTGCGGGAGGCTCCTGGCGGCTGCGTGAAAGCGAGTAAGGGAAAAGGTGGAGTGCAGAACAAGGAGGGAAATAAAACTTAACCTGGTTAGTACACAAGGGTTAGTTCACTCTGGATAATGCAGGATGTAAAATGTTAAATAAAGCTATTGCTGACAAGTAGTACCAAGCCCTTCAAATTAAGAGGTTACAGCCAGGGTCCAGAATTAACTATGCCACACTTGCCATAGTCAAGTGACTGGAGAAAACTGAAAATGTATTTTGCTAAACATTACAAACACACACACACACACACACACACACACATACACATACATATTATATATATATATATATATATATATATATATATATATATATATATATATATATATATATATATATATATGTCTAAAGTGCATTTGACACTTGCAGTGTGTTAATTTTGGATCCTGTTTTTAGTAAATCCAGTTGAGCACATTAGAAAAGTCTGTTTGTGGGTTAGGTTATTTTACAGAACAAAAAACAAATCAACAAGGGCGGAAAAGTGCATACAGTAGGCGTTTATAAAAAGGCCCATGTGCATTTTCGTTCAGATTAATGCCAACAAACCAGGACTATGACTTTTTAGACTGCAAATATCTTGTTAACCCTCCTAAAAAGATTTCTTTATCACAGATTAACAGGTCAGGGGTTCAGAAACAAGTCTGATCCCCTCCCCACACATCACTGCAGAAACGCAACACAGGCCCTAATTGTTTGCATCCTGGTGAGAGAACAGAGCTTAGCTACGCTGTCACGGTTCGATAGGGAACGAGCTAAATATACTCCTGCACAAAGATGCTGAATCTTTTATGTTGTGCCCTGTAGGCGGGTGCTAATCTGAGCTTATCATAGCAGGGTTCTTATGAACAGAATATCAACAACACGAAGAAATGCAATGCGTGCTGAAGTTTCACCTCTAGGGTTAGGGAGTTTTGGTGAAATGCACTCTTCATTAATAACCAATGAACGAAAGGTTTGAATTATTGTTTAACGAGGCGAACAGACCCTACGGGTACGATACTGGCTGACCAGCAAGAGGCCCTAAACACATCCAAATGATTGCATGAGAGAATGATTACATAACACGTGAAAGCAAACAGTTTGAATGCAAACACTGGCACGGAAGGGCAGCCATGCAGGGCGGGTTGAGTTAACAGATGCAGTGTTGACATGAACAACTTGCATGTCCAGTTTTGTAGCATTAGTCACTAAATGGTTGCCCATTACGAATGCAACATGGTCTACTGGTGCCGTTTTAGATGAGGCAAGAAAACCTTCCCACAGATCCCTTATGTTTACTAAACAACATAAGTTGCACACTAACATGCGGTCAAGTTATTTGACATTTTGTTTAACTTCTCAACAAACAGATGAAAATATCTGGAGTGCTTGGGGCTTGAAATGCATGAAATGTGTTCATTACTGTAATTGCTTCCTAAAGCATAAGTACTAGGGTTGGGCCGATAGACATCATCCATCGCGATTGGCTGACAGACATCACGATTCTGAGCTGGCATGATTTGTGCAGGAATGTCAAAACTTCAATGTCCTACTTTTGGACATAATTGGTCCTAACTAACAAAACTATGTATTTTTTAGTTTATTTCTTGTTAGTTCACGTTTTCATCTAATATCTATATTTTATTTCAATAAACAAATGTTTTTATACCTTTAGTTAATCTGCTCAGAACAATAGCTTAGGAGTCTTGACTGGTTCATTGCAAGAAAGAGTTATTTGTTTCTGAATAAAACTTTACTGGTTGTGTTGCATGTTTGCTTTTGTGTGCAACTAATGAAAACATGTTGTCTGTTTTTTTGTTTATTGAATTTACTGGCTACCATGAAAAGGCACAGATTTCAAACTCCGTACTGTGGTAAAATATTTGATGCGGAGCAATAGATTCGGCTAAAACCCTACAAATTCAGTACGTTTACTGATCCGGACACATTTTCTGTTCTCCAAACCTCATCTTTGCCCGACTGCACACCTTCCACCAGGGGGCGCTCTACACACCTTTGTCTTCATAGTACTCCTCTTCAAAGTTTTCTTCCATCTGCTTTTGCCGTTTTCTCTCCTCTTTCATCTCTCGCTCCTGCAGCTTCCGGGCGATGGCCTAGTTGAGCGCATATAAACATTCAAAAGAATGAGTGGAGCGAAACGAGAATAGCAATGATGTAACAGACATGGGTGTGGTTACGTCTATGAATAACACACAGAGAATGCGAGTTCTGAAGTGTTACAAACACAATCACGATGAAGTAACGTGACCGATGTGGGCGTGGCCAAATCAATGCCGTACCGATGACCAACACAACCCGAGTGTGTGAAATCTGTGAATGGCTGGAAGGCGGCCTGCTCTCACCTCATCTTTCTCTTCCTGCTGCCTCTGTTGTTCAGCCTGCCGGACTAGTTGTTCTTGAATCTCCTGAGCAATCTCATTGTCGATGCGTTCCCTGACAGGACAGAGGGAAAGAAAACACTTGAGTTTTCACACTGTGAGCTTCTCAAATCAGCCACCTTTCAATTCCTGTGTCTGAGAAGAAATTGCTCTTGGAAGACCAGTCTCCAGCATTGAGTTGCAATGGAAACATGTTACTATTATCTAGAGCTGTCATCGTAATACATTTTTTGCTGATTAAACTGTCTTAATCAGTACTGTTAAATTGAAAATAAAATGTTTTAATGATTAAAGAGTCATTTATTCACAATAAACTTCACTGATGAAGGGTTGAACCCGAAAACATTTTGCGCACCTCTATTTGTGGCATCTGGACAATAAAATCCTGAGAGCTTTTTGGCCGATTTTCGTGCGCAGATTTTTCTGATATTCACAATAAACTTGGAATCATACAATACTAAAAACCAGTATTATTTTAGTATTATTTATAAACTCTTATAGTTTTTATTAATGTTGAATTAGCTTTTAGTTTTCATTTTAGATTTTTATTTAGCAATTTTGTTTGTGCTTTTGTCATGTTTATTAGTTGTTGTTTTTTTAATGCATGTAATTATCATTTTTTTTGTTTTAGCAATTTTAGTAATTTAAAGGTATAGTGGAGGATCTTTCCGAATTTTAGATAAGACCCGCCCTCTCCACTTTTTGAATAAGTTTGATTGATTCACCAGAATGATTGACAATTAGGAGGACCAATAGTATAGGTGATCCACCCGGAAGTAAAAAATCCTCCATTATACCTTTAACTTGAATGAAAATATACACTATCTGAAGTTGAAGTTTTTCATCTAATATTTATATTTTATTTCAGCTTTATTTCAATTACCAGAAATTATTTTTAATAATTTTAGTTAACAATAACTAAAAATTTCCTTTAAGGTTTTGTAAATACTGGTGTCTAACTTGTACTGTTCTGGTAAAGATTTACGTGAGTTTGGGAGATTAATTCCCAAGTAATCAGTAATGTGATTACCGTTTATAGAGTAATTAGTAAAGCAATCCCATTACAACCTAGTTAACGTAATTAGTTTGACTCAGACACACTTAGGACTGTAGAACTGAAGAACACTATCAGGCCTAACACTGTTTTTAAAAGAAGTCTCTTCCGATCACCAAGGCTGCATTTATTGGATTAAAAATAGAATAAAAACAGTGACATTGTGAAATATTATTACTATTTAAATTAACAGTTTTCTATTGGAATATATTATAAAATGTAATTTATTCCTGTGATTCAAAGCTGAATTTTCAGCATCATTACAGATTTACAGTCCGTCACATGATCCTTCAGAAATCAGTCTAATGTGCTGATTTGATGCTCAAGAAACATTTCTGATTATTATAAATATTAATAGTTGTGCTGCTAAATGTTTTTGTGGAAACCGTGATAGTTATTTTTCAGGATTCTTGATTAATAGAAAGTTCAAAAGAACAGCATTCATTTGAAATAACATTATAAATGTTTTTACTGTCACTGTTGATCAATTTGATGTCTCTTTGCTGAATAAAAGTATTAATTTCTTAAAAACTAAAATCTTAATGAGCGCAGATAGTGTGTATTTGTAACAAACTGATGGACGACTAAGATTCGTAACAGTATCTTCTACTGTAATGTCTGAGCTGTGGAATGAGTCTCCCCTCAGGCTCATCTCTCTCTCTCTCTCTCTCTCTGCCATGCTCAAACTCTGATGATACCATCAGCTCAGAGACCTTGAGACGTCGCCCAGCAGGAAGGAACACTTTATCCGCATGTGGCATGAGCACAAGTCAAAACATTTTACAGCGACAGCGTACTACGAGACGACAAGGCCTTCGTGTGCAGACACAAGCTCAAAGCGCAGCAGGAGCCAAACTAAACTCCACATATTATCTGTATAAAGTGGAGACACAACTTTAAACAACATGAGTTATCAAGGACTGATAGCACAAGTGCACACACAGGTTTATGTCCATGATGTCATCCACTCCTACTCACAGTACACCCACTTATCTTAACAGACAGCAAAAACAATCTGAAATCAGATGTCTGCTGCCGAGAGTTTGGGAAGGTCTGAGAAAAGAACGACCTTCCTCTCCACATTCTTTCACAAACAGGCTCAGTACAGTCTGAACTTTAAGCTCTACATGATCCACATCTTTCTGGTCTCATATAGTCTTATGTCTCGCACGGGACGAAGAGGATCAAGTAAGTATAGTGTTTTCAAAGGTCACTCACAGGCGGCGATGTTGTCTCTTGCTCTCGACTTTGGCCCGCAGGTCCTCTTCCTCCTGCAGACGCTTGGCCACCTGCAGGTCCTGCTGCACCAGGCGGCTCTTGTGGACGTTAGAGGCCAGGTGGCTCTCGACTGGAAGAGAAAAAGAGGAGAAACCTTTTAGAGCATTTAGATGTAACAGACACTAGAGAAGACTCACTTCACACCATGTCTAATGCAAATAAATGACACAAAAGTGAAAGATTTTTTTTTGTGTGTGTGAGATGTGAAGGCCAAGTATGGTAACCCATATGCAGAATTTGTCTTCTGCATTTATCCCATCCAAGTAAGAGCACGCACACGCACACACACACACACACACACACACACACACACACACACACACACACACACACACACACACACACACACACACACACACACACACACACACACACACACTGGGGGTAAGGTGCCTTTCTCAAGGGCACCTCAGTCACTTCCTGCTGGTACTGGAATCGAAACTTCGGGTTACCAGTCTGACTCTAACCATTAGACCACAACTGCCCACCTATCTTGAAATCTGAAGCACATGATTGGTCTAAAAAAGCATTTTCATGTAAGACTGATATTTACAAAAATTTGCAAGTATTTATTAAAGAAAAAAGAAAAAAAAGAAACACTGAATAATCTTAAATCACTGAATTAGATTTGAATTTTAAAATGGTTTATTATTTAATAATAATAATGATAATGATCATTAATAATGCTAATAAAAATAAATGTAATACAATTATAAAATATTTTTTATTGCAGTTATAGTAATTTAATAATTACTATAATAATATAATAATTTAGTAATTTAATAAAATCATTATTATTACTTTTTTATTATTATAATTATTATGATGACTAAACAGAATATTAAGTCAAAATAATATATATTTCTTATATTAATAAGAAATAAGTCAAATAATAACTAAATTGCTGTTTAATATTCTGTGTTTAGTCATAATAATGCTAATTAAAAAAAAATGATAGCAATAACTATAATGAATGATTATAATTAAACAATATTAAAATGTAATTGTAATTCAGTGGGGAAAAAGAATGCGAAAACATGAATAATAATAATAATAAAATAAAAGATAAATTCGTTTTTGTTGTGCAATTTTTTGAAAACAAACAAACAAACAAATCAGAGATAACTAATGCAAATAATAATAATAATAATAATAATAAAAACAATTAATAAATTACATGGGTTTTTTTGCGCAATTCTTTTTCAAAGTTTATAAAATATATGACTCTGGACTGAAAATTAAAAAGACGAAACTTTTAGTGACCATGTTACATGATATATAATAATATGTCATTGCATATTATACATCTTAACTGAGAGCACATGCTCTGAAATGGCAATTAGAGGGGTCACATCAAACCAGTTGCGGTTTCAAGGCCGAGTCACCGTGCTGCATCGTCACGGCAGTAAATCGTAGACATTGACGCAATTCTAGCCGACACAGTGCATCATCTTCCCAAAGTCTGAGCACTTTTTATTGATCCTGTGACTGTGAGCACACGTTATATTTGAGAACGTATACCAGAAGAAAAAAAATAAATCCATAAATTGAAACATTTATGTGATAGATATAGCTCAAGTCAGTCAAGCCAGGAAAAAAATTTTTGCGAGGAGCAATTTGAACATTACATTACGAGTCCTTCTCTGGCTTTCATTCAGCTGCGACGGTTTAGCACCATCTGACAGTGCGACTAAACAAAGTTGATGTGCGACACGCAAGCTGATGAAAGATCAGGCCTGTTGATTTAATGATTTAACACTCTACTACAGTGTTGTTATCGGTAACAAAGCATTAAAACCGTTAATTAAAATGGTGACACTTTACAATAAGGTTCATTTATTAAACATTAGTTCATGTATTTTAGTCAAAGTATTAGTAAATGTTGAAATTAACATTAAAGATTGACAAATGCTGTATAAGTGCAGTTCATTATTAGTTAATGTTAACTAATGTAGTTAACTAATGTTAACTTAATATTAGCTAATTTTTTTTGAAAATTAAAGAAAGTAGATCGAAGTACTAAGATTATTAAAACTTAAAATGAAACCTAAAAATATAAAAATAAAGGCTAATACAAAATATGAAGAAATGCTATATAAATAATACTAAAATAACTGCTCTACTGTAGAGAAAATAAAATCTCATGGTCAGTTTTTTTTTAGGACTTCTCATTTGAGATAACACAACAGGGAAACTTTTTTAATAATTGAATTCCCCAAGAGAGAACTTGTGTTTCTAACACCTTCCCACATAAAGAGGGAGTTTTCAGATCTTTCCATAACCATACAGTTGCAAGAATTCTTTGCAGCAACAAACTTTCTAAGATTTTTTTTTGGTATGACACAGATAACGACTCTTCCTGGAAAGGGAACTTCCTTTTGATTTGAGTGTCCTTGCAACGTTACATCCTTTCACAAAAACACGAGGACTGTGAAGCACAGCTGGAGGATGTCGAATCAGATGCTTTGTCTAACAGCCATCCACATTTTGTCTAGGTCCTTCATTGTGTCCTCAAGAGCTCAGTGAGGCGTTTTCGATTGCACCGTTCTCACACACACGAGTGCTAATAAAATACATATGATAGATGTGATCTCTGGTGAAGGTGTAAAACCTCACATTGCAGCAAAAGGGGAAGCTAAGTTTGGACTTTTCGTTCCACTGCGTTTAATAAAACAGTGTAAAAAAAAAAAAAAAAAAAGGCTTTGAATGACTCATTTAGTGTCAACAAACAGCTTCAGGATACCAGGTCATAAGATTCCATGCAATAACATTCATGTATGTTAAAAAAGTACAGGTTATACAATAACTTACTTTCCTGTTCCTGGAGGTTGTGGGCCAGACAGTGGTCTTCCAGCACGGCAAAGTCCCGGCACACTGCAGACGGACAAAAAGAGATAGAAATCTGAGTGTTTACTGTTAACAAAGAGTTACGTCACAGTTTCAGAACATGCAGGAAGTCCACAATGCAAACCTCAGGATAAAAGGTTTAGGTAAAAACAACAAAGTATGAGTTAGTATTGGATTTACACAAAGGTTCAAAAGTTAGGGGAAGAAATTAACAGTTTTATTCAGCAAGGATGCATTAAATTGATCAAAATTGACAGTAAAGACATTTATAATGTTACAAAAGAGTTCTGTTAGAGATGCACTGATACTCAGTTTCTCGATAGCCGATCATTCAGTCCGAAATCTGCCGATACCGATAGTTAGATTTTCTTGAGTTAGACGTATTGGATCTTTTTCACACAGATGCAATATAACATGTTTTTCTGACCCCTTTTGACAGAGTATTAAATCAGGCCTGATCATCGGCTGGTTTTGACTGATAGTGAATAGAATTGCTTTTTTCGTCCGATACCGATTATTGGCCAATACATCGGTGCATCCCTAATTTCGATTTCAAATAAATGCTGTGCTTGAACTTTCTATTCTTCAAACAATCCTGAAAAAAAAAAAAATGTAAAAAAGATGTACATCTGTCACATAAGCTGCATAAAATTATAATGAGAACATTATAATTGTGTGCTTGTGACATGGCTTTTAATGGTGAGAATTTTGTTTTTGTAATCAGGCTCTCAAAAATTATATATATATTTTTTATTTAGAGTTATTGGCTTTCAAAAATAAAGAATTAACACTTTTGGGCCAAAATTTCGGTGCACCCTTAATTTTATGTTATTTTAACTGTATTTTTGATCATGGTAGTGTATATTTCAAATACATTTATTAATTTATTATTAATTCCATAAGAGCAGTGAAGGCTATATTCGTAGCAAAAATAAAAAACAAAAACATACAATAACAACTAGGCTATATAGAATCATGTATAGTTTATTGTATTATTTTATTATTTGAGGGGTCTGTACTGGTCTAAAACTGCAGGCCAACAGACCGTTAACACCTCAGTCATAAATATCTTGCGAAACTGAAACCACGTCTTCCACATCCGCCCTATTACATGCTCTTATCTGCCTTTTTTTATGTCTTATCCAGGCCTGATTCTGCACCTGGCAGCCTCCCGGTTACTGAGACACGTTCCTAACACAGGTGCAGAAGCGAAGAAATCGTGTACTTAATTTGTGGCTGGAAAAAAACCCTCCCTCTAGCCTCTGATACACGCTCTGATAACCCGAATCAGATAAAAGCAACTTTTGCATTTCAGTCTGCAAGAAAAACTGCATTACTGTTTCAGGGAATTGAGCGTAATTAATATAACCAAACACACGCACCCAGTTTCACACCATAATCAGGCTGTGTGCAACAGTTGTGAGGGAATTTGCAAACAGGTTTAATACTGATGTGAAAAACAGTTTGCACAATACTAATTTACCAAGCAATTTTCACATCAGTCTGTGTTTGTACGCTTAGCTTGAGCGAGACATGTAAAGACTAGAGGATAAGATTAAGCCATAGCTGCAGATTTGTGATTAAAGACGTCGTCCATCTGCTGCTGATTAACAACTTCAGTGTTTTCCAGGACCAAAAAAACCTGCAGAACTGAGACTATAGGATATTCATAGCGCTAAATGAGGAACCAATACCAAAATGTACATTTCACAAACTATCCTTTCTAACTCTACTGGTTGGTGAAGCACTATTATGGCATCTTAATGCCCTATATAACGGCTCAGTAACATTGGGCAGAAGGAATCAAGAAAGTTCTAGTGACAACAAGTGTCTTGGTGCTGACTGTGCATCTACTATGGGCTTCATCTCCATATGCATGGAGACTATTTAAAGGTTTTTATTCTGTCATCATTAATTAAAAGTACAGACTTCGGTACCAAGTCGGACCGGTCCACTGATAGACTACCTCCTTTCAAATGCTCCCGTCTGTATCTGTGTAAGCGCTCGGTGAAGAGCGTCATCGATGTATATTTACAACATGTTTTTGAAGTGATGATCATTGTAGCCAATCACAAGCCGCGTTTCCATTACCCTTCAAATTGCGCAAATTGAAATTGCGAATTGAAAATACGCTCAATCGAAACACGTCAATTTCGCAAAAACTCCCATTTATCGCAAAAAAGTTTTTACGCTCGCATGAGGTGGTTTTTCAGGCAATTCGAAAAATAAATATTTCGCAAAACTCCGATGGAAACAGTTTTTGCGCATTTACAGGTCACCTGACTTAGAAGGCGCGGTGTGTTTGGACAGAAGACGAGACAGAGTTCTTTATTGAATTCATAAAAGATAAAAGAATGACAGAAATACTGGATTCTAAACCTCAAAGAAATACCACAATCAAGACCAGAAATGAGCAGAAATGAGTGAGAAAAACCCAGAAACACTTCATATGTGCCGCTCACAGACACAGTATAAGGGTCTTTCCTTGCCATTAATGCTTGGATAACACGCCTACGTTTCCTTCCATTAATAATAATAATGTCTAGTGCGGTACGTGGCTGTGATATATATATATATATATATATATATAAAAAAACTTACCAACGTCCGTTGCCATGATTTTTGGAATGACTTATCGCGAGAGGAAAAAATTACGTTTTAGTCGCATAACATCGGTTAATGGAAACGCCGTCATTTCGCAATAGCTTTTTATCGATATAAAAAAAAAAAAAGCAAAAGTTTTGCGCGAATCTTTAATGGAAACGCGGCTACAGACATATCCGATGAGCGAAGTGAGTACAACGGGCAATCAGAGGCGTTTACGATTCCGTTCAACAACGCTCAAAGAGTCACATTTTTTTAATTTCAGCTACTTTTTGAGTCTAGTCATCATTTACTCGCCCTCACGTCGTTCCAAACCCGTAAGACCTTCGTTTATCTTTGAAACACAAATGAAGATATTTTAAATGAAATCTGAGAGATTTATGTTCCTCCATTGGCAGTCCACACAACTACCACTTTGACACTTCAAAAAGTTCATAAAGAGGTCGTAAAACTAATCCATATGAATCAAGCGATTTAGTCCAATTATACTGAAAAGACATGATTGCTTAATATGATCTGATGATGAGGATTTTTTCCACATTTAAACATTCATCAACACATTAGCAGTGGTAAATGGAAGCTCAAGCAAGTTCGCTTGATGTGCGAGAACCAATGAGGTTCATTCTCCTGTTACGCAGCACGTTTGAGCTTCAGCAAGAACCAATGAGGTTCATTCTCCTGTTACGCAGCACGTTTGAGCTTCAGCAAGAACCAATGAGGTTCATTCTCCTGTTACGCAGCACGTTTGAGCTTCAGCAAGAACCAATGAGGTTCATTCTCTTGTTACGCAGCACGTTTGAGCTTACGCAAAAAAACAATGAGGTTCATTCTTGAAATTCTTCCAGACTTCTTGCGCTTGATGCTTAAGCTGACAGGACTTAAAAGCACATGAAAATGATAAACGTTCACTCTTTAATCTTTGCAATTAATCTGTGAATCACATGATCACGGATCAACTACGATCCCTATACTTGACATCACACATCCTGCGATGTGACTATCATTATATCGCGTAGCCTTACAATGAGGTTCATTCACGTGTTACGCAGCACGTTTGAGCTTCAGCAAGAACCAATGAGGATTGTTCTTGCGCGTCAAGAAAGAACAGTTGAGCTTCTGTTTGTTTGCTGATCAATGTATAGGCCTATATGCGAGTAAAAGCCTCAACTCAATCTGTTCATGATATAAAGCGATCGAGTCTCTTCAGAAAATTTGCACTAAACTGCTCAATTCATATTAGTTTTACAATCTCTTTACTTTTTAAGGCGTCAAAGTAGTAGTTGCGTGGATTGTCAACGGAGTGACAAATCTCAGATTTCATAAAAAAAAATAAAAAAAATCTTCTTTTGTGTTTCGAGGACGAACGAAAGTCTTACAGGTTTGGAACGACACAATGGTGAGTAATTGATGACAATTTTTTTCTTTTTTTCTTTTTTAAGAGTTTCAATTTCAATTTGCTGAACCTGTGCTGGAAACCCTTCACTGGAATCTTTCTCAAGTTATACGTGGCTTACCGTTATTAGAAAACTGGAGCAGCTGATGCAGTAAACAACTACTGGGTAAACCAATATATATGGGCCAAGTTGATTAATCAGACAATTTTTGGACAATGAGATAAATTGAGAAAAAAATCAATAAAAAAAAAAAAAATCAATATTTTCATTGACCGGCTGAATGAATGTATAAACATTTTATATAATAATTATATATACTACCGTTCAAAAGTTTGTGAAATTTGTTTCTTATGCTCATCAAGGCTGCATTTATTTGATAAAAAAATACAGTAAAAACAGTAATATTGTAAAAAATAACTGTTTTCAATTAGAATACATTTTAAAATGTAATTTATTCCTGCGATTAAAGCTGTATTATCAGCATGATTACTCCAGTCTTCAGTCACATGATCCTTTAGAAATCATTCTAATATAGCCTACTGATTTGCTGCTCAAGAAACATTTCTTATTAACATCAATGTAGAAAACCTGTTTTGCTTAATATTTTGAGAACAGCGTGATACATTTTTAAGATTCTTTGATGTGTAAAAAGTTCAAAAGAACAGGATTTATTTTGAAAAGAAATCTTTTTTGACATTATAAATGTCTCAACCTTAGGGCTGGGTATCGATTCAGATGTTACAATTCGATTCGATTTCGATTCACAAGCTCTCAATTCGATTCGATTTCGATTCTCGATTCGATTTTCGATTTCGATTCTCGATTCGATTTTTCGATTTCGATTGTAAATTAGATTTCGATTCGACTCAATGAATATTTAATACAAATCCTATATTTATTAAAAAAAGAAAAAGAAAAGAAAAGTGAACATAAGTTTTCAAGTGTTTAATTAATAAAAATAAATTAAGAGCTACAAACCTGTATATTAAACTCTTTTTATTTTAGGTACAATTGGGTACAGTTAAAACAGAACCCAACTCTATATTTCAAATGCATACAATGAATAGACAGGATTTGAAAAATTGATGCTGAAAATTGGACAAGTCAGAACAGTCACATGTCTTTATCAAACAGGTTAACAATCCCCATATAAAAACATTGCATATAATTTTTATCTGTGCCCTTTCTGTCTAACAGCTAGGCCATATACAGAAATTGAATAAAGTTATATAACAGTCTGCGGTGCATTAATTATAAATTATATATAGACTAATCAAAGTTACAAAAGTTCTTTAGTCAAGAGCAGTGAGTGTTTTTGTCTGTTCCCTTTGTTCTTTGATTAACTTTAACGGCAGAGATAATTAGTGGCTACTGTGTACTGTCCCTTTAAGACCAGCCGCTGTTCTCAGAGACGCGGCTCTCACACACGCCTCGTTCTCTCAAGAGTCATAACTCTTCACGTTCATCATAAGACTGCTCTTATGTTATGAAAATACTCAACAAAAAGACATTTTGGCATAATTGTGTGTGTTATTGTTCGTTCAAGAGCGAAAGATAACTCTATTCTGGGCTGTCTTGTGCGCACGCACGATATCATCGCAAGTTGTTCTGTGTCGCAGTCAGGACATTCACAGGCAGCGAGCTCTTTTTTGTCTTGTCGCGCATGAAAAGCGTTTGCATGAATAAGATCTAGTGTTACATGAATACATGTAACACTAGCCAAAGGATGACCAAAAATGAACAGATGCTGCATTAATTGTGTTAAAAGCCCAAATTTGTTTATTTCATATAAAATCGCAGCATTTTGCGTCATATAGCCTAATTGCTTATAGGCTTGATATCGCGATTGCGATATGATTAAACGTTCAGCACTAGTTGAGGTTATTTTATGATTTAGATAAAACTAACATAAAATCTCACAGCATTAGCTATAAAATGGAGTTTGCAAGCCTATGAACAGTGGAGGAAACCTACTTGGGTAATATATTAAATAAAGATGGAAAAAAATCGATTCTTGGCGTTTGAGAATCGATTTTGAATCGACCACATTTTAAAAAACGATTAATCGAAAAATCGATTTTTTTGCCCAGCCCTACTCAACCTTCACATTTGATCAATTTATCGCATCCTTGCTGAATTAAAGTATCAATTTCTATCCACCCAAAAAAATCTAGGCCTATATCTTGCTTCCACTTCAAAATAAACTGTATATGCAAAATAGTTTAATAAATGTGAGCATGTGACACCTTACTAGAGCATGCAATACAGCCTAAAGCGACACAAACAATATGACATCAATTAAAATGTCTGATTAATTAAGAATGATGATACTCAAGGCACTACTAAGCACCAGCCGAGCAGCGACTGGCGAACAAGAAACAGCTACACAAGGAAAAGCTGAAAGCTACCCAAAGCAAACATGAAACCAACGCTGAACGCATCCCATGAGATCTTAGCGAGGCAGCAAAACCAGCACAATTTTTAAGCCTGCAAGTTTTCCAGACAAACATCCCCAAAATTGCCACGATGAGCAAAAAGCAGATGCAACACAACAAAAATGCTGAATCCACACGCACGGAGCAACTGAAAACAGAAAGCCACAAGGACATTCTTCAAGGAAAAACAAACAGAAACCCATGAGTGAGAAATGTGTCGTTCGTCTTCAAATATCCAAATCAACATTTGCATAAACTTGCACACACTTTAATGCAGCTCGAGCACTGGCAGTCCTAAATACTATGACATTGTGAAATTATTCTAAATTTCACAGCTGAACACTCACTTTTTTTTTTTTTTAAGATAATATAATACAATAAATCGAAACAAATGAGAAAACACATTTTCACTAGGCCTAGTCTTTCAATAGACTTTGGGGGTTCTAGGTGTATAAATAGGCTCAATGATTCACAACGCTGCCACATCTTGTGACCAATGGATTTCATACATATGCAAAGAGTCTAATGGCCACTTTCCATGAATATAGGACACTTCGGTGTCTAATGACCTTTTTTTTTTAAGCATTAGAGACACAACGTCATGTTGTTTAAAGAGTAGTTCGTTCTACTCCTCAGCGGTCTCAGACTGAAAATAATTGAAATTAAATAAACAACTAGAAACCAACATTTGGTCCTTATTTAACTAGATTAATTGATTTTTGAATTTCAGCTTCATACCAATAACTAAATCTGAATGAAAAGTAGTTTGTTTTAAACATATCAAATGTCTGAAAATTGTGAATTTGGCATGTCCCACCTGAAGGCAGTCACATTAGTGAAACATTTGTGGGGGAAAAGAAGATCCATTGTCTATTATCCATAAGATAACAATGAATAAAGAACCGCTTACTCAAAGGTCACTTCCAGACTGAGCAGCTTTTTATTGGCCAAGTTTGTGTTCAAAGTAGGTATGCACTGATACCACTTTTTTCCAGAACGAGTCTGACACCGACCGATACTTAGATTTTTAGCACTTGCCGATACCTGTATTTCCAATGCATAATAATTAACCCACCATTCAACCAATTTGCCAGGCCCGAATTGCCACTAATGCGGATTAGAAGCATTGCATTCAAACATGAATTGCATTCATAAGCAATTTAAAAGTGAGGTGGAAAAGAGGGAAAAACTATTGAATGAGTACAAGTACAAGAGCGCAGTATCGGGCCTGACACCGGTATCGGTGCATCCCTAGTTAAAAGTTTAACAAACTAGACAACAAACTAGTCTAAACTTAAACAGTGAAGATACAAAAATCAACACAGGGAAATGATTTGTCTCGTGCAAATTTCCAGATTGTACGTATTTCTATTGAAATGACTGCATTTTGCCATTTGAATTTCACCTTATAAGTATAAATGTGACTGCAACGTTAACCTCTTTTAATGCATTTAGGGTAAACAATTTTTATTTAAAATGAAATTAATAACTAGAAACCAACATTTGGTCCCAATTTGCTTACAAATACTAATATTTGGATTGCGGTTTCAGACCAATAACTGAATCTGAATGAAAATTAATTCGTTTTAAACTGTGAATTTGGCCTGTCCCTTAACCTTCTCGACCATATTTCAGTTTAAATCATTTATTTTATATGAATCAAATAAAAAGGAAGTTTAGAAAACAATATTCTGTCTCCAATTACTATAACTGCTTATTGCACAGATAATAAACTATCACGCACAGGATTTGGGGGCAGAAATGACAAGGTCTGTAAATACTGCCACATTAATCTTCCCTAAGCATCAAATGAGGTTAAAATTAGTGGGTTGAAATCCTGCAAAGCAAGCTTTTCCTTTAATAAGATGATCAGCCACCAACAGCTTGTGTTGCACCACAGTCATCTTCAGTATGCAGAAGATTTCATGCTGAATCTCAACACATGTGCCAGAATTCACACTGATATCCGCCAATACACACCACACCAACTAAAGCTAATGTTAGCCATTCTACGCCATCTATTATATGATATTTAAGGCAAAACAGGCCAGAAATCAATCGCTTTCTCTTTCTATATTAGGTATTTTAATAACGGCGTTTCTCACCGCTGACGACTCAGTACAGCTAGTATTTAATGGCTCTGTTGACGGAAATATTTTCGTACATGTTATAAAAGATGACCAATTTACTGAGCCATTCATATTTCAACACAATGTAATCATATTTAACGTTTTGAATCATCTGACAGGACTCAACGACCATCTCTGAACGAAGCTCGCGCTCGTGTCGTGCGTTTAGATTTAACGTTAAATGCGTTTCTCTCTGCGCGAGACAAGCGCGTGCCATTCGCCTGTTTATTTGAACGCAAACACACAATGTCTCGGCACGCGCACCATCATCTTCACTCACCCTCTTTTACGCCAGGCAGGTTGTTCTTATCAATACTGAAATCAGCCATGTCGTCGGCGCTTAATGTTTCTCTGTGGTTCTGAAGGTTATTGTTTGACAGACTGGTGGCGGTTTCCGTCAGATTGATAAATAAATCCGATCGATGTCTTCGGTAATGTGTCGCTCTGATTGGTTTATGTCGCCAAGCGATGTTTCTTGTCCGTCCCTCCCTCTCTCTCCCTGTACCCACAGCAGATGAGCTCACACGCGCACACACGAAACTGAGAAAAAGCTGAGCAATGTGTGTGTTGTGTTTGCTACGGATAGCAGGGCGGGACATGCCACGCAAGCACGCGCTTACATTCTGACACGCAGGGAAGAGCGCGCGCGTACGCGAGCAAACAAACGCGAACACACCCACTGAACTTGCGCAGTCCTCGAGTTCTTTCAGTTCTCATGTCAGAAGAACTATATGAATTTATTGTTTAAAAAAAAAAAAGCTATCTATATTTATTTAGGTTTAATAACGGTAAATGTCATATTTCACATTTCAAGATGTTTCAACTATAAAAATCTTGTTGGATGAGTAATACAGACCAACATTTTATATCAAAACACACACGCACACACACACTATATATATTTTAGTGCTGTCAAATCGATTAATCGGTTCTAAATTAAAAGTTTGTTTATATAATATATGTGTGTATATAAATATATATATATATATATATATATATATATATATATATATATATATATATATATATATATATATATATATATATATATATATATAGGATTATCTGAACATGTAGACAATTTTTGGGACGTCTGCCTTTACATGCACATGAACTTAAATGACATCCCATTCTTAATCCGTAGGGTTTAATATGGAGTTGGTCCACCCTTTGCAGCTATAACAGCTTCAACTCTTCTGGGAAGGCTCTCCACAAGTATTGGTAGTGTGTTTTTGGGGAATTTTTGACCATTCTTCTCCACTCTAATTCATCCCAAAGGTGTTCTATCGGGTTGAGGTCAGGACTCTGTGCAGGCCAGTGAAGTTCCTCCACACCAAACTCATCCATGTCTTTATGGACCTTGCTCTGTGCACTGGTGTGCAGTCATTTTGGAACAGGACAGGGCCATCCCCAAACTGTTCCCACAAAGTTGGGGGCATGAAATTGTCCAAAATGTCTTGGTATGCTGAAGCATTAAGAGTTCCTTTCACTGGAACGAAGGGACCAAGCCCAACCCCTGAAAAACAACCCCACACCATAATCCCCCCTCCACCAAACTTTACACTTGGCACAATGCAGTCAGGCAAGTCCCGTTCTCCTGGCATCCGCCAAACCCAGACTGGTCCATCAGATTGCCAGACAGAGAAGTGTGATTCGTCACTCCAGAGAACACGTCTCCACTGCTCTAGAGTCCAGTGGCGACTGCTTTACACCACTGCATCCGACGCTTTGCATTCCACATTGCATTGGTTTGGATGAAGCTGCTCGGCCATGGAAACCCATTCCATGAAGCTCTACACACTGTTCTTGAGCTAATCTGAAGGCCACACGATGTTTGGAGGTCTGTAGCTATTCGCCTTATTCACCTTGAACGTTCCACCGAGCCTGAGGGGTACACTTACCACTTCCGGGAGTTCTCACAACGCGATTTATCTCAGTGCAATGGCGCCTCACGGCTGTGTTCCCCAATGTAAAAAAAAAATATTGCATTACAATAAGTGTGTTGTGATTGTCAAAACATTTTTAGTAACTATACTGAATTTTATTAGGTTTAGTGACAACATGTTACAATGTTTACATGGTACAATTTCTGGTAAGCTACGCTTTTTTATTATTTCAATTCAATTCAGTTATTGTGATTTGATTTGATATTAACTCATTTGGTATTAGGTAGGCTACACAAGATAGGCATTACATTTTCTCAAGAAAAAAACAACTCACCTAATGCTGTAAACATACAGAGAGCCATATCAGCTGGCAGTATTATTTAAGGTTAAAATAACTCAAATTAAATATAATGCGTTTTTTTATTATAATAACAACTTTATTTAATGATATAAGTACAAATTTAATAAATATGTAATATAGTAGGCCTACACATATTTAGCAAAATACTCTCTATAGCTCTTTTTTTCTTGCCAACTAACGTGCTATAGCCTCGACAATGGATAATACACATCAGAAGGGTTGTAATTTTAAGGTTAGTTTTATTATATGTCTGGAGCTGCTGAATCTTCTATAGAAGATTGTATGCGTAGGAGTCAAACTTCCGGGTTTGTGTACCCCTCAACGGCGTTCGAGTTTTCAAAATGGCCGCCAGGTGAATAAGGCGAATTGACTCTGCAGAAAGTTGGCGACTTCTGCGCACTGTGAGCCTCAGCATGCGCTGACCCCGCTCTGTGATTTTATGTGGCCTACCTCTCCGTGGCTGAATTGCTGTTGTTCCCATTTTGCTTCCACTTAGTTATAATACCACTAACAGTTGACCGTGGAATATTTAGTAGTGAGGAAATTTTACGAATGGACTTATTGCACAGGTGGCAACTGATCACGGTACCACGCTTGAATTCACTGAGCTCCTGAGAGCGACCCATTCTTTCACAAATGTTTGTAGAAGCAGTCTTCTTCTTCTTCTTCTTCTTCTTCGTTTGGTGTTTTATGGCAGTTGGCAAACCAACTTTCGGTGCATTACCGCCACCAACTGGACTGGAGTGTGAAGAAGCAGTCTTCATGCCTAGGTGCTTTCTTTTATACAACCGTGGCCATGCAATTAGTAATTGGAACACCTGAATTCAATGATTTGGAGGGGTGTCCCAATACTTTTGGCAATAACTGTATGTATATATATATATAAAAAAAAATATATATACACATGGTTGTGCACACACACACATATAATATATAAATATGATAAATTCATATATATATATATATATATATATATATATACAGACACATATATTATATAAACAAACTTTTATGTTAGAATCGATTAATCAACAGCACTAATACAGTATATATCATGAAAAAGTTAACTTTCATGTTTTTCTTGAAAAAAAATATTTAAAAAAATATTTTCATGGTAAATATAGAGTAACTCAGAGAGCATATTAATTGATGAAATATTATTTATGATTAATTTTAAGAAATATTATAATTACTTTTAAATTACTGTTATGTCTGATGTTAAATGGCTAAAATATTTTACCCAGATTTATTTGATTTTTTTTACACAATATAGACCTTATGCACCAGAGAAACAAGGGCGCCGCCATCTTTGGAATATTGTCTTTTAACTTCCGTTTTGCGGTCGCTCTGTATATTTATATGGCATTTCTGTCCAGGAGTAATTAGCTTTTTAAGTGGATTTACTTAATGTAAAGTTAACGAAAGTTATCATGAGGACTGTAATGTTTAAAGCAGATGACTTAACAAATGTAAATCGACCGGGAAGATTTTAAAACGAGCCGTTCATTAATAAACACGCAAAACGCTGTGAAAATACAGACCGGAAGTCAAAAGACAATGAGCGCAGCGCTGAAAAGGGGCGGAGCTACATAAGGTCTATAGGCCTGTTAATTATGAAATGGATGTTTATGGATGTCAATGTTTTAAGTCTTCAGATTCATATATCATATTGGAAAAGCCACCAAATTTGAAGAAAGACGCGTTATATCATTCATATTATACTGTATCCATCATTACACTGTTTTTGTTATTCTAGTCACTGACTCGCGCTTACTTTAAGTAAAATTAAAAGAAGAATGCCAAGAACCTTTTACCATCCGCAGATGAATGATACCCAGTAGTGCTGGTGATTTACTCTTGTCCTCACACCGCCTCTGATTGATTGCTAGTCGTTGGCCCTGAGACCACATCAGAACATCAGTCCCAGCTGTCACGGACCCTCTTTAGATATCGCCCTCTGACACACCGTACGCCCTTCCACCTTTGATTTACAGCGATGACACATTCTCACGTCTTCGCGCCTGATTAAAAGTATCCCATCTGACGAGCCTCCAGCAGTCGAGCGTTTGGTCAGGTATAGGAGCGAATACACACCAGCTTTTCCTCAGTGCCATGGACAGAAAACCCTCAGGATGCCTTCTTCCACGTCTTGCTTTTCTACTTCTGATTGGTGCTCTCAACGTTCACACAAGAAGCCTCGCAAGTCCAGGTGAGTACATTTGTATTACTATTTTAAACTATGACAGATTGAAATGAAGTTCTTGGTTGGCTGATTGTAAGCTAAACTGCATGTTTCCAATTTTACAGAAAACCAGGTTTTCCATTCAAAGGACGATTCTGACATCCAGAATCAGATTTTGGCATTTTTACTACGGAAAAACATCATGCCTGTCCAAGAAAACGATGTACTAGGTAAATTAACAGGATTATCTGAACATCTAGACAAATTGAAAATGAATTTTAAGCATCTTATAATATACAAACCGGCACTTACTTACATGTTCTTGATGAATAACAGGGCTCGGGCGGGCCAGAAAAATCACAGAGCTGCAGGAGGTATGTTTAATTCTGCTTATGTGCAATTAATGGAAAAAAGTGTATTTTAAAATTCTGTCATCATTTACTCACCCTTATGTTGTTCCAAACCTGTATTCATTTTTTTGTTCTGCTGAACAGAAAAGTAATCTAAAAGTAGTTTGATTATATTACCTAAACTGTGTAATGTAATAGATTACGTTCCTAAATACAATTTTCAACATGTAATTTGTATTCAGTAATGTATTTATAATTTGTAAGTAATCTACCGAGCACGGCAAATTTATGAATAAGAAAAATGATTGTGAAAGCTAATTGTCAGAAATCCTCGTTTCAGCTTGCAGTCCTTCAAGAGGAGCTAAATCTAGAAAGAAAATTGGTGTCAAATGCAATAGAAAAAGAGAGATCTATGACCAGCAAAAGAGATGATGGTGAGCTTTACTTTTTTTATGAACACACAAAAAATTATATCTTCAAATGAAGTGTCTGTCAAACGCATAAATACAAATGCTTAATTTTTCTATTTTATTTTTAAGCCTGTTTCTGGAAATACTGTGTTTGAGGATCTTAAAGTGAAGAGCCGGGAGCAAGAAAATCTGCAAAATAATCAAATGCCTTGAAGATGTATCAAACAACTAGAACATTTTTAGATATGAAATTCATAATGTGTCATGATAATCATGATAGTCATTAAATAATGTACTCATGACTGTACTCTTAAAACAAAAATGTATTTTATTTAAATGCTATATCAATAAAAAAAATCTAGTGAAATTGATTGATGTTACTCTTTTATCTTATTCTTTAGTGATCTTGAGCTCATAATTAAATGCATGAGTGAATATTTTTACTGGAATAATTTCTAAATAAATGTAGAACTGATTGTCTTCTGCTTTGAATGAAATGAGCTCTTGCCTCCCTCTAGTGTTGAGACTGTGTTGAACATTCCAAATGTGACGCATATTTTCCCTTACCATAAACACATGAACATATGAAGAGAGAGGATTACTGAAATAAAATAATGTCCATAAATAATTGAATTAGAAACGCTCTTTAAGGAAATTCTAAATTAAACTAACTTGAAAATTGCCAAACAAGAATTAGGTAAATTTTTTATCTTTTTTAAATTATTATTATTATTTTTTTTATTTTTTTTGGGATATTTTCTTTTCACAAAAAAAGAAAAGAAAAGAAAAAGGCACTGTTTTAATTTTCAATAGGGACACCTATTGTCCCAAATTGCATTATTAAAGATTTCTTAAAAAACAAAACAAAAAACAAACATACACATTGGAAGACAAAGTCCTCTACAAATGCACATGATGAAACGATGCACATTAATGTGAGTTCTAAAACTATTTTACTGGCATTCAACTGGCAAATCTGATAAACAGAAAAAAAACACAAAAAAAACTCATCAGGACGGATGCAGTCTTCCATGTGGGCTGCACTGCAGAGCAAGATATGTGTAGAAAAGGGAAGAGCTATTTCCAAATTATGGTTATTAAAAGCATGAACGCATCCATTTCATCCAGACAGTCTTCAATACTTGCGAGAGGTAAGTTCAACATTGCTAATTAATTTGTTTCGGTAACATAAAGAATAGTTCACCCAAACAATTCTGTCCTGTCATTCCAAACCTGTATGAATTTCTTTCTTTAGTTCCAAAGTTGTTTTGGACCCCATTGACTTCCATTGTATGGATAAGATAAAAAAATTTGGGTGAACTATACCTTTAAAGCATGGTCGGTCTTTTGGAGGGGAATATCAGAATAACCTTTTTAATTACAAGTGAAGTAGCCTATATGCTGCAATTTATTTTTCCGTAAAATAATTATTGGTCAACTGTTTAATGAAGACACGTGCTTTGCAAATATGTGATTCTTATACTAACATGTACCTATATTTGTTCCCTAGTTTGAGAGTATGTGGTTCACGTTTATTCTACTTCCGCTTCTGCCTCAGCTCACCCTCAGCGCTCACTGTCCCAGTGGGTGCGTTTGTGATAATAGGGGTGCCACAAAATGCATTGGAGACATCAGCGACATCCCCCCTCTCGACCCGAAAACAACCTTTCAACTCTTGCTAAAAGACACAAACATAAAGGTCCTCAAAGACCGAAGTTTTCAGTCGTTGTCTCTTCTGCTACGAGTAATGATCACGCGTAGCGCTATTGACACAATTCAACCAGAAGCCTTCTATGGTGCTCCACAGTTTCTGTCTATCAAATTGTCATCAAACGCACTCTCTGTCTTCCCACCCAAGGTGTTTAGTGAGCAGAGCAACTTGGAGCAACTGCTGCTAGATGATAACCAAATAGTTGCCATTAGTTCAGAACTCTTCGAGGGGTTGGTCAACCTAAAAGAGCTGGATTTGAGCAAGAACCGCATCTCCCAGCTGGATGCCAACGTCTTCCAGAACTTGACTGAGCTGATTTACCTAAACTTAGCTGGTAACCGACTAAGGAACCTCCCAAAGACGCTTTTTCACAACCTACGTCAACTCAAATCTCTGGTACTCTTATCCAACCAGTTGGAGACTCTGGAAAGTGGTTCCTTTGACCATCTAAGCAAGCTGTGTTTTTTATCGCTTCAGAAGAACCAGATCCGAGAGATTCCTCCGCGTCTTTTCTGGCACTTGCCATCCCTGCTCAAACTTTCAATGTCGGGCAACCAACTCCAGTATATTCCAGCCGAGAGTTTCTACTACTTACCCAACCTGACCATGCTCACCCTCTTCAAGAACCCCTTGATCTCCCTACCTGACCAGCTGATGGGCTACATGCCGAGGCTCCAAGAATTGTACCTTCACGAGACTAGTCTTGTCACTGTCCCTTGGAACCTTTTTGCTAACATGACAAACCTACGGTTTCTCAATTTACACTTGAACGACAAGTTGAACTTCCTACCAAAAGACCTCTTCTGTTGTCTGCCCAACCTGAATAAACTGTCCCTGAAAAACAACGACCTTCGGGCGCTAGAGCCGGACCTCTTCTCGAATTTGACTAGTCTTCAAATTCTAATGCTTAATGATAACAAGCTTGAGTCTCTCCCAGCAACAATCTTTTGCAATACCCCAAGACTAGAAATATTGGACCTGAGCTGTAACCATCTAAAGTATCTCCCCGGAGATGTTTTCACACACACAAGGGCGCTGAATGTTCTCTCTCTTAGCGGCAACACATGGAAGTGTGATTGTAGCATTATGGGTATTGCAGAATGGATTCGCGACAACCCAAGGCTAGTCAATGACTCGGACAAAGGAGTAGCATGCTATGAACCGTACCACTTACAAAACCATTCGCTGCAAACATTGACCCATGCAGAGCTCAAATGTGGTCAGGTTGTTTCCCAGACAATGATTATGACTACAAGCATCATTTCCACACAGGCTCCTGCAACATCAACCCCACAATCGTCTACGGCTTCAGGCACAAATGCAAGAACTACAGCGACTTCAACTGCACCTTCAATTGCAAGCACTTTTGCAACAACAGCCTCTCGCTTTTCTCCTACTTCTGATCATATTTACATAAAACAAGGCAGCGACTACAACAATGATCTGGCGTTCTACGAAAAAATTGTTTTGGATAACGGACCTGAAATTGTTCACAACAATCATTACGGTGGTTGGGTGTACCTGTGGACTGTCCCGTCGACCGGCCCATTTAGTGGCTTCATGACGGCTTTGTACATTGTTCACTTGGTCACAGGTGTAGTACTGATTGTGGCCACCTGGTATGCTTTGTATCGGCTTCATAAGGTGATGTGGACGTTACAGAAAGTCACTATGGGAGACAATCAGAGAATAATGGCTAGAAGAGTACGAAGCTTCAAAGTCGAACTCTAGAGGAAGCTTAAAGTTAAGTTGTGTTTTCACATTATTATGCATACTAATTCCACTCTACACATATTTATGAGGAATACAAAAGTCTATCAAGCTTCTATCTTGCATTTTTTATACAAGTTTCAATTACAAATGATGTTCAGCACAACACTTGACGTGAAAAGCTAAATGAATTTCTTGTTTCCGGGTGTCAATGAAAATTAATCTCATGGTTTTCAATATGGTCTCAGAATTATGTATGTGTACACCGATATATAATGAGACTTGATTTTATGACATACTAAAAGCTAAGCATGACCATAAATGTGTAATCATTTTTGTAAGCATTCATGTATGCAGCCATTTACAATGAATCAATTGTTTATTTTTAAGTTTTCCTTTCTGCAATCTTTTCATTTCAATGCTTTACACTCACAAAACTGATATGGACACACCCTTGGTGGGTGTTTGGAACATGTTATCTCTGTAAGACCAAATAAAATGTTTCTGTGCCTTGAGAGTGTTTTCTTTGCCATCTATGCCACCTGGTGGCAATACAGAGCAGATAGTATATAGAGAGTAGAAGTTATAGGGCAAAATAGTCTTATGCTAACATATAGCAGCCAAACAACAACATACAGCAATAATATAACAGCCTTTCCTTAAACAAATAAATTAGTTATTTTTAATTAGTTAGTTATAATTTTTAATTGTTTTAGATGAGGATAGACATCACACTGCAAATTATTTGCAAATATGCACACTATCAACCTTACAGGCCATTTTTTATTATTTATTTGTTTGTTTAAGGTTCTGGGGGAAAGTGTGACTTAAAGCGAAGTGTGCATTTTGTAGCTTCTGTAGCATAGTTAGTTTAGCTTACCAAGCAATCATGTTCCAAGCACTGTCATCACATTCTTACCACTCCCACATGACCAACGATACTATCGCCTCAATGAGCCCAACATTGACGTTTGATGTGATTATGAAATTCAAAGAAAGTGTTTGTTAGGTGTACACCAATGAATCGCAAACCCAAGAAGAATTTTATTACAACATTAGCAGGATGTGACCCGGTTCACATGTTTGAAACCTTAGAACGAACAATGACTCTCCTACATTAACTGCTAGATATTTTACACGTCAACTTTTAGTCAGAAGACAGCTTCTCAACTGTTGCGCTGTGGGCGACCCGAGTTCGTCCTTATCATATTATTTTTATAGGGCTACATAATCTTCAAATGCCTTGCTGTCATAGAAACAAGAAAATTATCATAATGCGTTTCCAATTCAAGAATAAACATGAAAACAGACCTAATATTGTGATATATATGAGTCATGGATAACCGGCGGAAGATTCGTAGTGTTAATGGCATCCAGAGATTTGTGTGAACATGTCCAGGTATGAAAACATCCCACTCTATCTGCCTGGCGACCGTATATAGATGGGAAAAGTCTGTCAAAAACATGAAACACAGATCATTCTGAATAAATACTTCATGCCTCCTCACGATGCCTAAACTGCTTTTCTCGAAGATTCGGATCTACGAGTTCAAGGATCTTATTCGGAATAAGAAACAACCAATGACGTAAACAATTTTGCTCGTCTCTCCGCATCGCCTACATATAAGCTTCTTAAATCGACTGATATGCTTGATGGATATAAAAGTGCTTTTTTTTTTTTTCATCCCATAGAATGGATGTCCTGTTAAGCAGAAAAAAGCAGAAAAACAGTATCAGATGTGTTTTGGTTCAGAAAAAGACTGAAGTCTCTCATTATCAGTAAGTTTATTGTTAAATGCCTATGTGTATAGATCAATTAAATCTGAAATCATCAGTTTATGGGTACTTGATGCATAAGTAGTATATTTTTAGGTCAAACCATATATGAATGTATACTATAGGAGAAAGTGTTGTTGCCTTTATAGAAAATTTTAAATGGTTTTTCGGTGTGACAATTTTATTTATTTAATTTACAGAAATTTTGGTTAAAACAGTACAAATGTCCATGTAGTCTTCATAAAATAAGAAAAATGTGGGTAAATTAAAACAATATATATAGTAGCTATAGCATGTCGCACCACAGGTCATTTAAATAAAAAATAAAAATTGTCAAATGTATTTAAAAGTGTTTTATATCACTATGGATGGCATAAATGTTTTATTTTAGGCACTAAACTTCCTCATCTTTTTAAGACAGGACCGTTTGACACATGAGCCAAAGCTTGCTGATCTGCTAGAAAATAGAGGTTAGTTCAACCACTCTTCAACACACAGTTCTTTATTGATGTCAGAATCTTTGCCATCCATTGAACTTTTGCATTACACTAAAGGTTCTTTTTAGTGGAAAAAAGTTTTTTAGGCTGTGCTCACACTTCTTTTTGAAGAAGGAAGTCCAGACCAAAAAGAAAAAAAAGTCCTGAGCATAGTGTTCACACAGTCATTTTAAAACTGAACCTAAAGATACAAAAACAACAACAACAACGAATTTAAGGACGTCTATTTTGTGACAGAACTTACAGAATATCCAAAACAATGCCATGTTCCCGGCTAAATGCGTTTGATGTATGTGCGTACATATGATGGTATTTTTTACCAGCAGAGAACTTATAAAGCTGAAGAGCTTATAAATGTAAAGGAGTCAAAACATCACCAGGACTTCTGCTGCAAGGTGAAGCGGTTCTGACACCTGTACCGAACTGTGATGACACTCCCATTGAAAACAATTTAAAAAATATGCCAGCCACGTGACAAAACGCTTTGGTGTTCACACTTGGCAGGTTTGGTTCGATTAAAACTAACTATGGTGCGAATTCTCTGTTAGAGCGGTTCATTTGAATAAGTGTGAGCGCTGCCATCTGAACCCTAGTACGCACCAAACAAGCGGACTGAGACTGCTGAAAAGATTGGTCTCAGTCCTCTTTGAAATTAACTCTGGTGTACAGTTCGACTGAAATGTGAACAAAAAACGGACCATATAAACAAACCAAAAACAGGATGTGATGTCACAAGATGCGACCCTAAAAAGGACAATGCTCAAGCACAGGGCCGTCCTTAGGGCGGTGCAATGGCACCGGGCCCCGCGCTTGAGGGGGCCCCCCGAAGGCGAATGCGAACTGACCCCTG
The DNA here is from genome assembly GCF_951802725.1 of Rutilus rutilus. Lineage (NCBI taxonomy): Eukaryota > Metazoa > Chordata > Actinopteri > Cypriniformes > Leuciscidae > Rutilus > Rutilus rutilus. Next base: position 31,525,795 of record NC_140222.1, on the reverse strand, counting down.
AAAATACTGTATGTAAATTGACCCCAAAATATACATCACAAAAACGTTTTTTTTTTTTTTATCTTTCGTTTAGGTGTTAGAAATGACAGTGTGAACGTTAAGCAAACCAGGACTAATGCCTCGTTTCCACTGAGCGGTGCGGTACGATACGGTTCGGGTCGGTAAACCATGAATCGGCTAGCGTTTCCACTGCCAACAGTACCCTTACTTGATAGGCGTGGTGTAGCCTATGCCGGAAAGAAGCGATCGACGTAGAAGAAGAAGAAAGCGACAAACAACAATGGATGACATACAGCAGATCTTGTTCTTGCTTCTCGGCATGTTTGTCACAAGAAGTCAAGCGCCGACATTAGGCGTTTCTCAATAGCAAGTACGCAAAGTTCAGACTTGCCAAGTCCAGCTCAGGAGAATGACTCCCGAGGACGCGAGTTCGGTAATTCTGCTGATGGAACAGCGTGTTCTTCAAAGCGTCAGTCAGCTCGCTCTGCTACTCCGGTTATCTCTGTATGTACATTTTAGGCAACAATAAAACGAAATATGTTATAAAATACCACACTGCCTCTTTACGTTTTCATTTAAAGAAATCTTAAACATTATAGCCACACAAATGTGGTTCAGGCAACGCGTATTGATTATATTCACTGCATGACGTTAACGTTAGCCTATTTATAACAAAACAAAAATATTTAACACAACCCTGCCTCTTTTTGTTTAAATTTTAAAAATACTAAACTAAACTATTAATATGGTTCAGGCAATATGTGCATTTGTAATCTGTAATAAACTGTAATAGAATAAAAAATTACAAAACTAAACCCTGTCTCTTTATGTTAAATTTCAGTTTAATCATAAAAGTATAAGTAAAAAGTACAAGAAGCTATACAATAAGAAATAAAGCAAACAATTCAGTCAAACATACAAAGCCAGCGCTCTAGTCTAACGTTACAACGGTAAAGTTAAATAGCCGAAATATAAAGTTATGAAATTTCACTTAGCCCTCAGTTTGGCCAGGGAACAAATTATAGATTCACAAGACCAAAGATCGCCGGTTAGGTCTACACAAGACGAATTATATCTCGTGTTTAACCACTACAGAGACGTCAGAGTCAGCGGCAAATGTCAGAACGACTAGCCGAGGAAAGGCTGTTGCAGGCGGGGTACATGAGCGCCGGGTGATTGCCTGGATCTCACAACCTGGATCAAATTTTCATAAATCTTTACAAATAAACCACAGATTTGAGCTTTAAATAACTACATTCTCGCCTGAAAAACTCTTAAAATTACATTTCGTGACACAGTAACAGTAGTATTATATTTAAACTGTATATTCAAAAATGGCGCTTCTTATGTTGTCATTCCCCTTGTAGCACACGCAAGTGACGATTCTCTGTCAACCAATCAACGTTCTGCAGTGAGTCTAGCTCCACCCTTTAGTACCGTACCACTGTGCTAGGTACCCCAACGGAAGGGTACCCAAAAAGTGGTACGGTACGGTTTGGCATTTAGGTACCATTCACAACTTTTGACAGTGGAAGCGGAAATAAATGCGTACCGTACCGTACCGTACCGCTCAGTGGAAACGAGCCATAAATGTATCATTTTCTTTTTTGATCTGGACCAAAAGAACCAAGAGAACCGAAATACAAATGTAAACACCCCAACAGAGCAATCGCACCAAAGTTTGTTTTATTTTAACTGAACCTGCCAAGTGTGAACAAACCCTTATATTATTCAAATGTTCTTTACTCTAAGAATAAATGGTTCTTTAAAGAACTGTTGACTGAAAGGTTCTTAAGGGAACCCAAAATGGTTCTTCTATGGCATCACAATGAAAACCCCATTTTGGAACCTTTATTTTTAAGAGTTTATGCATATATATAAAAATAAAATTATAATATATATATATATATATATATATATATATATATATATATATATATATATATATATTATAATTTTATTTTTTTACATTCTTCTCCGAACAGATTGCCTGGCTGCCTTTCGTTCATTTCTCCAGTCTGAGTTTAGTGTGGAGAACATTGAATTTTGGCTTGCCTGCAGGGAATATAAGCGAATGACTTCATCTGGCAGACTCTCTAACAAGGCAGCAGATATTTACAAAGAGTTTCTCCATCCCATGGCTCAAAAAGAGGTCAGTATTTGCACTTATTAAAACATTAAAAAGAGTAGGGCCTTTCCAAACAGTTCAATGCATTACGACTGAAATGCCATTGCATCATAGTAAAGTTTATTAATAGGTGCAATGGTAGTTGAATATTTGGGATGGTAACTAAAAAGTTGTAGGTTCAAACTAGGGCTGGGCGATATGGCCTAAAAATAAAATCTCCGATTTTATTTTTTTTAATTCGATTTACGATTTTTTTCCGATTTCCCCCCTTACTTATTAAGGAAAGCAATAAACACATGTACTATTAATAAACTGTACATTGTTAATTTGTTAACCATTGTTAATGTTAATTTCAACATTTAGGCTAGGCTACTAATAGCCTACATTAGGCTATTGAAGTGTTTTTTCTTTTATTTTATTTGTTAACATAAAAAAACACTTCAATAGCCTAATGTAGGCTATTAGTAGCCTAGCCTAAATGTTGAAATTAACATTAACAATGGTTAACAAATTAACAATGTACAGTTTATTAATAGTACATGTTAACTAATGTAGTTAACTAGAATTTAATAAATGGAACATTATTGTAAAGTGTTACCGATTTGTTATACACCGATTCAGACGTCTCGTGAGTTCAGTGTAAAGGCCTCATTATGCTTCTGCGTCAACTCCACGGCGTAGCTACGTCGTCACTCCTACGGCGTCGTGGCTGTTTTATGGTTCTGCGTCGGGTTGCATTGCATCGCGGTGCATTTCACCGCCAGAACGCTAGGTGGGGTGTGGTTCGCGAATCTCTTTTCTAGTTTGTTTTGGTTCCGTGCGCTGATTCCGCGCGAGCGAAAGAGAGAGAGAGAGAGAGTGTTGTTGCCCGTCTATGGTTGTTGCAGCTGGAGCTAATCGACGTTGAACAACAAATGTAAATAAACTTTTTTTCAAAACAACCATTGATCTATTAATGTGCAATGAGTAAAAAAGCACGCCAAGAACAAAGGGCAAAGGTTTAAGTATACAATAATAAAAAAAATAAGAGTAATAGGTACAAGAAACACACAATATAAAACTGAAACACAATATAAGTTAACCGTAATATAAAACCGTAATATAAAACATTATCTAAGAAAATTAACTATTTACAAAAGTGCACTGAATCACGAGGATGCAAATGTTCAGTCTTGCTCTCTGCTCTCATACACCAATCACAGCCCTTGCGGTCTGCGTCGCCTCGACGCGTAGTTACAATTTTTTGGAGGTGCACGTCGAGCTACGGCGGAGGGGTTGGAGAGGGGTTCGCGGCGACGCAGAGGGGTCTGCGGGGGTACGCCGTCGATTCGACGCAGAAGCATAAAACAGGCTAGACAGATCAGTTGTTTTAACCATTCATTCAAGTGAATCGGTTCAAATGAGTCATTAGTTCGCGAATCGGACATGACGGTTGCCAACCGCCAAGTTGTGTGATTATCCCGGCAGTTTATTTTTTAGCAATTTTTTGTAATTCAGGAGGAAAAAAATCTCCGAACGCTTCACGTGAAACTTCGGTCTTCCGCCCTTTTTCTATCGTGTCAATTGATTTTGATTAATATGCGCGAGGGAGAGAGAGCAAGACAGCGCTCGTGTTGTTTGAAGACGTGAGAGTGCGCGCGCGCGACCGGGGCTCTCTCTCGTGCTTATATATCAGCGCACATAAGGTACACACTGTGAAGTAATTTGCAAACGTTTTTTTTAGAGAAATTAAAACAGGTCGCACCACAACCATTATTTGCACTCGCACAAATGCTCCCAAATATATTTTTAGGTCGCACAGATTAAATTTCAGGAGCATATGCGACCAAAATGATCATTACACAAAAACTCGATTTACTTATTTTTTAAATCGCCCACAACAAAAAATTCGAATTAATTAATTCAATCGATTTTTCGCCCAGGCCTAGTTCAAACCCAAGAGAGCAAGGCACCAAATTTCTTCTAAAATACAATATATGTTGCAAATTAACTGACACAAATTTTAAAATGCATTAATAATGGGTCAACAGAAAAACAAACCTGAATTTTTGCATCTGGTATATTTGCTTAACAAACACCATTTAAATTAGTTATAGGAATATACTTCAATTTATCTTTCATAGATCTGAATGTTACATTTTCACAGGTCAACATCGACCATCACACTCGTGAGAAGATCAAGAGATCTTTGGTGAAGCCCGACCTCACTTGTTTTGATGAAGCTGAGATGCATATATACAGACTGATGGAGAAAGACTCTTGCCCAAGGTTCCTCAAATCTGAGGCCTATCAGAACCTGAGGAATACAGCCAGGAAACCAATGTAGACCAACTGTACCGATGACAGCTAATTCACTGGAAAAAGGTTTCTTAATGAGCAGCCGCACAGAAAGAGGACATATGCACGTGGTTTAGAGGAAATGACTGAGGAGAACAGAAAGTGTATGTGGCGTGCAGATGCTCAACTTCATTGGTTTTGAGTGATAAGATGAATGAGAAAAAAATAAAATGTCACTGTTACAGGAAATGATCTAGAATGAATGTACATTTCCACTGTTATTTGAGAGATGGACTGTTCTGTTATGTGTAATGGGTCCCTTTAAAAGTTTATCTTGAAAGAAGATTTCTGTAAGACCATATCAGACAAAATGTGCTGATAAATTGTATTGTGACATCTCAAGATTTTGTGTCTCCTTTTCAAAATATTTCAAACAGCATTTTGCACATTATTTTATAGTAATTATACAACTTTTATGACCTCATAATATTTGAGAGACCACATGGGACCAGTTACAGCATAAACATTCACTTTACCGTATTCATATAAACTGTACGATCTTTTAGGTTATGATTCAGCCCTGTTACTGTCATATTTCTACTGTTTTAGTGGTAATTATAATCAAAACAGGTAAGAAACAACCTAAAGTGATATGGATTTTTCAAGTTCTATAGTAAATTGTAGATCAACTATTCAGTGCACACAATTGGTAGCAAACAGTTTTCATATTACATGAGATATAATGTTTTGATCCAACCTACAATTAAACTTTTTGATATATTTTTTCCAGGCATTCAATATCTTCATCTGTCCAAAGTATGTCAAGTGAATGTCAAGCCATCTTTACGGTTAGAACACACAAGCATACAGTAAATAGCAGATTAGCTATATTTAGACAGTCTGTGGACACTGACTAATTATGAGCAGAAAACTGAGGTTTCCCATAGTCTGTGAAGAATTGTGTTTTGGTCAAATGTCCGACCCGAGCGAATTGATGCAGAGACAAGCCTTAAGTGAGAGACACCGCCATAAAGTACAACAATAATCCGGGTCACCGCCTGACCCCACTGTGACAAAAACTTTCATCCTGAGGTTCAAGACTTTAAAAGGCAATTCTGAGCTGCTAAGCATAACTATGTTTGACTAACCTCGAATTTCACCAAAACAGTGAATGTCAATGGTCGTGTGACGCATGATATATCACACTCAGTGTATGTCCTTTCTTGGGGAAAGCAATTCTATTACAAAGACAGCACTGTTTTAAGAAATAACTGTCCTCGTCATATTGAAAGAAATTCCATGTTTATTGGATTAAGGCGCTTTTTAATTTAAAAGTATAACTGAATGCACTGAATGCATTTGATTTTATGAAGGGTTTTTCATGGAAATGTTTTAATTCGGACATTAAAATATGACGATATAGCCTAAAAGCAGAACCAGAAGAACTCTTTCAAAGCTCAGGAGACTAATGGAGTTCTGTTATATTTATCAACTTTGTCTCAGCTGTTTCTCTTAAAATAGCTGAGGAGAAATGAAAATAGAAATCCGACAACTGTTGATGTATAGGTCAAAACATAATATATATCTATATACACTCACCTAAAGGATTATTAGGAACACCATACTAATACTGTGTTTGACCCCCTTTCGCCTTCAGAACTGCCTTAATTCTACGTGGCATTGATTCAACAAGGTGCTGAAAGCATTCTTTAGAAACTTTGGCCCATATTGATAGGATAGCATCTTGCAGTTGATGGAGATTTGTGGGATGCACATCCAGGGCACGAAGCTCCCGTTCCACCACATCCCAAAGATGCTCTATTGGGTTGAGATCTGGTGACTGTGGGGGCCATTTTAGTACAGTGAACTCATTGTCATGTTCAAGAAACCAATTTGAAATGATTCGAGCTTTGTGGCATGGTGAATTTTCCTGCTGGAAGTAGCCATCAGAGGATGGGTACATGGTGGTCATAAAGGGATGGACATGGTCAGAAACAATGCTCAGGCATTTAAACGATGCCCAATTGGCACTAAGGGGCCTAAAGTGTGCCAAGAAAACATCCCCCACACCATTACACCACCACCACCAGCCTGCACAGTGGTAACAAGGCATGATGGATCCATGTTCTCATTCTGTTTACGCCAAATTCTGACTCTACCATCTGAATGTCTCAACAGAAATCGAGACTCATCAGACCAGGCAACATTTATCCAGTCTTCAACTGTCCAATTTTGGTGAGCTCGTGCAAATTGTAGCCTCTTTTTCCTATTTGTAGTGGAGATGAGTGGTACCCGGTGGGGTCTTCTGCCGTTGTAGCCCATCCGCCTCAAGTTTGTGCGTGTTGTGGCTTCACAAATGCTTTGCTGCATACCTCGTTTGTAACGAGTGGTTATTTCAGTCAAAGTTGCTCTTCTATCAGCTTGAATCAGTCGGCCCATTCTCCTCTGACCTCTAGCATCAACAAGGCATTTTCGCCCACAGGACTGCCGTATACTGGATGTTTTTCCCTTTTCACACCATTCTTTGTAAACCCTAGAAATGGTTGTGTGTGAAAATCCCAGTAACTGAGCAGATTGTGAAATACTCAGACCGGCCCGTCTGGCACCAACAACCATGCCACGCTCAAAATTGCTTAAATCACCTTTCTTTCCCATTCTGACATTCAGTTTGGAGTTCAGGAGATTGTCTTGACCAGGACCACACCCCTAAATGCATTGAAGCAACTGCCATGTGATTGGTTGATTAGATAATTGCATTAATGAGAAATTGAACAGGTGTTCCTAATGATCCTTTAGGTGAGTGTATATAGTTGATATATATGTAAAGTGAGTTGAAATTTGAGAAGCAACAGCTTAAAAAGCTCAATTTGTTTTCAATTTAATCTCACTGCCGTTTAAGAGAAACAATTAAGGTATTGAAAATGTCTTTATTTACTTCTAAACATTCACAGTACCTTACACATTCATATAATATAAAATATAAATCACAAAGGTAACAGGGTTGACATTTTAAGATTGTTTTCTACTGACAAACATGACAAAATGTAAAATAAAGTGATAAACAAGCAGGAGATATTGCTTGCTTGTACTTAAAAAGTAAGTTCACTTCTTGAAAAAATGATGACAATTTCTTTCTTTTTTTATGTATGAAAAAGATAATAGTACTAAAAGAGGCAAAAATGACACTATACAGTTATTTCTTTAGTTGAGAGAGTATAAGTAATTGATTTTTCTGGACACTATTTGCTACTGCTTATACTATGTACAACTAATTCAATCATACATTATTTCCCCCATACATTAATTTCTCATCTCAACGCAACACAAATGTTGTCATTCAGAAATGACACTGATGTGAAATCATGTGGTAACACACACATAAGGAAATTATCTTACACAGGCGACAGTTAAATGAAAGCTCCCCTCTTGAAATGATCCAGCGGATGCACGAATTATTGACAGACCGTTTCACCAATATGTGTCTGTTATTTTTAGTTATTATTAGTCAGTTTCAGCCTGAGAATGACACCCAGACCAATCTCTCACTTAATCTGACCAACATCTGCCGCCAAAACAGTCGCCATGGCAACTAAAAGGAAATGAGTAATGTTCTCAGGCGCTGATATTGCCAGAGGCACAAAATTGCTCAATTGCACAATGGAGAAACTGACAGTGTTACAGTATGTGAGGAGCAGTGAGATCGATTGCGCTGGTCAGGTGACTTTGAGGATGTCTACACACGCTGTCATTAACACATGGAATCTAATGTGAGCACTTCACTGCCTAGATCCATTTTTTAATAAACTTATGGAGAAAAAAAACTTAGCAAAGTCACTGGATTAATGCACATAAAAAACATAGAAATGGTCCATTGAAAGGGTTCATGATTTCTGGGTGACCATGATAAAGGAAATCTTTTAAAAATCCAGTTTTTTAGAATGTACTTTTTTTGTATTCAAGTTTGTTTCATATGGTTTTCGAAAAAATGTATACCTTTTTCACGAAAAGTTTCAATTTAATGACTAAAAATGTCATGTGATGTAACCATCAAGCATAGAGTTTCCATACACTTTGAATACATGTAAGTGTACCACAACACAATCATTATTTCCCAAAAAGTTTTTATACCTATTTTTATCTAGTTATTTTTATTTTTTAATATCATCAATATTAATTAATACATTTCATGACGTATTTTTCTGGAGTGGCACCACAAGACATTTTACAACCTAATCAAATTTTTTCTTGTCAAAAATAAAATAAAATAATCTGAAAATTTCAGAGATATACTGACTTTACACAGTCATGACAAGAGTCTATCATAAAATATGCTTTTTACCAGCATTTTGGTTGCACCAAATGACTTTGATGTGTTGCAAATTTTGTCAAAATATATATATATATATATATATATATATATATATATATATATATATATATATATTGATAGGAACAAAATTTGATAAGACTGTTCATAAGACTTTTTTTTATTTTATAAATATCATTATGGTTTTTTTTTTGGTAGAGTTGCACCACATGATACATGCAACCTGAACTAATCTTGTCTTGTCATAAAAACACTTTTTTGTCTGCTGGGGTTTATAATATTATATAATTTTTTCCAGCAGGTTCCTGCATGTTGGTGACTTTTTATTAATAAATAACATAACTTTTTTTTTGTATGTTTTTTTTTTTGTAAAAATTGTATAGGGTCCCTAACGACCCAAGGTGTGTAACAGTTTAAGTATATTTTTCTGCACAACAATAATTGAATCTTTGATAAATAAGTGCAATTCAACTTTATTCCTTAAGGTGACAATGTCCGATACACAATGATGTGTACGAAATGACGTTTCACTCATAGTTACCGCAGGCAGAAAACAAAAGAATAGGAAGTATCATCAGCAAACCTTAAAATGGCTCAGCGATTTACTGCAGAGCAAGTACTGAACGCAATCATATATTAGTGTCACGGTCACTTGATGGTGGATCTGGTGATGAAGCTGTCACCAATCAAAACATTGATTTTGAAGATGTTGAAAATGATAGTTTTGAAAATATGTTTTAGATCACAAATATGAGCCAGATGCTGAATGTACTAGGAAATGATCTCTGACGAGGACAGTGATGATGGTATAAAACTGAACCCTTCCAAGCTCCAAAATATGCTTTATTTTTATTCTTCTGTAACTGTTACTCTTATATCAGGAGAATTTTATATCATTGCGACAGGTAGAGATCCATCCGTGTTAGATATAGATCCTGGTCGCTAAAGACCTGAATATGTAATAATGATTGGCGAAACATTCATGCATTTAACTTTAGTTGGTTTAGCAAATAACTCTTTTCTTTTCAACAAATGTTTCTGCCATATGCTTCCTTGGAGTTTTTAAAAGATCTATCATAGGTTCTTCAGATCAGCATGTTTGTTTCTGGGTTCTTTAAATCACCAGAACATAGATGGCTTTCCAAAGAACTAGAGAACCAAAGATCTTGCAGAACTTCAGCATCAGTTCTCCAGGCTTTAAAACTCTTGTCTTTTAGTGCAGGTGAAGCTAGTTACTCATTATCTATGTTTGCAGAAGGATCCCTCCTTATATGCTAATAAAAAGCAAAACAAAGACAGACGAAGCAGCCTAACCATCTCATTTGACTCTTATTTTCATTCGTGCGCCATTAAAATTTGGCCCTGTTACGTCCATAGATTACTGAAAAAGCCAAAACATGCAAAGTTGTAATTTGCTTATCAGCTATTTCAGCAGGTATATGCATATTTACATGTCTAAAAATATGAAGAAGCGGGCTATGCTTTTCGCACACGAGCAACTGACTGGGAGGAGGGGAAGGGTTTGATGGGGCTTCCTCTTTGCTGTGGTTCGCCGAGTCCCTGTTGGTGAAACGAGCCCTTAGCAACCGTCGCAGGGCATAAAAAGCAGAGCCGGATACGCAGAAGGGAAACCTGTAGAGCACCAAGTGCAGCATGATCACTAGCAGGACCGTGCGGCTGTGGATTTCTGGGCAATAAGCCCTCGCTCTACCATGCCTGGCCTAATCCCACAACCTCTCCCAACGCACGTCAACATGGACAGAGACGACTTCAGGAGAAACAAGACCTTGTAAGTGTGATCTTCAGGCATTTTTACTCAACTATCAGCACAAGGGAATCTATTATGAGTCCCAGGATGCTTTAGCGTAGGTTTTGGATGTGTGAATCATGAAATGCCGACAACAAAGCTGACTTTCTCTCCATAGAGGAAAGAACCTCATGTGCCGACTAAAGTGTATGTTCACCAGTTCATCTGCTCCGGAGAGGTAAGGAAAAAGTGACACACATATAAGGACACCAGGTCCAAAATAGTTCAAACAAGAGTTATTGCTCCTAATCCAGTTATGGTCAACTAATCAAACCCGTCTGATCTCAGCAGGCTAAGTTTAGAAGACACCCAACAATGGTCCCAGTCTCTGGAACGGCTTCTCGGTTCCAAATGTAAGTCTTTTCTTTTTCTTTTTTTTTTCTTTTTTCCAAAGCACTGATATCTATTTTTGGCATTGGCTTGCTGAGGCGAGAGTAAACTAAAACACTAGTAAATTAAAGAGGTGCTGGTTTCGTGTTTTGACGCGCACCCGCATTTGCTTCCCTCCAGATGGCATGGCCACATTCCGCACCTTTCTGAAGTCAGAGTTCAGCGATGAAAACATCGAATTCTGGTTGACCTGTGAGGACTACAAGAAAATAACTTCGTCCCATAAGATGAGCTCGAAGGCGAGGAAAATCTTTGAGCAATTCGTCGAAGCAGAATCTCCGAAAGAGGTAAAGGAGGAACCATACAACACCCTGTCTCTATACGCTTGTAAATCTCTATATAACCAATGAGGATGTCTACACTAGAAGTGCCTGTAATGTCACGATATGCTTTCAGTTGAATTATAGTTTTCCATGTGCTGCAGAGCTGCTCTACACCTTTATTTTCTCCTTCTGTTTGAAAAAAGAATTATTTTTATATATTATATTTATATTTAAATATAATTAAATAACACTAAATCATCTCTATCGTACCATATGTACACAGTAGCAATCTAATATATCATATTTTAAAATAATAATTAAAAGTAATTTGTATTCATATTTATTTGTATATACAAGTAACAATACAATAAAAATCTCCCTCTCATATATATATAATTATTATAAATAATTCATTATATTATTTATTGTAATAATAATTTACTTCATTTAATAATTATAATAAATAGTATAATAAATACAATTACTATAATATTATTATTATAAATATTATAATAAAATAAAAAATATTTAGTATAATTATTAGAATATTATTATTACAAATATTATAAATTATTCATTATACTCATTTACTATTAATTTATTATAATATTTTAATAATAATATTCTATTAAAATATTAAACTTACTAATTAACATATAATATAATGGATAAAAAATATGTATGTTTATAAATGATTATTTTTTATTTATTATATTACTATAATTATTCAAAAAATATATATATATATTATATTATATTATAAAAAAATAAGTTAACAATTATAAGTTAATTTGTAGGCCCCCAGCCATAGCAGATGTAAAATAAATATAAGGAACAGCACTTGAATGTGAAATTAATAAGATATAACACTTACCTACACATTTGCCCCTACACATACTAATACTGTTTTACAATAATACTGTTTTATACTAATCGTGGTACATTGTTGTGATGCGATGTATTTTAAATCATTTTATTTCTCGCAATTCTCCAGGCTCTCCGCAATTCAATTACGACTTAATTTTGCATATTTCCAATGTAATTTCTGATTATTTAGACAGTACATCTCATAATCGGTTGCTTCCAGTGTAGGGATAGTGTAAATGCCTCTCATTTGCATCACAGATAAACATCGACTATCACACACGGGAGGAAATCAAGAGAAATGTGAGGAGTCCGACGGCAGAGTGTTTCGACGAGGCTCAGAAGATCGTTTTCGGCCTGATGGAACGTGACTCTTACCCCAGATTTCTACGATCTGAGATGTACAAGACCCTCCTCGAGTCCCTTGCTGCGGATGATGCTCGAGGATGACTGTGTGGATATATCACACCAATGCTAAAACTGGAACGGTCTGGTTTGTGTGCAGGACCAGAACCCCAAAGCTCGCGCCCCCCGCCGTGTGGAACTTCTGAAACTAGCAGGAGACAAAAAGGAGCAATGGTTGGGAACATGCTGGTGATATCAAGGCAAAATGACAAGAAACACAAGTCCGACGTGTTGCTGAAATGCCAGGAGTGCTTCTCAACTGAGGGTGCTTCCTGTGTAGATAAGGACGCAGCTCCTTCAAGCCCTTCCGGTGGTTTCCGAAGCTACAGTGTGGGGACAACACTATCGTCTTTTCCTGGCACTTCCAGAAGATCTTTATAAACTGCTTTGCCATGTCCTACAATGACTTTAGTAACAAAAAACTACCTCAGCCTATTGGTTGAGGTGGTTTGGACACTTTTTTGAGAGGATCTTGACATAGGACTATCCTATTTCAACATCAGTGCCTTATTGCCACACAGATGTATAACATTAAAAGAAAGAAATGACCTACTAGAGAGGTCAAGATGAAAAAAACTTAAAAAACAAGTACAGTTGTAGCATGTGTGCCACACACAAAAACCGTAGGCATTACTTGTAATGTTATAACGTTTAATTTAAATGAAGATATACTACTATTTATTAGCCACAGCCACTGGTTGGATGTTGACTTTTGTCATTTTTGAGGACGATAAAATAAAGATTGGACACTGTTGAACTTTTCCCTCCATTTTCTTTTGTGTCTTTGGTTTGCTTCATAGTGATATCTTCATATTGTTGTTCACCCAGTTTCCTTTGCTTTTCTTTTGCGAATTACTGAAAACAATTTTTCTTACTCAGTATTTTGTCTTGTTTCCACTTAAATATCTTACGTTTTAGTTAGAGCATAAAAAATAAGTAATATATATATATAATATATATAAATACTTTTATATATACACTTACCAAGGATAAATAAAATGTTATATATATATATATATATTTATATATATTTTTATTTATTTATTTATATTTATATTTATATATATATATATATATATATATATATATATATATATATATATATATATATATAACATTTTATTTATCCTTGGTAAGTGTATATATAAAAGTATTTATATTTATGGCCGACACAATAAGCTTATAATTGACTTTCATATTCTAACCGATAACTGGCCGATATATAAATATATATTTCTCTAAATGCAATTAACACACATTAAAGGGTTAAATCTTCCGAAAAACTTCCACTATGCCTAAGTTATTGCTATCTAAATCTAAAAACTATACAGAAACAATACCACCTGATACGATTAATAAAAAATAACCAATATGATGTCAGTCTATTGGGTGAAATGTCTTATTACCCAATGTTTTAAGGACGTTTAGATGTCCTCACAGGAAAACAAGACAGTACATCCATTACAGATGTTGCATCAAACACCAAAAAGCACCGCTAAATGTGAACTTTACAGCTCCTGTCAACTCGTTTAATTAAAACATCATAGGAATGATTATTTTCGAACCCTTTTGCCGAGAGATCCCATGACTATTTAGTGAAACAATTACCTTTGAAACAGGAACAGATGAGTTTCAGTTCCCACAGAACAGGGAATTAAGAAAGAAAGACTTCATAAGTGCCAGAGAAGTGTGCATTGCACCAGATACTGAAAAGTCATGAGATCTTGCAACTCGTACATTTCTGCTATTGCATGCCTAATGTTGCTAACGTAGTTTGTGACGCAAGCCTTCCTCTGTGAGACTTGCCATTTAGTAGACACTTCACACTAATTGCAGGGACTGTCCCGCTGGAAAAAACTTAAATGTGTTGGTCAAGGGCAAAGCAGAACTGTGACCGGAAAACTGTCTCCTTTTAGGGACAGAAGTCTTCACCCATTCGTTTCATGGTTTCTCGCACAGAACACTAATGCCCAATTTAGTTTGTTATTAATTTTAAACATGAGCTTTAAATATAGAGCCGTTCAGTCATGACGTCAATTTACAGTCAATCTGGAACGCTAATTTGCCATATCCAAGAAGCAAGCAAAGCTCATCGATGCATCAATTGCTTCATTTCAGATACTGCCTCTAGCATTAGCAACACGCAAACACCTCTAACAACTCTACTGACGTCAAAAGTGTGTTGAGTCTTCTATGTTGTTTCCTATATAGACTGTTCCCCATCAATCACAGGATTTAGGACACTTAGCATGCTACCTTAAAAGGCACTTTGCTTTTGGAACAGAGCTAATAGCTAGCATAAAACTGCTTCTCAAAGATGACAAAAAGTGTGTTGCAAGGGGTCAAAACAACTACAAACATGGTCAGAAGACTTTCAGAGATTGCGTTTTAGTTAGCAAGTTGGACGTGCTAGGACGTGGTTGATTTGTTACTTTGATTTATTAATTAATACATGAATAGTGGCTTGTTAGCCTGTTAGCATCTTGTGTTTACAAAGAACACAGTGGTTTTGTGTCTAATTTATGTTGTAGAACATTATATGAAAGTCTGTTCAAGTAATACTAAATCACAGACACGACTAAAAAAAAATCTTAGTTCTGTTTTAGGACAAACTGAACAGCTGTACTTTTACTCCCTGAATTGTCCTTGCACACATAGGCCCACACACACACAAAATGTTCACCAAGCAAGCTGCCTCTTTTATCTCAAAAACATGCCCCCTCACCAAAAGGAAGTGCTCTTGTTTTCATTTTGAGGTACTTTTGGAGTCCCCCATGAGTACAGCACATGTGTCATTGCTGGGAAATACCTTGTGCGTAAAACTTTTGGACTATCGTCAATTCGAACGGAAACTTGGCCCCGATCTCACTGTGAACCACTTAAGAAGCTCGCTGATATTTACAGTCTGAACACCATAACAGACGCTAAGTCTCTTAAAAACACTGGGTCTGGCATCTGCAAAGCTGGACGATACAGATGGGCTCATAAAAATGGACTTTATATGGAGCAGAGTTGCAGAGAGTTCATTTGGCACTCCCTAGTGTGTCTTTTTCCCAAAAACGCGTATCTTCTGATCGGCTGAGGTTCACTACAAAACCTGCATGAGCTGCAGATATTTATCTGTACAATTTGTAATAACGTAACAAATAGGAAGTGGTCAAAAGTGCTCATTGTGTTGCAAAAGGCAAATTATTCATGTATAAAGCCATGGACGATGTTTCATGTGGAAAGATGCACCAAAATATCATTGAACGTGGGCTATTTTGAATTAGGCCGGAAAATTTGACCTTAGCAACCACACAGAACACCTTAGAAACCTCTTGGTAACCACACACAAAACCTGTTGGCATACTTGTACTGAAAGTGCATGTAAACCTCAACTTGATCATGTGAATTTTAATAGTCCCATATTCAAATCAAGCTGTTTTCCATATCCTCTTTAGCACTGCACTGACAACAAGGCTTTGACACTAATCACGTACACAAATCTATATTTGCATCTCATTGACTAAACGAATGGAAACATGCATAGTTCTGATGCCACACTGGTGACAGGAACAAACCGCTCTATTTGTGCTATTCAGGGATGTGTTCTCTTTCCAGCACCAAAGGCTGAAAACCAGTATTTCATGTTCAAAGGGAATAGGATCAGGTGAATTACAGAATGACATGGTGCATCATGACTAACACATGCATACTGCATATTCAACTGAGAACTTTAATTTCTTTTATTTGTGTTCTATCTAGGAACATTAAATGCATGAGACATTATCCCACATTTTGATATATATATATATATATATATATATATATATATATATATATATATATATATATATATATATATATATATAGGCCTGATTCTGATTTCGATTCTGCTCATCAAAAAACTAAAACAAAACTTAAATATCATTCACATTTAGTCTTATTGCAAAACATTTAACTGTAGCTGACTATCATGAACAAAAATCAACACTTACGCAAGTAACGTTTGCCTGTGGTTTAAAAATACCATCCATAAACACTCAGTAATTAAAAAAGAACAAATAAAAAACTAGCAATCGCAACAAATAGATTCAACTGAACAAAGATACGATTGAAATAAACAGTGTTTTAAGATTTTCAGGTATTCAGGTACAGAAACTGCGATCAAATGTAAAATAGCACTGCACTTTATCAATAAAATATACATTACAAATAAAGTTACAAAAGTTATTTTTTTGTTGTTTGATTAGTGTTGTTATAGAGCTGGTAAGTCCCGCCCCCTCCGCTAACCCCGCTGGACCTCAAAGTTGAAAAACCGTCAATGCAAGTGAACGGGAGAAAATAATTATTTTCTGGTCCCGTTTGAATTGTGCCATGAATGTGAACATATGTTGTCTGTGAATTTTTTATATAATCTTTCGTGTGAAGAATGCTACAATTTAGCGGGTAGAAGTTTGATACGGTTAGACTTTGTGTGAAAGCACTTTGTGGACTACAACTCTTCGCTGCTTTCGACGCGTTTGAAACGCCACCACCACTAGCACACGGACACTAGCTCACGGATCCCGCTAAACATGACTGTGTCTTTGGTGCACTTCACCGCCTTCTTTCAGGGAGAGGACAAAATCGTTGAGGTTGGCGAAAACCACGGGTAAGTCAACTTTATGGGGTGACGTCACATAGGCGACATGTAGTCTTTCTCGTTATGTCTCTTCCACAACTGCTAGCCGAAGAATCATACCATATACTGTCAAACTCGTAACATGAAAGATTATATAAAAAATTCACAGACAACATATGTTCACATTCATGGCACAATTCAAACGGGACCAGAAAATAATTATTTTCTCCCATTCACTTGCATTGACGGTTTTTCAATTTTGAGGTCCAGCGGGGTTTTACGGAAGGGGCGGGACTTACCAGCTCTATAGAGACGGCAGCAGGAATATTAGGCTACTGTCACTTTAAGAGTCGCACGGATCCAAAATAGTTGCACACTGAAAACAGCGCTCAAGGTGTCTGAATGGTGTAAAATCACATTAAAATCACTTTTTCTGAACGCACGTTTTGGATGTGTGTGCAGTAGGGCTGGGCGATATGGAGCAAAAAATATATCTCGATATATTTTGCTATATCTCGATATACGATATATATCTCGATATCTTTACAGGAAAAATAACCCCCCAAAAACTACTGCAAAAATATGCCAAATACCACAAAGTCTTTTTTTTTATTGAAATGCAAATAGGTAGGCAGTTCATGTAGGAACAAAGTGCTTCTGTGACATTTAAAAAAAAAAAAAAGTCCTGTATACTAAAATAATAATTTAACTGAAAAATAAAGGAAAAAAAAAAAATATTGCACTATTTTTAATAAACCTGTATAGAAATACCATTACTAATTTAGGCAAATAAATTAAAAAAAAATGCCATATACCCCCAAAAAACTGCACAACTGTAGAGTAAAACTGCACTTGTAGATTAAAAGTGATAAAAATGCATCTAAAAACTGACATGATTGTTACAAAATCACACTGTCTGGGGCCTCTGGAGAACTCAGAACAACTGCTAGCATAAAGTTTAAGGTAAAAATAACTGCCATTAAATTATAGTATCTTACTACTATGCAATTAGATAAACTGTTCATTCATTACATCACTTTACCTCTGTCTTTATCCACCTTTATCCTCTTCTCTTCTTTTTGGCTCTGTATCTATAGCAGAATAGGTAGGCTAATGCTAATTTATAATGTGTCATGTAAATTCGGCCATCCGTCACAATCAGGAAACTTTCACCGTGTCTAGACCTGGCGCGAGCTGCCAGGCCCGTTTCTACAGGGGAGCATGTTAAGTGTGAGTGTGTTAAGCGCCCTAAAACAAAAGCAATGCGGCGAGAGGCGACGCTACACAACAAATTACGAACAACAACTGATCGCGCGCGCGCTGTTTCTGACGCACTTCAAGCACTCGCTAGGCGGGGAAAGATTGATCATGTGCGTGACCGGACTCGGGGGACTTGGTTGGTTGAATCATTTAACTGGAATGAGACAACCATAGACTGTAAAAAAATAGGAGACAACACGCGAGGGGAGGGGGAACAAAAGCAGAGGAGGGCGGGGGCGAGCACAGCACAGAGAAGGCAAACAAGCAAAGTGGCGAAATCAGAATTAAATATAAACAATATATCGATATATACGATATGTCAAAATCCATATCGAGTTAAAAAAAAATCTCGATATATCGTAAATATCGAGATATCGCCCACCCCTAGTGTGCAGCACAGAAAACAGCGCTTGAGTCTTCTCGCGTTTGAATGGTTAAAAGTCATATTGAAATGGTCACAAAGGAATTGAAATTTTTATTTTATAACAAGTATTCGATTCCTGACCTCAAGTATTCGATTTTTAGAATTGGAATCGATTTTCAATTCCCAACCCTACTCACCAGCCACTGTGGCTAATGGTTTACCAAAGTTACTGGCATTTTCACTGGCCACAATTTTGACATCGATACCATGGGGAAAAACTGCCATATAGATACATTTTTTTATATTATCTCATAATTTGGCTGATATATTAGGCTGCTGTCACTTTAAGACCTGACACACAGTTCCATTATACTGTTACACATGCGTTTTCTTTCTCAACTATGTATGTTCACTTAAAACATAACTGATTGTGTTTACGCGAATACTCGTCAAGACCGGCATTATGACATTATTTTGTGTGTATTTGACTGTTTAAGCGCAATAATCAGCAAAAATAACTCACTTTAGTACTGAGGCGGCTTTAAATCATGCACAATACGTGCAATCCCACGCCCAAATTCAAGCCCTGTAACAGCAACAATATTCGTACGGCGCAAATTAAACGAGTGAGTGAATGGAGGCGGGTTTGTGTGTAACTGGCTGTCGGAGAGATCATGCGAGAGAGAGAGAGATAGAAGAACGATTCGGTGGAAAGTGAGCATTGGAAGCGTTTCAGATATTTCAGTATCGATATGTATTGAAAAATCTATATTTACGACAACACTCAATTGCACTTAGTTTATTATTTCAGATGCCTTTTTAAAAGACATTTGAAACCCGGCAAAGTGTCTAGTAGAAGTGACTGCGTTACACGCCACTGCTGAAATACTCCCGCATGTGGTGGCTGTTAATGTCAAGCCCTGGTCACTATTAATCACATCTAACATAAAAGTTTGTAAATACACACACACACACACACAAAGATGATCATGTTATCCAGCATGCTTTGAGAATGTTTCAAAGAGCTTGTACTTGGAAGCAAGGAAACCTGTTCTGTACAAATTGTACAGATTTGCTCTCTGAAATGAGAAATGCACTTGTGGCATGTGGTTTTTAAAACCTGACATTTGGGTTACTTCAGACATTGCCATCTAGTCATGCATTTTGTCATGCAAGTTACAGTTTCTACGCGGCATTTCTCACAATTAAGTGCTATGTCTGAGATAATGCGTAATGCGTAATGCGTACGCTAAGCTCTTCTCTCAAAAGAGAACACAAACACTTGTGCTCAAGGATGACTAAGAACGGCTAGTCTGTCAGCTGCAAACATGTTGATCTAATTTAGCACTTTAAAGTCAAGGTTCCAACACGACTTATCTTGTCACAGATGTTTACTCTTCCACCACAGCACAATACGTTTATTAGCGAGGCCCTTGATTCTGAATGAAGGTTTTAAAGCCCTGTTTTCCCCCCTCAAAAAGCCTGACGAGAGTTAGGTGACCCACTGCTCTTTTTCTTCAGGTAATGCATGTTTCTGTATCATCTAAAATCTTTCAACTCATGCATCAAGCAGTTTAGCCTGATATCTGCCGTCAAAAAGTGAAGACGGCAAAGATTACGAGAGTTTTGTGTTTTGAATCACGTCCAAAGTAATTAAAACAGTAACAAAGACATGAGCTATTTTTAGAAGTGTTTCTATAAATAAAACACTGCCTTCCACAAATAGAAGCATGTGGAATGTTGGTTGGGAACATTCCAGTTTGTTCAGTACTTTTTGCCTCAGACGGATGTTGAGTTAACATCCTCGAGTTACAAGTTACTCAGGTTTTGTACATCTCTAAACGTACACGTACACTTACTCCTTATTTTTACTACTTTGTATGTTTTATAATAAAAACGTCATCAGAAATATTTACACGCACAAATGGAAGTTATGGGAAATGGGAAATATGAGATCACAAAGTTTTTAGATTAGGTTAGTGTACACACACACACACACAGTTTAGATAAACATTAAGTTTTGTTTGATGAAAGATTATTTGAGAAAGAACTGCAGTGTTCCTGCCAACAAGACTTGCACAAGTACATGCCACTCAAATGCTAATGCAAGGCAACCAATCAGATGCTTCCCCTGCTGATGAAGCCCCGCCCACAGCACAGAGTCCTTAGGTATAAAAGCAGCACACTTCAAGACAACACATTTTAGTTCAATTGATAGTCTTGGACAGATTGGCAAAAATGAGAAATTCCGCACCAGATTCGAGCAAGGATCCCTTGACCTACTTCAGCAACCCTGATACGACTACAGAACAAAGCGAAATAAAGTGAGATGTGCATTTTATCAAGTTGCATTTGGTTTACGCCGAGCGATACGCATGCGGTTGCTAATGTTTGTTGATTCTGTTTAACAGGAAAACAAAGTGGACATCAAGAATGCTGTTCAAGACGTTTCCCACGAGAGAATCGCGCCAAACCGCGCCACAGACAAAATTATACGGGTGAGCATATGGGAAAACTCTTTTTAATTACTATGTTCATATAATAAATTGGGATCATTGACTTAATCAAAAATGATAAATCATTAAATAAAGATAATTTAATTCAACATTAAATCTTTCACATTTTTTATTTGATTTAAATAAAAATGAACTTAAATGTCTGTCTTTATATCCGCACAGGCCAACTACTGAAGAAGTTACTCAATGGGCACAATCTCTGGACAACTTGTTGAGCAGCAAATGTAATTGATATTTCTAAACATTCACAAATTTTATCTTCTCATACACACACACACACCTAGAGACAGTTTGGAAACATTACTATTTTTTTTGTTACACACACACACACACACACACACACACACACACACACACACACACACACACACACACACACACACACACACACACACACACACACACACACACACACACACACACACACACACACCTAGAGACAGTTTGGAAACATTACTATTTTTTTATGTTACACACACACACACACACCGAGAGACAGTTTGGAAACATTACTATTTTTTAATGTTACAGCGCACACACACACACACACACACACACCGAGAGACAGTTTGGAAACATTACTATTTTTAATGTTACACACACACACAAAGAGACAGTTTGGAAACATTACTAATGTTACCCACACACACACACACACACACACACACCTAGAGACAGTTTGGAAACACACACACACCGAAAGACAGTTTGGAAACATTACTATTTTTAATGTCACACACACAAAGAGACAGTTTAGAAACATTACTATTTTTAATGTTACACACACACAAACACACACACACACACACACCGAGAGACAGTTTGGAAACACTACTATTTTTAATGTTTTTGAAAGTCAAGTCTCTTATGCTCATCAAGGCTGCATTATTTGATCAAAAATACAGGAAAAAAAAAAAACTGTAATATTGTGAAACATTACGATTTAAAATAACAGTTTTTTATCTGAATATATTATAAAATGTAATTTATTTCTGTAATGCAAAGCTGTATTTTCAGAATCATTACTCCAGTCTTCAGTGTCACATGATCCTTCAGAATTCAGCTTTGATCACAGAAATAAATTATATTTTAAAGTATATTAAAAAAGAAAAACATTATTTTGTAGTAATATTTAACAATATTACAGTTTCTTTTCTGAATTTTTGCTCAAATAAATGTAGGCTTGATGAGCATAAAATACTATTTCAAGAACATTAAAAATAGTTATATATATATATATATATATATATATATATATATATAATTTTTGGGGGGGTGGTAATACACCACATTATTTAATGCCAACTGATCTTATTACGGTTTTCATATTTCAGATGGAACGATTGCTTTGCGCCTCTTCATGAAGTCTGAACACTGCGAGGAGAATATCGAGTTCTGGCTGGCCTGCGAAGAGTTTAGAAAGATCGGGTCGAGATCAAAACTCCGATCAAGGGCAAAAACAATATACAAAGAATTCGTCAAGCCAGAGTCTCCGAAGGAGGTGAGGTTTCATCAACGCCAGCAAAGTTTATTCCTTTTCATCAAGCGGTGCCACACGTTCTGAACCATTTCTTTCAATTCTTCCTTCTCTAGGTCAACCTGGACTTCAACACCAAGGAGTCCCTCCACCAAAGCCTTCTGATCCCAACACAGTCTAGTTTCAAAGCAGCCCAGAACAGAGTTCACTTCCTGATGGAGCACAACTCGTACCCGCGGTTCCTGGACTCTGAACTCTACCGTCGACTATGCAGAATTGCTGCAGGAGAGCAATGATGTTTTCAGTTGTTGTATTTAAACTAATGGCTGGTCCGTTTTAGAATGTACACGCGTCTGCTTTTTCATGTTCTTATAGTGATATTAAGATTTCAGTGTATTTAAATATTGCATATTTTGCACAGATTTGTATATAGTTAAGGTGAATGTCAGGTGAAATATTAATACTGCGATGAAGCAGCATCAATGTTTTGAAGTTGTACTATTTTGTGGATTTTTTTGCTTTTCAATGAAAGAGCTAAAAATACATTTGGATAATTTTTTTATTTGTCATTTCATTACTTTTCTGGATTTTACAGCAAAGCAGATGCAAGCAAAAAGAAATGTGTGTGTATATAAAGAGATGTATAAATTGAGTTTTTTTTGTTTTTTTATCGGTATATTACATATTTAATTGTACATGCTCATCTCCCCTATTTTTTGTTTTTACATTTAGATTACCTTTGCTGTAATCTAACACATGTAAAGTTTTTCTTTAAAAACACTAATAACAAAAACAATAAAAAGAAGAAATTTGGATTAAAATATGTTTGTTTGTCATTCCATTACACTGTAAAAAGTGATCAGTTGGCTTAACTTAAAAAAAAAAAGTGAGGAACCCGTTGCCTTGAAATTAAGTAAATAAACTTCATGCGTAATTGAAAAAAATAAGTTATGTGGAATTGTCAAGTTCACGTAACTCAATTTTTTTTTTTTTTTTTTTTACGCATGAAGTTTATTACTTAAAGCTGCCATCGGCAAAAAAAAATTGATCATATTCAGTACAATTGACACTATAACCCGACAGAACAACATAAGGTGGTTTTAGAAAAAAAACCGAGCTTCTAACTCCACCTGGAGCCTGTTATTTGTTTTGCAAAAATCCACCGCTCCCGGATTATCGGGTCCAATCAGCGCAGGGGGGTGTGAGATCTGACTGTCAATCACAGGTCGTGCACACGCCACAGATCCCACTCCCCCCTCGCGCACGTTACAATCACATGCACACGCCTTAAGTTCGCGTAGTAACGAAGAGTGATGGCGGAAAAGATTCCAATTCCTCAGTTAACCTCAAGAGCTAGGAGGTCAGAGCTTGCAACATTTCTTCTCGACAGGTAATTGTGCTTTATCAACCATTTACTTTATGAGTACTCCATGGTGTTGATCGATGCTGATGAGATGGGCGCGTTCACAGAAAATCTGGTGCACACGCAATGACCAGTACGAACTCGATGGGAGGGTATTAGTTGATAGTGGGGGAGGGGCATGAGAGTTGTAAACATTAAAGATTTTGGCTAAGTCCACTCAATCTTCCAGGGTTGCCGACTGCAGCTTTAATCATTTTAAGGCAACAGGTTTCCTCACTTTTTACAGTTTCAGAATTTTTGGGGGGAATGATATAAAAGACGCAGGCAAAAAGTTATTTGTATTTGTGTTATTGGCTGATTTTAGTTTTTTATTTATTTATCGGTGATACCGATATTGTACATAATTGTTCATACTCAATTCTCTTGTTTTTACATATACCATCATACCTTACCTTTACCATCATCTAACACTCACTTAAAGTTAAAGGGTTGGTTCACCCAAAAATGAAAATTCTGTCAGTAATTACTCACCCTCATGTTGTTCCAACTCCGTTAGACTTTCGTTAATCTTTGGAACACAAATTAAAATATTTGTGATTAAATCTGAGAGGTGGATCAGTCCTTCATAAGCTTCTATGTAATCGATATCTTCCATCCCAGAAAAGTTAGTAAAGATATCGTTAAAATAGTCCAAGTGACTGCACTGGCTCAACCATAAGTTTATCAAGCGACGAGAATACTTTTTTGTGCGCAAAAAAACAACAAAAATAACGACTTTATTCAACTATTCATTTTCTTCTGTGTGGGCCTGAGTGAGTTCACGTAGTGTAACGGCGCAGCGCTTCTGGGTTGTACGTCAGAACGAAGGCTCACTATTGGCCAGCATCACACACATGACCAGCGTCGGCCAATAGTGAGCCTACGTTCTGACGTACAACTCAGAAGCGCTGCGCTAATTTGTGATCGTAATTTGTGTTCCGAAGATGAACGAAAGTCTTACGGGTTTGGAACAACATGAAGGTGAGTAATTACTGACAGAATTTTAATTTTAGGGTGAACTAAGCCTTTAATACTTAAATACTTTAAGAGCCTTTAATACTTAAATTAAAACTAATAATTTAATAATACTGTTAAATATAATCTTTAACAAATCTCAAAATGGATATCCATTTTTCTTACTGCACATTATCATTTTTTAAGCCTAAACAATATTAGCTTTTATTTTTATTTAGACAAAATAGTATTAAACAGCATTGGCTATAACATCAATGCACTTTTTAATATGTGATTATTTCTACACAAACTGTCCTTTCTCAATATACGTTAGTTGATGATATCGATTTAACTTATAATATTAAAGCTGAAGTGTAATTTCACTTGTGTTGCAAAACAGGATTGCAAAACATTTTCAACAAACAGCCCCGCCCCAAACTCACACCATTTTCTGCTGTGTCACCTTTAAAGCTTTTTTAGTTGCAAAGATAAGAAGACCTCCTAAATGCCCTTTCATGTATATTATCTGATCAGTTCAATGTCCCATAACCAGTTTTACCAGTTTAGTCTCACTAGCCAAAACCAAACTGCAATTATCTCAGCAAACTCACCCAGTGCATCCATAAATTACTGCACACTTCCACGTAAAGTTGAGATGCAGGGTGTGTAAGAGTTTATCATCTTCCCATTTAAGGCATGAGATGTAGGCCTACCTGCATAACAAAACTCGCTTCTCCTTAAAGACAAACATTTAAAGCAAATATAGAGAGCAGAACATCCTGCACTTAACGCGTTTGTTTTGTTCCAGTGGCAAACCTGCACACATTTGATACAGCTAAATGTTTTTTTGGGGCGTACGTGGGGACGTATTTACCTTCGTGTTCCTTCTGTTCCTGTAGATGACCTCACAGCGGTCGGACACTGAACAGACACCAAACACTCGGCCCGTTTGACCCGTCCAAGAACGTGTTCACAATTTACAACACTGCTGGCTTTCCTCAACTCACTTCCCATGGTTTGTGTTCGTATCTACAGTGGCTTCAAGATGTATTGGGACACTTGCGCCACACTTGAAAGAAAATAAAGGGAATGTTAAAGCAAGTGGCCTTTATAAAAAAATAATAATAATAATTCCAAGCAAAATACTTTTTAAAAGTGACACATGATGTCCGTAGTAAATGCGAGGACCTGGACTATTTCATACACACACTAAAAACCACCTTGAGACCAGTCAGTTAAATGGAAAAAAGCATTATAAAAGTTAAACTAGTTCTGAGAATTTTGCACAATTCTTTGAATATGCCACTCGGCTTGATATTTTTGTTGACCAATTCCCCCCAAACATTTTTTCATAAATTGATAATAAATTGTCAAAAATAAAGTGTGACTTAAGTGTCTAAAACAACTTTTTGAGGTTACTGTATGCATAATTATTTAAATACAAGTATTGTTTATTCAAATAATAATAATACTAATACTAAAATGCAAACGCTTTAAGTGTGACTTATTCTAAATACTTTTCAATGTATATCTAAATGCAATAATTTAAAAGTGAATTTGTAAGTGTGAATTAAGTATCCAAAAATACTTTTTTGGGGGTTACTTCATACATAAACACAAATCATGCCATTTAAAATAAATGTAACAAAAATATTTTACTATTTGTTAAATACTAACTTTCTTTTTGTAGCCACTGAATATATAAACACCAGGTCTGTTTATTATTAATATTATTATTATTATTAATAATGTGACGTTTTTGGGCTTGCTGAATATATAAACAAAAAAAAAAAAAAAAAAAAAAAGGGGGGAGAAAAAAAAGTGCATTTAATACCTATAATTAGATATCCTATAATAACAATATTTTTTCTGTGTCCAAAAAAAAAAAAAAAAAGTTTGGCTGTTGCCACATTATTCCTGTTAATCATGTAGATAACTCAAATGATTGGAATTTAGGAACTTTTGCACATGTAACGTTACACAACTTGTCCACTATAACAATATTACACATTCTTTTTGGCAAGAGTAAGATGTTTCACATTGTTTGAACTAAGCGGATAACACTACACGTGCGTCACAAAGCAGGTAACGTAATGGCGACTACATACGACGGTTTATCAGCTGTTGTGATAGCGTGTTCTTGCGGGCGAGACTGTATCGTGACACGGTTATCACGTATCTCTTTAACATCACTAGCTGTTACTGGTCTGGTTGTTTGAAAGAATGTAAATAAACAGTTCGGCAAAAAATAGAAACTCAAGTCACACGTCACTGTGTAAACGACTGTCTCGGAGCTGCAAGAACAGATGAAAAATGCAAAACTATTGCCAAACTTGATTTAAGTGTCTGCTTTAACGCTGCACACTATTAAAACACCCTTTCAGCTCTTTCGAACAACACTTACTGAAGTTTCCATCACTTCACTTCATGAGAACTGCAGTTGCATGGGTAAGGAAAAATAAATAAATCCGGGACAGAGAAAGTGGCGCGAAATGCCAACGCACGTCACCAACCGGAGCTGCAGTGCAAAATGATGATTGGACAAACATATTTCAGACGTCTCCTCTGCATGACGGGCAGCATAAAATATTTTAACATAAAATAAGTACACTTCAGCTTTAAATCTAAAACTATTAAAAACTGTTAGTTTCGTTAATTGAAAAAAAAAAAAAAAAAAAGTGAAAAAATTTAAATTAGAGGAAAAACTTTTGCTTGAAATGTTGCTTTAGCAACCAACTGCAATGAAAAACTGCAATAGAAATACATTACAGCTATATATATACATATATAGAGAATATATATATATATATATATATATATATATATATATATAGCTGTAATGTATTTTTATTTCTGTTTTTCATTACTGAAAAAGCTTTTATTTTTAAATGTAAATTTTTATGTAGCCTACTTTTGTCAATTTATATATAACAAAAGTAGGCAACATAAAATTAAAATATAAAAATAAAAGCTAATAGTGACCCTGGTTTCAGATGTGTGTTTTCTTCTTTTTCTTTTTCCATATTATCCCATAGGGATTTTTCAGATCTGCGCAGGCGCCACTTCAGATGAATGTGTGTAGTATGAATTCTGGCGAACTACATTCCTCAGGTTGTCAATCATTATCATGTGACCTACCAGCGTCAGTTGCATTGCTTCACTGCCATTTACAAATCCTCTCCCATGGTATCATGGGATATTAGTGTGTCCATCTCGTATGCACACAGTTGCCAGCAGTAGGTCATCCGGGGACTTTTTTGACAACTTTTTTATGAGTACTGTGAATTCGGACATACTTCTTTTGTCACTTACTGTTTTTCACCAACTATAAAAGTAGGGAAGTATGCGATTTCAATTACGTTATTCGCAGTGCTTCATGGGAGTGGGCAGAGCTAAAGAGCTCTTTGGCAAATTTTGCATGTCTGTAGAGCATTATGGGTAATGCAGATTTCACCAGGAATTCTGCTGTTAAATGTGGGCTAATGGCTTCAACAGAAGCAAATACTATCAGTTAACAACCTTGTAGCTTACAGTAAGGCTGTATAAGTTATTGTTAAATATCAGTTTCCCTATGAAGAAATTAAATTGAGTTTTTACTTCTAGAACCTGAATGTTGTAATATTTAAAACATGAATCAATACTATAATAGTATTTCAAAAATACTAAAATAACACTACGAAGCAAATTACCCATCACTCCACCAGTGAATATTTCTCAGTAGTTTCATTTTTGAAAGTCAAAGTAAACAAAAACAGTATTGTCAGCAAAAAAGTGATTAGCTAATGTGATAATTTTGAGGAACGGTACATGGAAATAAAGATATCGTTTCAATACTGGTTGCTATGGTTGTAACAAGCCTGACCGCAGTCTGTCTACCCATGTGAGTCTGCGTCATATTCCCAAATTAAACATCCCAGATGACAGGAAACATCAGGACAAAAACCAGCTCTATTTGCTAACATGAGAAGCACGAAGCTTTATGTAAAGCAAACAAGTTCTTCGACAACATGAAGCGGTTTGCTTTTGCCTAATAGACAGGAACATTTTCCATGTTGTTAGTGCAGATTTATGATACATTATATGATTAAAAACCTTCCCCTATTGATTTGTTACTGACAGAAGAGACTTTTCACATGTGTATCATTTAAATTAAAATGTACCATCCTAATTATTAAACAGTAATAATAGATTAGTGCTTTATTGTACAGTATTTTACAGTAATTTAAGACTCATTTATCATCTTTTACTGTGCGCTAACAAGAACAAAACATGAAACAACAATATTACTGAAATGAAATTTATATGAAAATAAGACATTATTTAAACATCTCTTCACATGCATGCAGACATGAAGGAAATGACATCGACTTCACTTCCAGGCGCTCCTTTTATGGGATACAGAAGACAACAGCACATCGAGTGATTCCGTGGCATAACATTAAACGGGGGTCTAACAATGTGGGGTTACTTGGCTTCTTGTATTTTTTTGGCACTTTGTTTCTCCTTCGCCTGAAGAAACCGAGGAAAGAAAGAAAAATACATTTTTATATTCATTTCTAAGAAACTGAATTTAAATGTAGAACTCCAAGAATTTTGAATTTGAATACTAGATTGTCATGCAGCCTTTCCAACAACGGGCTGGGTGAATAAACACAAATGTACCATGGTACCATATGGGTGCTATTACTGCAGGACTACGTTAAGCTTTTAAACTTAGGTGTTGATTTTAATCTTAGCATAGTAGTGTTCAAATAACTAACCGCAAGGTTTCATGCAGTCAAATTACCAAGAGAGGGAAACACTTCAAGCTCAAAGGCAGAGTAGAAATAACGCATCAATCGTGCCCTCTAGTGGTATGATGAGATTCGCCATCACACACACTGGCTCTGACTGTCCTCCACACACACACACACACACCGGCTCTGACTGTATTTACCTTTTCCACCAGTGGAATCAGCTGCTGATATTCAGCCAATGTCTTCAGTAACTCCATTATAAAGGGTAGGTAGTTGTGCTTCCTTCTTATGTTCTCAATCTTAAAAAATAATTACATGCATTTTTTTCAACATTTTCATAATTTAAGCGACTTTGTACCAATAATAATAGTATTTTATGACATATCACTTATTAATGAAATTAACTTAACCAATTATGAATAATAATAATAATAATAATAACAGAAAATTGATTATATATTTTATAACATTTGAAAGGATGAATAAGGGTGAATAATAATAATGATTATTATTATATTACAATAAAGTAGTGTATTTTATGTTTTATAACATGCATAGAGCCAATGAGAAAAAAACGACAATAATAAAAGAAAAGTGATATTTTATAACATTTTACTTATTAAAACAAATTAACTGTAAAGCATAAATTAGGAAAAACAATAATAATAAAGTATTATCATCATTATATTTTACAGTAAATTGATATTTTTTTACATAACTTAAATTAAGAACCAATGACAAAAATAACAATTACTATTAATATTAATAATAATTATTAATTAAAAGTTTCAATAAAACATATATTACTTAAAAACAAAATTAACATTTGAATGGATAAATAAGAGGATAATAATAATAATTTGTTTATTATATTCATAATAAAGTAGTGCATTTTCTATTTTATAACATAACTTAGTTTTTAAAGAGCCAATGAAAAAGAGCCAGTAATAATAAAAGAAAAATGGCATATTTTGTAACATGTTACTTGTTAATAAAATTAACATTTAAAAAAACAAATGAGGAAAACTTGTAATAAATATGATTATATTATAAAGTAAAGTTAGAGGATCAATGAGGAAAACATTAATAATAATAATAAAGAAAGGTCTATCATACAGTAAGTTATAAATAAGTTTCTCTTTAAAGCTCATTGAGGGGAACACCCATGTACATACTTTGTATCTTTTAAGTTTTTGGGTCTCTTCTTCAATCAGGAGCTGATACTTGGCGATCTCTGACTGGATGGAGCTCAGATGATTCCCGCTCTGGTCTGTGTCCATCGGCTCTTCCTGTGAACAGCAGGAACGTCTTTAAGCAAGCGTCCTCATTCTGTCAATCCAATATTTAACAGTCGGAAGGTCTTACTTCTGTGAGCTGAGCCTGTAGTTCAACGATCTTCTTTTCGTAAATCATCTTGCGGTCGGAAACAATGGCCATCAAGTTGAATCGAATCTCTCCCTCACTGTATCTAAAAACCAAATGATTTAAACGGCTTTGTAGAAACACCAACGACTCGACATGAATCACATCAGCTTGATGCTTACTTCTGTATTCGTTTCTCAATGACGGGCCGTACAGCATTGATCCAATCATCCTGGTTACACACACCTGAGAAAGTGACAAAATCATTTAAGAACATGAACCGACCGCGCAAAACGAACAATTCAACGTCGATTCAGTCTACCGAGGTCTATGGGTCCTTCACGAAGTCCGTCCAACTCGTACAGTCGCCCGTTGACAGGAACGTAGCTCACAAAGTGAAAAGCATCCTCTTCTTTAGCCGACGACTTCGCGTCAAACTCAAACATCTGTTGTCTACGGGGGAAAAAGGAAAATGGTAAAAAAAACATTATACATGATATCAATCATATGGTAAAAGAGAAAAAGGCTCCAAATAACCAACCTAGCGAAGCCGTTGTGAACTTGTCGGATAACTTCAGAGTTACTGAGAGCAAGACCCTTCATCTTGAAAAAGAAAAAAAGAAAAGGTTCATAAACTGTAATAATGAAACGTATCCAGTAAAATAAATGCGCCAACTTACTGCGGCATCAAAACTGAGTGAAAACTCTTTAAATTCTGTCAGCGTTTCCCCAAGGAGCATATCAGGATGCGTGCAGTTCAACAACACGCTGACGATCGCTTGGGTCGCGCAGGCATTATTGATGACCTGAAACGGCACGTTCGCATTCAGAAATGTCCAAATCTCCTTTTTGCATTTGGTAACAGGATTTGATTAAACGCATAATCGTTCACCTGCTTGGCAAAGAAGATCTGATCCAGCCTTGAGTCTTGAACAATAGACCCCGCCGGCTCCTCACCGGGCTGCCACTTGAAGAGGAAAATCAGACCGTGAACGGGCCTGAAATGATTTACGCGCATATTCAATTGCAGTTAGAACGCTGGAAGAACACTGTGTATGTTAATAGATTCATGGATATTTGCTTACTTGAGATTTTCAAAGTTTTCTGGCTCCATGCTCCATATCTCCTCCACCTGTGCACCTTTGCATCCTAATGAAAACAGAGAGATCAGTGTCGCATGACATTCGAAAGGCACAAATGATTTAATAGCTGGTATTAAATGCGTTTTGGTCGAATCGGATCACAAGTTGACGAGGAAGACACATTTCACGTCTCTTTTGTTCACTTTCGAAAACTTCTGTCCTATTTCTTGGGGAGGGTCTATGGGCGGATACATGTATGGGCTTTTTCAGATCTTTAAATCTAATGGACGAAATAAAAATCACACAATTTACATATGTTACTACAATATTACTAATTTTCCTTTTTGGGTGAACTATCCCTTTAAATGTGCACCAATGATGGTCCAAAACATTTGAACGTACTAATGATGGTCAAAAAATAATGTCTCGAATGCACCAATAATGCCCAAACATGCTGGAGGAACATTGAGCAGAATGCCAACAAAAACACTGATTAGATGCTCAGAATGTGCAAGTGACAACTAAATATGCTGTTTGGAATGTGCAAATGATGCCCAAATATACTGAAACACATTGAACCAATAATACCCACACAAATATGAATCGAATGTTCGGAAAACAAATGCCAAATTATGCCCAAATAACACAAAATTCAGGTGTTCATATGCAACTAATGCTGACAAAATATAAATCGAATGTTTGGAACGTGTGCATAATGCCCAAATATAGCGATTTCAAGTTTAGTATTCAAGCAAGAGTACCAACAAAAAGATGAATCAAATGCTCAGAACATGCAAATGATGCCCAAATATACTGAATCAAATGTTCAAACAATTTGATGCCAACAAAAATAATGAATCGAATGTTCGGAACGTATGAATAGTGAACAAATATACTGAATTCAAGTTTGTATTCAAGCAAGAGTACCGACAAAAAGATGAATCGAATGCTCAGAACATGGAAACGATGCCCACAAAAATAATGAATCGAATGTTCGGAACGTGCGCATATTAATATCTTTATTTTATTTTATTTATTTTATTAAACATTACAAAGTATTAAAGCAATGCAGATAAACATGGGAAAAAAACTAAACAAAAAAAAGACAAAAAGATACACAGACACAAATAAGTTGCCAGGGTCTTAATGCCCAAATATACTGAATTCAAGGTTTGTATTCAAACAATAATACCAACAAAAAGATGAATCGAATGCTCAGAACATAAAAAGATGAATCGAATGTTCGGAACGTGCCCTATGATGCCTGAATATCCTGAATCAAATGTTCGAACACAAAAAGATGAATCGAATGTTCGGAACGAGCCGTATGATGCCTGAATATACTGAAATGTTCGAACACAAAAAGATGAATCGAATGTTCGGATCGTGCCCTATGATGCTTGAATATACTGAATCAAATGTTCGAACACAAAAAGATGAATCGAATGTTCGGATCGTGCCCTATGATGCTTGAATATACTGAATCAAATGTTCGAACACAAAAAGATGAATCGAATGTTCGGAACGTGCCCTACATGATGCCTGAATATACTGAATCAAATGTTGGAACAAAAAAAAAGATGAATCGAATGTTCGGAACGTGCCCTATGATGCTTGAATATACTGAATCAAGAAATGTTCGAACACAAAAAGATCAATCGAATGTTCGGAACGTGCCCTATGATGCCTGAATATACTGAATACAAATGTTTGTACGCATCCAAAACCGCAAGTTGTAAAGGATGCTGAAAAATGCCGTCTGGGTAGGTTGCTCAATATTTTTTGAGACATGACCAAATGTGAGGCAGCTGTCATTCTGCATTCATTAACAAGTATAGTGCAGCGCTGACTCATACACTGAGCCCATTCAAAGAATATGCTTATGTGGATTTAAACCAGGAACCACATGGCAGGCTGGCAGTCACACCCTATGATTACCAATCATATTGGTGACCAAAATCACTGAACTGAAGCAAAACTAGCGACGCGCCGCTAATGTAAGAAAATATTGAGTGCTCACCAAAGCCCTTAATCAGCTCTGTAAAAACTCCCGGGTCGCTTTCCATAAGACACCATTCCCCAGCGCTTCCCGCCATTTCTGAAATTATATATCTTATTGCAAACAGAAAACTGTTCTCGTGTAGCGGTTAAACGAGGCTAACGAGACTCATTCACAAATACAGTCGTTTTCCCGGCATTCCTTTCGACAAGCGTCATTCTTCTGCTTCATGCGGTGCCTTGAACATGTGAGGCGCGCTTCCGCCTCCGTGTGTCTAGGAGTGTCTTCGACTCCAAAAGTTACTTTCCAAAAGTGATTTTGAAAGGAAATTTCCGTCGTTAAACATAGTGCATTTAAATGGTAATAAACTCCATATCGTGTCAAAAATAACACGCTAAATGAATACATGTTGGGATATAACAGGGCTTTCAAACTATTAACTGGGTTGATGTTTTGATATTCCAACAGAATTCTAGTCGTCAATAATCAGTTTACGATGTAAAATAAGGTTTTATTTCAAACCATTGGGGGTTTGTGTGCTTACATCAGAAAAAAAAAAACCCAAAACATTAATACTTTATTTAAAATACATGTATACTGTACACAAATGAATACTTAGGTACTGTAACTCAAGTCCAGAGTCCCAGAAAATTTTAATAATAAAAAAAAAAGCCTCAAATCAGGCAGTTTCAGCAGCATACATTTTAAGACACAAATACTTAACCTGTATCTGGGCTGTTCAAGGGTGACCAACAAGTATAGATATACAATATAAAACATTATGACTGATTAGGTTGATATTGACCATCGCCCGAGCCCTCAGGGCTGGTACTCAAACAGCATGGACGACATTGTTCAATAAGAGGCAGAAGTTTCCCTTGTTGGTGGAGCTGTTTTGTATCTGAGCCGCCTCCAATGCACTGCCCATTAATAAAGACTCTTGGCACCTGAAAGAGTTAAAAGGACTATCGTCAACAACAATACCATCTTGACAAAAACAATGTATCTACCTGTACCTATATAATAATCAAATTCAAAATTCAGAAATGGGAATGGTTTTGTAAATGTAAACAAATGGCAAGACTTACTGTTCTGGCACCTGTGATTTGTGCTAAGGTCTCCTGGAGACGTCGGCCATCATTGTGCTCATCCAATTCAACAACTTTATATGTAGCTCCAATCTCATTAAAGACATTCTTTGCCATCTTACAGTAGGGACATGTGGTTTTGGAGAATATTACAACACAGTTACTAGACACAACATCCTGTAAAGAAAAAAAAATGAATAAATTAATGAATAAAAACATATTTATTAGGGCTGCAAGATAAGTGGGGAAAAAAACGTTCAGGTTTGCTTTGCTTGTTGTTTGTAGGGCTGCACAATTTGGCCCAAAATGTTGTGATTATATATTAATATGACTACTGAATAATAATAATAATAATATTTCAAAAGTCCAGTAAAAATCTAGTATTTGAGAAAAATATAATAATAATTAAAAAAATTACTTTAAAATGACGGTGCTAATATTTATGGCTGTCTTAATTTCTTCATTTTCAAACGTTGAGCCATTCAGCTTTTATTTTGTCAGAAACCGCAAGGAGCACTTAAAGGGTTAGTTCACCCAAAAAAAATGAAAATTCAGTTATTAATCACTCACCCTCATGCCATTCCAAACCCATAAGACATTTGTTCATCTTCGGAACACAAATGAAGATCTTTTTAGTGAAATCTCAGAGTTTTCTGTCCCTCCATTGACAAACTATGCAACTACCACTTTCAAGCCACAGAAAGTTAGTAAAGACATCATTAAAGTAATCCATGTGACTTAGTGATTTAACCACCATTTTTTAAGAGCTTTGAAACAGTGCATATTGGAGTTGTCAGTACTGAAATGTAAAAATGTGACGATACCAGCATTTCCCTCAAGCATTTTGAGCAGATTCTTAAACACCTCTTATTGGTCATTGTATTGACGCGCTCAACATGTCTGTGATTGGCTACTAATCAACAATGATATATTTGACGCTCTTCACTGAGCGTTTACAAAGAGAGAAAGGGAAAGTTTAAAGCATGCGTCTATCAGCAGATCCCTAATATATCTGCAGATAGACGGATCCGTTGATAGATGCCTGTTTTCAAAGCTCCCGTGTGTATCTGTGCAAGCGCTCGATGAAGAGCGTCAAAGACAACATGTTTTTGAAGCGTTGATCATTGTAGCCAATCACAGACATACATGTTGAGCGCATCAACACAATGGCCAATCAGAGGGGTTTAAGAATCCGTTCAATGCTGGCATCGTGAAGTACCAAGTCGGTACTGAAATGTAAAAATTTGTGACGATTGTTTTTTGACAACTCTTAGCGCATATCTATTTAATTAAATTACAGCCTTTGCGATTTGAAAATCCACCTAGCCATATTGATTTTGGTTATATGTTGATTAATTGTGCAGCCCAAATATACAACACATATTGGTGGTAGGACCATTTCAGTTTTTCTTACATGTATTTTCAGTCCATACAATTGAAGTCAATAGGGAGGTGACTGCTTGGCTCCCAACATTCTTTAAAATTTCTTCAGGTTTGAAACGACATGGGTGTGTAAATGATGACAGATTTTTTTTTTTTTTTTGGTGGACTATCCCTTTAAGATGTTATTCACATTCCGCAGACCTTTTCAATGAATCAATTGATCCGGTTCATAAAAACAGTTCTAAATGATTCATTTACGAATCTTAATGATCTGGGACGCAAGGAATTTTAGTGTTCAACATAAAAGACAGTCATAAGGGTTCAAAACGACATGAGTGAGTAACTAGACAGACTTTTCATTATCGGGTGACCAAAACAAACCAGCCTAAACAATCTTACCTGAACAAACTGATTACATGCTGAGCTCGACAACCCAGGCGCAGACGACGTGAAGTTCCCCATTCTAGATAAACGACATGAATTTAGTTCAAACTGAGAGAAAACTACACAACCATTTACACAAAAACAGACTGAGATTAACACACGTGGTGACCTTGTTATAATCACTGGTCTGTAAAAAATAAATGTAAAAGATACAAGGAAAGCAAATGCAGTTAGTGCAAAAACAAGAGAATTAGACTGGCATTTTAAGTCAGTCATGTTCGAACAACTGTTGTCTTGTTGCCGGCTGAAACAAGTTAACAGGATCACACAGATAGACTGTAATCTGATGAGATCATACAGGGGGGGTTTAAACATTTAAAGACCCTAGCGCTTTTAAAGTAGGTTTACTCGTACCGTCCAAAACGGACAAAAAACACGGCGGTCTTGATTTCAGTCTTAGTTTAATTTAATGTATGCAATCATGTTAAAATATGTAATATGAATTGTCCTCATAATGACCTTAGAATCTGATAAGCCTGTTTGTATTTGTATAAACAGCCTCTCGTAAACATCGTGGAGTGTAAAACGACACGCGCCGCTCTGTAAATAAAAGACTGTCCCAATGACAGTGGTTTTACATACAAATATATTTCTTCTATTTTCATCCAAAGTCCAAAACACACGCGTACCTCTCAACCGGAAACACATTAGTATGACGTAAAAAGCACCGTCTATAGTCTCCGCCCTTCACGGGTGTCTGAACTATTTTTACCAGCCTGTCCTGATCATTGGACATTATGAGACACTACTTTTCCTCTAGGGGGCCATGGTGGCTCATAAACCCAATTCCCATTCATCCGCATTTTAATCCTAGAACCATTTATTGTCTCATTGTAGACATGTGCACAATAAAAGTTTTTTAATTTTTTATTAATATTTCAAAGAATTGGCATCTGGCATGCAACTAATTCGCAACAGTCATCTGAATGCCTAAAATGCCTTCCAATCACAAACTACAGTAAATGGTCCATCTACACCAGCGTGTTTTATATAAATATCTAATGTTTAGTTACATCTCCCTTGTCCTTCAAAGTTAGATTTTTTTTTTTCTGAAAGAAGTGTCATTTGCATC
Source organism: Rutilus rutilus (assembly GCF_951802725.1). Classification (NCBI taxonomy): domain Eukaryota; kingdom Metazoa; phylum Chordata; class Actinopteri; order Cypriniformes; family Leuciscidae; genus Rutilus; species Rutilus rutilus. The sequence goes on along the minus strand of NC_140222.1, from coordinate 31,487,589 downwards.
CATTAGGTGGCACTGTGCCATTCTGTAAAATGCATAGAACCGACACAAGAAATGATTGTTTCTTGAGGATCTCGAATATCCCTGTTTTGTTTTTCTTTCTCTCTTTTCCCCCACATTTTATGACAAGTGATTTAATGCTGCTCCCTAATCTGTTTTTTTTTTCACAAAAGATGCCACATTGCCATTTGCAAGAAAAAGGCAATTGATTTTTCTACCCACTAATCCTTATGAATTAACCAAAAAAAAAAGAATTAAGGCTGTTCTTGTCTTTTTTTTCTTTTTTTTTAACAACGGCATCAGTTATCCAGCTTATAGTTATTTTGTCAACAATAAATGGTTTGAAAACCCCAAGGATTCCATATGAAATATGACAGCACTAAACAGGCCCTAAAATTGTTCTATAGCTCTGGATTGCAGCTTTGAAAAATAAATAAATAAATAAATAAATAAATAGGCCTTTATGATGCAAAAGCACATTGAGAGTTCACCACACTCTTCAGAGCCGGAGCCACACATATAGGCCCTTTAATATTTTCCATTCGCCCTTTTCCCATCTAGCGAGTTTCAAGGGTCCGCATGTAACCCACATGTCATAATAATGGCGAAACCCTCCTTGCTATTTACAGCCTCATGACAAGTAATGACCCGCCATACACCGAAACTCACCCTGGAAACGTAATTCCCCGCCCCCAGCAGGGTTTTCACACCGAGCAGCAGACGCCCCTCGCCCACGCTCCCTTCAGAGCGGTGTCATCGGAATATGCCCCACTGATTTAATATCTGTTTGCTGCATGCATTTGCGGGCCGCCATGTAATCAAGCAAGAAGCCACTGCTGCGCCTGCCCTCATAAATCACCGTCCCTGGCGGACAATCATGCCTGGCCCTAGTGAAGCCACTGATTACACTCACTGCCTTATTAAAACCGTTCCCGCCGAAGGAAACGCGCGCGTCTTTTTATTTATCGGCCTCGTGTCATTTGCGGCAGTCCGTCTTTTGCTCTTAAATGATTTGGCGCGGTGATGGAATGACACCTCAATTGAGTTCACAGGAGGAGAGGGTGCCGTTCCAATAATCTCTGGAGTATCGCCTCACTGAACTGCCCGTGATTCCTCCCTCCTGTCAAAGCCAACTAAGGTCTCCTCCCGGAGAAGGTACAACAGACTCGTCTCGGCAATAAGCTGTGGCATTTTGTTAGAGAAGGTTACCGCACTTTGTCACATAAGGGCTTGTTTTTGAAGGCCACAACCTGCACTTTCACAGGTACAGGCTTGAGACTTTTACATTATTGACGGATACGTTAGCTGATGGGGAGAAAGATGACTTTTTAAGATATGGCTAATTTCCATGACTTTTTCAGGCCTTAAAATCCCAGTTTTAAAAGTAAACGAGCGAAAATTCTAGAAGGATCTATTTTTTAATTTAATGATTTGTGACACAATTAAAAATAATAAATCCACAAATTGCGCTCTGTGTACAGCATCATAATTTACTTAATATCACTTTTGCATGGCCTGCCTACTCAAGCTTTTACAGGCCCACTGAAGTGCATTGAAACGCACAGCATTGTTCAATAGACCAATTTCGAGCCGACGTCACAGTTACGTCACGGCGTTAGCTGGTGGCAAAACAAAGGGAAAACTGGAGGTGGCCGATACAAACCAGCACAGATTTCGGCTACATAAGAAGGAGCTTAAATTATTGTTATTGTTATTAAATGTCACACCCAATTGTTGGGTGCAAGAATCGATGGAGTACAGGCTCCAATTTGAAATTGTATCGCATAATGTTTTTGTGATTATTTGTGAATCATCTATGATTGTTGTTTTGATTGATTGTGATTAGACTTTTCGAAGAACCTGGTAAGAAAGGGTAATCAAATACATAGTTAAAAAATGAATATGCTGTATCTGGAATTTTTATTTCACATCATTAAAATTGCACCGTAATGTCACTTGTCGTCTTCCGTCTGGCCTTGGCGCTGGCTAGGCAGAACTGCAGATCGTAGGCTACCACACAAGTCTTGTACGTGACCATTTAGTACAGCTATATCTAAAGATGTATATGCCCTCAGTTTCTCTTTACACTCAGTTTCTCTATCAGGTAGGTGTAGAAGTCAGGCCAGTCAACCGGAGGTAGCGTTAACGTTAATCCTGTCAGATCGTCCATCCATTGACTGAGCGTGTACGGGTCAGCCAATCTGGGATGTCCGTTAAAATTAACTTTTGCAAATAACAATCGCGGTCCTGGACAGTGAGTGACCTTACACATTAAGATCAAATCGGATTTTCTCCAGTATTTATTAAAAAACAAGCTAACAAAACTTGCAAACTAACGTTAGTGAAGCGGCCAGGGGGATCGTTTTCCCACCACCTAAGCTCCGCCCACAAAAAAACATCACCATGTTTACCAACTGAAAAGGGGTCTATGTTTTGACGTAATTTCCACTGAAACAGGAAGAGAGGGTGGGGCATATCAAACAGCTCCTCCCCTTTTAAAAAATAGCCAATAGAGTTTAGTTTATATCACAGCTCGGCCAGAGCTGTTGAGCTCATTAAAGCCGCAGTTTCCTCCTAATCTCTAACCGTTTCCCCTCTTAATCTCCTCCGTAATGCTTCAAAATATTAGCCTGGCTCCGCCCTCCTACGTACTTCCGCTCAATTTTCATTTTCCTTCAGTACGTCGTCTGGGTTTGCGGTATATTCGCAGGTTTTCTCCGGGCAATTTTTGACCGGCCCAATCAGCGAACAGAGGGAGTGGCTGAGAACGATGACGTCGATGTCGTGCGCTAGTTTGAGTTGTAGGGTTAAGTCACGACCAAACGTTAGCGATTGGTTATGGCAGATCCTATAGTTTTAAACTTCAGCAGAGTACCCGCCTTCAAGGAAGTTAACGCTTGTCAATGGAGAGAGGCCAGACTCTCTGTACAAATGAAATGTACAAGAGTCTGGTGGGACCAGTAACATATAGCATTCTGTGCAGAATTCAAATGGGTCCGATATGTTTTCTGGTCTGCGCTGACTCGCACATGTGATCCGATCTGTGCTATCGTGACACTAATGTGAAACCAGACATCAATCGGCAAAAGACATTCGCCCTAATAGAAAGCATATTTACACTGTCTGAATCGTTGCCTATCCCCTATATATTGCACTATGTGCCATTAACCATGTAGAAAATAGTAAATGTGTGAACAAGTGACAGATTTCAGCCACAGCTTCAGCGTCTATTTATAGTGTAGGGGGCGGAACTTCAGATTCTAGAGAGCATTTGATTGGACAGTAAATCTGATGATGAGTGATGTCATCAAAATCTTTGATCCGTATTGGTGGAAGTGAGAGATCGTAAGTTTTCAATGCTTATATCTTCCTAATGTGAATTTTGTCATTGCTTTGGAGCACACCAACTTATAGATAACAGTAAGGCTAACATATTCATACTAAAAGCCAAAAACTACAACTTTGATTTCATGTGGTTGATTTTACGTTTCCTTTAGTTGTCTTAACCACAAATAATTTATCAGGAAATTAGCAAAAATTTAGCCAATGCACTACTTCAAAAGCAATTGCTGTCTCAGAAAAACATCAAAGACAGAGTGAAGTTTTGGGCAGAATATGGGAAGTTATGTGTGGAGTGATGAATCACAGTGACGATGCTCCAGAGAGGGGTCTTGGAAAATCTGTGGATTAGAATAATAAACGCATCAGCACAGTGAAGCATGGAGGAAGAGACATGTGTCAATGTGTAGGGAGCCTTTTTAGGCTGCTTCACTGTAAAAAGTCATTTAACCCTTATGTTGTGTTGAGGTTATTTTTGACCTGGAGAGGATTTTTTTCCCGAAAATGTTAGTTAATGTTATTGCATTGGACTAAAAAACGTACTGACTTTGCTCACCCAGGGTATTCCCCACTTTGTTACACTGGTGCTCCTGGTCGAAATTTTCCGGCCAATAGAAATTGCTTAAATCTCTCGTTATGCTTTATTATGTAGCATAATCATATTCGGTGATAATATAGCATAATGATAATAATATTATTATTAAATAATATTTGTATAATAAATAAAATAATATATTTTGCTATAGGGTTTTCAACACAGCGTAAGGGTTAATGCTTCGGAGTACAGGAGAATATTGCAGAATGGCTTGCTTCCCACTATTGAAAAGTTGTTTTCTGAAGAGGAACGATCAGATGTTACTTTTCAACAAGTCAATGCTCTTGCCCAAATTGCAAAGACAACCAAGAAGTGGCTTGGGAACAAGTCCATCAGGCTCTTGTTTGTCCTTGGTCCAGATTTGAAGAACTGTATAGTGTATATTAGGTCTCAAGTTGACCTCAAACAAACTGGGAGACATTTTTCAACTACTTATGAACTGTTTGAAGCCATTAACATTGAGTGGAACAACACTGACTCTTCTTCCTGTAAAAGGCTGTCTGCAAGTTGAGGAAGCTATTTAGTGTTAAGTTACTTTATTTACAGTAATTGTGCAATTCTTGCTAATTTCCTGACCAGTTATTTGTGATTAAAATGGTTATGACCATTAAATAGGCCTTAGGCTTAAATAGGCTTAGATGCAACAATGTGACTTTTCCTAGCCTAGAAATCTAGACGCACCCTAGCGGCAGCAAAATGTATTTTGCAGCCAGGGCAGTCTAGCAACTCTCCATAGACTTTCGAGCTGCAAAAACCTAAATTGGGTCAGGCCAATCACGTCGCGTATAGAGTATGCGGGGCGGGCTTAACATATGACGACGGAGTTGCGACGGTTCCCTGGCTGCTACTTGAAAACAAAGAATGACGGCTGCTCATCGGCTTTGGCCGCGACTCTGGAGGACTTGGAGTTAAGTTTTTCTTTGAGAAAAGAGCAAAGAACGGCACTTAAGTCATTCTTAAAAAAAGGAAGATGTGTTCGTAGTTTTGCCGGCCAGATATGGCAAAAGTTGAATCTATCAACTAGCTCCGCTGGTGGGAAAACGCTCTGGTTGGGTGAAGCGCTGTCCTATTGTGTGCAGAGGGAATTTGAAAGACAGCCGTTTATCCCGCCCCTCGGATTGAGCGTGTCTATGGTGAGTTGCCAGACCAAACATCTTGATGTAGGTCTGGCTTCCCAGGCTAGACTTTTCCATGACTTTTTAAGAATCTTTCATACTATTTTAAGAAAGTATTAATAAAATGTGTTTTGTGACGCAATTGAAAATAATAAATCCACAAATTGTGCTCTGTGAGCAAGTTGCACAGTGTCCTTATATAATTTTTTTTTAATTATTTTTATACAGATTGCTAAGAATTTCCATTAATGAGGAAGTCATCTATGAATAAAATTTAAACAATTACACTTAAAATTTCTTGAAATTTGTACTTGTACTGCTAAAAAAAGTCATGCTAATTAAGTATTTTAGAGAATACTGTATTTAAGATTTAAGAGATTAATGTGACTTTTGCTTACCTTTTTAAAATATTACTAAATCTGGTGGCCCACAACAATTCCAGTAGGATTCTGTATAATTCAATGTATTATATGGCACAGTAAAAATAAAATAAATAATACAAATAATAATGAATCCATAATTTCTACTCTTTGTGATACAAGTTGCAGTGTTCTCATACAATTTTCCATTTGTATGTGAGCACTGAATCTTTGGAATTTCATCCGATCACACCTGATATTTTTAACTCACAAAAGTTCTGTTTATTTTATTTTAGCGCGAAACAAAAATTTGACTTTGTCGTTTTAAGATTTACTCATTTCCATGCCTTTCCCAGGCCTTCCCAGTTTTTATTTTTTTTAAAGCAGAACTCGGCAACTCTAGCGAACTCTAGTCCCTTCTTCGCTGATTTTCCCTTTTGTTGTCGCATGTTTTCCCCACGAGCTCCCCCTACAGCTGTGGGGCGTATATTTCACAACACTGTCGTAAAAAACTCACTTGCGGCGGCCTCCTCCCCCTCTCTACCGCTGCTCATGTGCGTTTGTTATGATCGGAGCAAGCCAACTGTATCGTGTGGAGCTATGTCTACCCATAGATATAAACACCGAGGTGGGTAATACATCATACATGCGTGTGTGTTTATGTCGAATTGCCGTAAAGCAATTCGTGTTTCGCGCTCGTTCTCGTTCTCGCATCTCACGAGACTTCCAATTTCTATCTTGCCGGGACGGTGCAAGGTCGGTTTTCCACCTGGGAACGCTGGGGTGAGCGGGGAAAGTCACCAATATCACCAGAACAGGTTGTTTAACCATCCAAATGATTTCTAGACAGTTTTATTAAGTTACCAAGTTCTGCTTTAAGTTTTCAGTAATCAGTTCACGGTTAAAGAAAATAAAGGAAAGAGAAAGACGCCATAAGAACTGTAGGTAAATGATTATCCGAATATTTTTTTAATATTTAGTAAATCAGCATATAAATCAAGTATACTAACATTAACAAGCAAGTAAAGTTACTGCACGGGCCAGAATAAAGTTCACCAATCCTCACACATTACTTGCGCTTTAATGCACAGCTTATTCCAGTGACTTTATAACAGCTCATCTACAAATTCGCCTAACTATTTAAAATGTTCAAATAAGCAAATAAAACAGCTGAACCATGAATTTGATTTATTTGCTCCTGAGAAAAGAAATATGAGCCATAAGAAATGAGATCAAATATAAGAGAACAAAAATTAAAGATAAAAGGACACTGAATAAACAATAAAGGAACGTGAATTAAAGGAAATAACTTTTTTTGGAGGTAACAAAGGAGTGGAGATAACTTTGATAAAAAAAAGTAACTGATAAATATAAAAAATTGTATATTGCTGGGATCAGAAAATGACTCAAGCGGGATATGAATTTGATGGTTACCTTTAAAAAAGACAGTAATATAAAGTGAACGGGCTTCACAATGTGTTTTAGTGGTGGTGGTGTATGACGGGGGCTTCTCTTCTGTATTCATGAGGGATGTTTGCCCTTGGTGGCATTTGTCGAAAGGGCACACACTAGTGATCCTGGTTGTTCAAGGTCTCAGAAGGGATTTCACAGCTTCTTGAGCGCAGTAATCCACTGGTGTCCATTCAAGACGGCAAATGAAATACACTCCAAAGAGGGGCTGGGGGAAATAGATACCTCCATCCGAGTGCAGCGTTGCTATAATTGGACAGTACCAGGTGTGAAAAAAAGTGTGGATCATATTTTGATTGGGAGGAAAAAGCAATATGTCATGGAGGCTTCACTGCTTTTCAAAAGATATAAGGCTGGTTCTGCTGTGTATCAAGAGTTCCACAATCCACATGGATAAATAAGAAACAAGAAACACTGTAGTTGATAGAGGACAAAACATGTAGACCACTTCTTAAAAACAACAGTCACAATTGACTCAGTTGTGAGTCTTCATAATCTTCTTTATCTGAGATGTTAAAAGCCCAATATCAGTTTTACATGTCGCTAGGGTATGCGTACAGTGTGCGTGATGTAAATTTTGTCATCAGCTATTTTTCTAACCATGCATAATCTGTACGCTAGGGTCTCTATAACCTTGAGAGCTACTTTGGAAAAAAGCTATAACAATACTTAAATCCCGTATCATAACTCTCAAATTAACCGCAATCCAAACTGTTATACACCTGAAAGAGTTTTTGTAAACACGTTACCGTTTAATGTCAGAGAAAAGAATGCACATTACAGCAAATATTGAGTCGGATTTTCACATTGATCGAACAAAGAAGACAGACAGGCTGAAAGAAAATGTAAATCCACTCTCTGACAGTAGGTGGCGCTTATGGAACAGCGGAAATAGAGCTTTTTCTCCGGAAACCTCTGTAAACAAAAAAGCACTACGCTTAAAAACATTACTTTTTTAGGTTCACTCTGATTGGATGAGAAGTACGTCTTGGCGAGCGAGAAACCTCAAATCGGGCATAACTTTATCGCTATTTCTAGAGAGAAGTAGTGCAGACAGTGGACAAGCATGAAACTTTATAGTGCGCATTGTTGAATACTTGTTCTCCAACGCTATCAAATAGAGCAGTGGTTCACAAACTTTTTAGAGTGGCGCACCCTCTTAAGGCCCGATATACGGAAAGTTTTTTGTCCGTTTTTCGTTTAGGAGTAAAACGAAGTTCGAAATACATGACCAGCGACATACTGGTAGCGAACATCTGACCAACTTCCACACTGCTGAGAGCGACGTTTAGATGAATATGTAAATATGTGCTGCGCGCTTTCCACTTAATAACAAAATAAACGCACAACAAAACTGTGAAAACAGCAAACATTTTAAAGGAGAACTATGCAGTTTTTTGTTTTTTTTAGCTTAATTTACCTTAACTGAACAGCTTCAGAGTCATTGTAAAGGTTATATGACTTTTTTCGGGTTGAATGGTGGCCGTCTCGCTTCCACCTAGCGCCCGTGAGTGGAAAAATCAGGTCTCGCGATGTAACGAATTGATTTACGGCACTGCACACATACATTTATATGCTAGCCTTCTGTGTATCATACATACCTCAGTGGACATGGCTCAGTGCGTTCGCTGGCTTCTTTGAAAACAAATGCACATGACCAGAAGGAGAAGATGGGAGGGGGGAGAGTCGCCAACGAGTTTTTATGACAGTGTTGTCAAATATCTATTCCGAAGCTGTAGGGGGAGCTCTATAGAGAAACCTGCGAGCAAAAAGAGATCGCGTTCACAGGAGCGAATTACCCTCCTCCATCCCCAGCTCCTCCTCTCGTCAGTCAGGATTTGGCGTTCTGATTCCCCTTTGAATCAGATTAAAATTCTCTAATTATGTTGTACATTAAAATCAATTAATGATATCTGCAATAATTCATATTGGTTCTGTTCTGTTCTTTTTACCCTAAGGGGGGTTATTGCTGCTCTCCCTGCTCTTATCCATGCTAGGCTGCCCAGAACAGAACCGTACCGCCGATCGTATTTGACGATAGTGGTCCTGACAGAAATAAAAAACAGTGTCAGTATCTCATTTCATCAGAGGTACAACATTTTCTACTATAAAGCAGCTCTCCGTTGTGTTCATGTTTTCATTCGTAGACGTCTGACCTCAACGAACTCATGAGGAGAAATGAACTGGAAAAGGTTTTGATGTGAAAGAAGGCGGAGCCTCAGCGCACACCCACCTATTACGTAATCGCCATGGACCAATGGTAGTACAAAGGTGTTACCAGCCAGAGTGAACTTTTCCAGAAAGTTCGCTTTGGCAAGCTGTTTCGACCTCCCAAAACGAACTCCATACGAACTTTGTTTCGACCTGATTTTGTTTGAAATTACGTCACGTCAGTTCTAAGTCGGCATGAAATGGATGTTGCGATAGTCTTTTATTCCCTGAAAATGATTCTGTGATTCTTTTTTAAATAGTTTTTCACAAATTGTTCACAAATAACTTTGGAGTTAGTGGACAGGTAGTACACAATTAATTGTAATAAAAAATAAAGTCACTAAATAATAATAAATAATGTAATAAGAAAAAAACGAGCAAAATCAACATGTCTAATGAACAAAAATGCTTAAAAATCACTTTGCTAGTAGTGTTACATGTGATGAAATTTAATAAAATATCATATTAAAATGATCCAACAAATGTTCAAAAAATCCATCAATTGAGAAAAATACGCATGCTTACTTTTAAAGCAAAGATTAGAATTTCAAAATCATTGTACTTTAACAGTAACCTACCTCTCCCAATTGAAAACCAAACCAAAAGGAAAGAGGCGGAGCTAACATGGGAAATAGAATAGAAAATTAAAATGACATCAGTATGTTAAAGGGACAGACACACATATATGACAGGCACATCTTGAACAGAATTGGTGTAGCCTAGTTCTACAAAAATAAATAAATAAGAAACCTAAATGGAGGAGGAAACTGAGACCTGAAATAAACCATCTCGTCTTCATACTGTACGCCCGCTTTGAATGTATTCTTAATCGGATCAATCTGTCACTTGACTTGTCAGCCCTTCACTTCCCCTCCAAATAGGTGATCTAAAGGCCCATCAATGTTATCATACCTTTCCACCCAAGACGTTCAGCATCCTCAGCGCTTGAGCTTTTATCAGTTGGCTTCAGAGACTGCTGCTGCCCACTAACAGCTCGACTACTTTATCTCAGCCAGGAATTGCGTTGACCTTGCAGCAACTCCTTATCGAGGCTTCAATAATTGTTTTGTTTTTTTCACAGTAAAACACATCAGTTAAATGACAAAAAAGTTTGAACCGCCCCTTTAACATTTCAGCACTGCCTCTAGACTAAATATTGTCTTTGAAAGGACTTTTTTTTTAGAAGAACAATGAGTATTTCAGTCATATCCGTTTTGGCTAAACTCTAATAGGAAATATTTATCTTAACTTAAAAAAAGAAAGAAAAATGAATTGCAGCCACTGATAGCATTATTTATTAGCACATCAAAGGTACATGCATATCAGTTATCATCATTTGATGAAACACTCTGCCACGATCAATAAAAAATTTACACAAACATTTATTTAATAATTTTTTTTGTTTTACCATCTGCGGCTGTGCATTGTTAATTAAGCTAGGCATATAGTGCGATGAATAAAAAAGTTGAGCAAAATTTTTAATTGACTGGATTTCACTTGCAAAAATTCACAGAACTGACTACAGGGTTAGGTTTGGTTTAGTGTTAGTTATGTAATTATGCATTTTTTATTGTTATTACTATAGTTAGTACATGGAACAAGGACAATAAAACGAATCCCATTTCTGTTTTGTGACGAAATAAGGAAGTTGTTAGTTTGTCAAGCAAATGTCATCATGATTAGTAGGGGCTTTCACACCAGGTAGTTTTAGGAACTTAGTTCTAGGCACTAGCCACCAGGATGGTTTCCCAAGAACTAATGATTCCCCTAGGAACGTTTTCCTGGTTGCATTCGCACCGCCAGTAGGAACTCTGAAGTGACGTAAGCTACGCTTGTTGTTGTGACTTTTATTTTGACGGCGATGAGAACACCAGAGCCTGAGCAAACAAACAGTGCTCGCATTCTCAGTGTTCAGTAGTTTACGATCTGTCTAACACTTCTGTCCAATACGTTATTAGATACAACTGTTATACATAGAAAGTAGACAGTAATGAATAGTTATTATATGCCGTGAGATTGATGTCCAGTGTCGCTGAGCAGAAATAGGCTACATAACTTAATCATGTTTTGCTTGGTTCCCCTCAAAGTTGCGTTGGGTTTTCTCCTCAGTGTAAAGGTTGAGAGGTTCATCTATCACTGTTTTCCATGTTCGTAGAGTTAGTTGAGTAAATATATAGGCTATAATCTGTGTGTTTACACAGATTTTATTTAAATGCTTGGTGTTTCGCGTGCATTCGGCAAATTAGTGTACACGTCACTGGTAGTTACTAGTGCTGGGTTAGACCATAGACTGTAAAAAATATGGACAAAGCGTCTGTGACGTCACCCATAGACTTTCTGAAGAACGGGTTTGAAGCCGTTTATGGGGGGTATGGGCGGCGCCATCTTGGAAAATCTTGGGAAATCCTAACCCCGCCCACCTTCTAACGCAGCGCGCGTCACTCAGCTCGCTCTGCTACTCCGGGTATATTTCAGGCAACGAACAATTTTTTTACAGTCTATGGCAACGAAATATGTTATAAAACACCATACTAACTCTTTTCGTTTTCATTTAAAGAAATCTTAAACATTATAGCCACACAAATGTGGTTCAGGCAACGCATATTGATTATATTCAACTGCACATAACGTTTGCCTATTTATGAAAAACAAAACAAAATATAAAACACAAACCTGCCTCTTTTCGTTTTAATATAATATAAAAATATTAAACATTTTATGGTCCAGGCAATATGTGCATTTGTACTAAACAACAGATTTTGCAGTAAACAACATTACATATCATCTTCGTTGTATTAAAATGACAAAACTCAACCCAGTCTCTTTTTGTTAAATTTCAGTTTTATCAATGTTAGCCATTATAAAAGTATAAGTAAAAGGTATAAGAAGCTATACAAATAAAGCAAACAATTCAATCAAACATACAAAGTCAGCGCGAGTCTAACCATACATCGGTAAAGTTAAATAGCTTATAAAGTTATGAAACTTCCCCTCAGCCAAAACGATTGCCCAGGGAAAAAAATATAGATTCACGAGACCAAAAATCGCCCATTAGATATACACAAGATGAATTATATCCACTGATCTATATAATGTCATTCTATATAGATCAGTGATTATATCTCATGTTTAACCACTACAGAGACGCCAGAGTCCATTGGCGGCAAACCTTAGAACGTCAAGCCGATGTAAAGACCGTTCCAGGCGGGGTACATCGCGCCGAGCACCCGGTCATCGCTGGATCAACTGGATAAAATTTTCATAAATCTTTAAATAAACCACAGATTTGAGCTTTAAACAACTACATTCTCGCCTGAAAAACTCTTAAAACTACATTTCATGATACAGAAACAGTAGTTTTATATGTCAACTGTATTAAAAAATGGCGCTTCTTATGTTGTCATTCTCCGTGGCGCTGCCTTGTCAGCTGTCAATCAAGCTGTCAATCAAAGTTAACCACGCCCTTATTATCATACATTTTATATCTAAATATGATCTAAACTAACGAGTTACAAAAAAATTCACTACCCTCGCCGTTGTCAGGCACTCGGAACCTAACGAAAAATACAATAAAAGTCCATGGGACCAACCTGTAAAGACATGAATTTATGCCGTGAAAACGGACATTTTAACATGGGGGCTATGGACATTTGCTCCCTTTTGGGACCTTCCCCTAGCGGATTTTCGATGTATTGCAGTTTTTCGCACTTCCGGGTAGGCTTCATTTTTCAGATCAGAATGTTGCCGCTTGGGTTAGACCCGACTCTGAAGGAGGAACTAAATTAGTTCCTCCAAAAGAGTTCCTAGAACTAAAATCGTTCCTAGTTCCTGCGGTACGAACACGCCAAAAAACGGTTACTTCAGCCAATAGGTCTAGGAACTATGAAAAGGTTCCTCCAGTGCAAAAACCCCTAATGACCGCTGTGATCAAATTTGACCTCACACAAAATAGTGGAAGTGTCAGAAGTTTTAAGGGATATTGTATTCTGGGAACCACAGTTCTATATAGGATGAATATGGGTATTATGAATTAAATTAATTATTTTGTGCAATTCCCAAGCCACTAGGGTAGCAACAATTACACACTTCACCTACAGTGGTCTTGCCAAGTCAACATGTGTATGAATCACATAGCCTACATACATTCTCCTTTTTCTTCCTACTGGTGTCTGTCTCCATTTCACATATCGCTCTCTCTATCTGTCTTTCTCACACTCTTCCTCGCCTCCTGTGCTCTGTGATGTGTCTGTCACTTTCTCTGTCACTGCCACTCCCCTCCACCACAACTTGGCAGATCAGTGGTTGGTTACCATGGCGATGCAACAGCCCAGTTACTCCAAGGCTATACCTGCACCCAACCGTCTTCCCTCAGGCTTAGAGATTTGAAGCCGTCACCCACCCATGAACATCACTCTCCAGATAAACAGCCAAGAATAGCTGTTTGTTCCACAGACGTGCATTTCAAATGCTCATTGTGCTTTTGTGATCTCCTATAACGCAGGGCAAGATGTGTTCAAAAACAGCCGCCTCTCACTGACGCGTTCTCCACATAACGTGTCATGTTCATGCCTGAAGAATCTTGCCGAGTGGAGGAAGTCATTTGTTTTCCCTGTCATTCCTGGATACGCCCTGCCCCGCTTCCCACCAAACACATCGAGCTGATCCGCTTTATTTATGGGAAGACAGATGGGCCAATTATCATAAAACCAAGAACGGTGCCGTTTCCTTTTTCAAACAGTTGACTTCATTATCTGCAAGAGTGGAGGGGAGGATGGAGAGGAAAGATGGTGAGCTTCGCACCTCTGGAGCCTGACCTCGCAAAACAAAGGTTGCCGTGCATAGTAATAAGTTCTGCGAGATGGAGAAACGGGAAAGGGTCCGGAATGAGCTTGCGATTGGCTTCTTAGCTGTGTGTTGGACTATATCCGGAGTAGATTAAGGAAATTAATCAAGTGTTTCTGCAACAGCCGCCTCACGAATGGGGATTCCGAGGAAAAATAATTGAACGAAAGGAAAGTGTCGACTATAGAGGGGGGGAACAGCCATAAATGCTGCCTGAAGATGGATGGATAAATAAATGAACAAACAAATAAATAATGATTTGAAGCTAGTCCTTAAATATCCCACATTTTCAATCTTCAGTCTCAAAAATGTGAAAATGTTACATTTTTAAACTGAAATAATTATAATTAACAATATTGACTATTTTATTTAATTGTGTTTTGTATGCATTTTACGATACGCTGTGTTTTTTGCCAACTGGCATCCCAGGGTGTCGAAATAACACACTTTTTTAACTTTTGGACATTGTAAAAGTACAGTCATTGCAAAATGAATATGTAACTCCCATTGCAAAATGTGTCCATTAGAATTGAGCAATCTATTGAACTGACAAAAAAGAGAGGCAGAAGAAGAGTTTGACCCTTAAAGTATTTGCCTGTACTTAAATTGTTGTTGTCTCTTTGAAAACACTGAAAAGAAAAGGGTTGGAAAAGCTGGATGTCATTTACTGGATCCTACAGTGTTGCCTTTTTGTAAACGCTGAACTTAAAGGTCTTTAACTTTATTTGCAAATGGTTGTCATGTGATAACAGATTCTTGGCACATTCAATGAATATGTTCCAAACAGGGCCTGGAACTCTTTAATTATGTTGCATTGGGAGTTATTTTAAGTTTAAGTCCATTTCTTTCAGCCAAAAGGACTGGCCCCCCCTCTTGGGAACCACAGGAGAACATACAAATGACTGCGTGATAAAGGAAGGTCTGCAAAGAACCCCAAAAAATGTTGTGCCCATTAAACGACAAAGTTATTTTGCACTGAATTGAGTGAACATGAATAAAAAGTATTTGTTTATAATTCTGTGTTTCATTATTTATTCAGTGGGGCTGGATGTTGGCAAGGACCTCATTCTATACAATACAGTGGATCAGAGTATGATTTGATGTTCATAAATTTAGTAATGGAAAAGAAACAGGAAAGATTATTTTTGGGATAATGTTTATGTGATGTGTTGAGGCTGTGATGAAGGTGAAGGATGCATACACCACCTTATCCATTGCACCACAGATTCACTGTAGGGCTACACATTGCACTTAAGCATTCAGTATTTTCAGCGAAGTGCTTTTTCTGCCCAGAAAATCCATCATCCAAAAGGTAGATCGTTATATTGTGCAGTTTGCCATTTCACAACCTTCCACCCAGAAAACTACAGTTTTCTGTTTCAGAATGGGAGGTATGTTAAACCTGAGAAAGCAGAGTAAGTCAAGCCCGTTTCTGACAGAGAGGTAACTTATACTCAGAGTCAGTTACCATGGTAACTTACTCTGTGAACCTAACCTGGTCGGGAGCAGGTTTTCTTCGGTAAACCCAGAGTTTCGTTTGGTCTCCTCCCCTTTTTTAAAGAAGAAGTAGTGTTTAAACACCTCATTCATTCTTTCAGTACATTTTTATTAATAAAATTAATCTTTTATTAATAAATAAAATACTGCTATTTTTACTGCAGTTTTTTTCTATTTTTTTTTTTAATAAGATGAAGTCTATATAACTCCTTAACTGGCAACTGAAAATACAGTAGTAGATTAGAGTTACATAATATAGTTCTGAACAAATTCTACAGAATTAAACTGTGGCATTTACTGGAAATCACTGAACTGTGTTCATCTGTGCAACAGAAGTTGATGGACCGTCCTCCTGCTGTTCTTCCACACTCTGAGGGAGGGAGAGATAAGAATACCTGTTTATACTTAGATTTAAACTTAGATTATCCACATAAAATTGTGAAAAAATCTGAATGTGTAGCTTGTTTGAAGAAGCCAAAATCCCATGTTAACCTCAACCACTTGAACAATACAAGGAGAGACAAGAAACAGCACTTTTAATGCTTTCAAATAAACAATATACAATTGCATGAATTATTCTTGAATTGACCAAAGTGTGTAGAGGGAGAAGGTTACATTAAAAATATACCTTTTAAAAATACAGAATTGTTCTATAGTCTAATGCAATTATATCAGATTTTACTTTAAATTACAGAAGAATTAAGAGTAATCCCTTTAATTAAATTACAGTATTAATGTTCTAATACTGTAAAATTACAGTAATAATGTTCGTACTGGTGAGAAATATGCAGACCTCTTTTTGTCTGGCGCTGTTGCCATGGTGACTCATAATATCTGCGCTCCATTGATAATGCCTTTTTATAGTTGTGGTGCACGCGCTAAACGCAGAGTCAGTCAACTCAGAGTTGATTGAACTAACTCAATTCAGCTGTTCTGTAACCGAAAACTCAGAGTTTCCCATCTCAGGGTAAGTCAACTCAGAGTTCAAGTTTTAACTCAGAGTTGGTTGAACCTCCTTTCTGAAACAGGCCCCTGCTTTAGCTCAAATATCTGATATAAACAAACAGATTTACTTTTTGTTAACATATATCATCTAGATGCAGTGTATTTACTAGTTTGGCTGTACTAGATATTTGAAATATTCAGTAGAAATATCTTTTTACAACCCTATTTTACGACCCTACTTTGAAAACCAGAAGAACTACAAACTGTAAGTGCTGATTTGTATCAAGCGACATGGCGTGGCTATAGGGAATTGTAGTTTTTGAAACATCAGTGTTTTTCTTGCAATTGGAGGTTGAGATATAACCACTGATAAAGCCCATTCAATCGAGCGACAACATTCAAAGTGATTGTTTTTTAAGTGCTTTAGCCCCTCCAAACCACCTGAATGGTCATAAATAGCCAGGATTATATTATGCTGTAGCCTTACAGTTTTTTACAATCGCTATGAAATTTTTTCAATACTTTTAACAATTTTCCTAAACTCTTAACGCACCAACACACCTACAACACACAATTGGCAAAACAGTTAATTTCATGCTCAAAATCACACATTGTAAACTAAACTCCAACTCTAATTTTCAAAATACAGTAATACACTAACACAATACACTATGTCTACCAAAACACTAACACATGTTCTCTTCCAACAGGAACATTTAGTCAATCATAGCACAATGTCATAAAAACACTAACATCAGATGGAATTACAGAAACTGCATTATTTTATATGTGTCAGGTCTGCCCCTATAGCCTACAATAGACAGTATATTGTATTGATCATAGATTGTGTTTTGCACTGCAGTTTTTTTTCTGAAGTTTTTGTTTTGTAATGTAAATGCATGCATTTTGTTGTTGTTGTTTTTTGCAGCAGAAATTCAATACAACAAAATAAATGACCCTTCTTAGAGTAGCTTTATAGAATGTATGGTTTATGAAAAAAAGAAGACTTGCTGCAGTAAATGCTTTATTTGCAACAGGACATTTCTGCAAGATAACAAAAATATGCAATATAGTCAAGTATATTTGTATAGCGCTTTTCACAATGCAGATTGTATCAAAGCAGCTTCACAGTATTAAATTAAAATAATACAATTAAATTAAATATCCCCAAAATATCCCCAACTGAGCAAGCCAAAGGCAACAGTGGCAAGGAACCGAAAAACTCCATCAAGTGACCTAATGGAGAAACCCAGGACATCCTACTATGTTAAAGTTGTATTGTGAGAGGTTTATAGCTGCCATTTGTATTACTGTATGTGAAAATACAAAATATACAAACAGAAAAAGCCATCTTCTAATCCGCCCGGTCTTCTGCATTTGTCCACGTTCTCATCCACATCACACCTGATATCTTCCCTGGCAAGGC
Organism: Rutilus rutilus; assembly: GCF_951802725.1. NCBI lineage: Eukaryota > Metazoa > Chordata > Actinopteri > Cypriniformes > Leuciscidae > Rutilus > Rutilus rutilus. Next base: position 31,469,793 of record NC_140222.1, on the reverse strand, counting down.
ATCTTGGGAAGAATCTTTTGGCATGCCTTATCCACCCCTGGCAGTGTTCAGCTGTGAGGTCTTGGCATGCAGCATCCATTGCATACAGGAGGAACATTTGGTCCTGTGGACGATGGTCAAAAACCTTTCATCTCCAGGCTGAGAAAACTCCTCAATGGGGTTGAGGAAAGGGAAGTAAGGGGCAAGGAAAATGGACATCATCCTCTGATGGGCGTCAAACCAGGCTGTGACTGCACAGGAATGGTGGAATGCCACATTGTCCCATATTTGCATAACTTCAATCAGCTGTTTCTCAGTAGCAATGGAATCAAATACAGGGGATATATTTGTGTTTCAATTCACAATATAAACAGCTGTTTACCTTGACTTTAGCCTGTAAGGTTAGGTTTAGAACATGGTGTTATCTGTTCTGACATACAGTGTGAAAGCATTGGTAAATTTGGCAGTAAAAATCCATTGTTGTCTTGTTTGAGCTTGTGTGTAAAAGAAGTTCAAGCATTTTAAATTTGTGTTAATTGTATGCATTTTGTGTTAAAGCAACAAGAAATGTGTTAATAGTATAGCTTACACAGACGGATGTAGTGCTAACTGTGTTAAGAGTTTTGGAAAATTGTTAAAAGTATTGAAAAATTTGTCATAGCAATCGTAAAAAACTGTAATATCCCTCTGTTTATAAAGTTTCCTACATGTATTTCTGCAGATGACACCATTATGCACTTGTAGGTGACAGTCTCCACATCTGATTTGTGGCTTATTCCTACCATGGGATGAGTTGATAATCAGATGGTCTTACACTTTGCATGGCTTCAGATCACTGAGCTTCTTAAAGGACAAGTTCGGTATTTTACACTTAAAGCCCAGCTGTTTTCAGATCGTTTCTGATGAAATAGAACGGTTAAGATTGAAATTTGGACACATGCTGCTGGCCCGAGAATTTTCGGTTTCTGTGGTAGCACACCACTCGGTGAGTTTCACATCTTTGTAAACGAAAGTTTAATGCGTTTTAGGAAGGATTGTTCCAGTGCACCTATGCAGCCATTGTGGAGGTGGGGGGTGCTACCACAGAAACCGAAAATTCTCGGGCCAGCAGCATCCAAATTTCTATTTCATCAGAAACGATCTGAAAACAGCTGGGCTTTAAGTGTAAAATACCGAACTTGTCCTTTAAAATAATACACCATCTTGGGTTGTTGCTAAAAGATATATTACGTAAATGATTACTAATATTGCAATGTTGTTTGTATTTAGTGCATTTCAAAGTAATCTGACCCAACCCTGCTAACCGATCCTCGGTATAACATGTGGTTAACTATATGATTTATATAGATTTAGACAAGCCTCTATAATGGTTCTACAGTCGGTGTTGAAGCATGTTACACTGCCAGTATCTAACTGTGTACAGTATGTAAGTTAATCAGTATGTACGTACATCTATCTTAATATGGGCCCTGGTGTGACTGTGACCTCTAATGTTCCAAAAGTACTTTAGGTTCTCTCTCAGTTCTTTCTTCTCCTAAGGTTTGACGTGTGATGAGCCAAAGTCAACTCAATAGTCTGAAGATGAATCAAATTTATATTTCTGTTTGCATACACATATATACAGGTATCAGCAAGTATTTACAGACATTATCAGTTGCATACAATATTACAATGAGTATTATGAATATTACAATTTCAGTACATAAAAGAGAGTGGAAAATGGATAACAATAGATGCTATGCATTTGACAGAGCAGATCCTTATTATTTATTGATGTGAATAAACAAAAATGGGCCCACGTTTGAGAGAAAGCGTACAACATGGAGAACTGTGCAAACTGTCAATACCAAAATTGAAGATAAAAGGTTTTTGCACAACAGAAACAATAATAAAATCTGGCTATGGCTACTGATAATTACAGCAGTGTAAAACAGCATTTATGACAAACCAAGTAAGTAAGTGCATATTTCTATAGTCAGTTTCAACTTTAAATTCAGTTGTCTGCTGGAACAAATCTCATCACTTTCAGTCCAACTTTTTTTTTAAACCCAGGATCTTTGGTCAAGAATTCAGAAACCTACATCTAAGTACAAGTCAAAGCAAAAGTGATTAGGCTACAAAAATGACTTGAGTCCCCACCTCTGCATCATCATCCTCATCCTCATCCTCAGAGCTGATGTCATGTTGCCAGTCCATTTCTTCATCCATTTCCCCTTCCTCCTCTTCCACCAGCCTAGGGGTTGGTTCGAGAATGCCTCTGAAACGTGCATGCTACAGTCTGCTGTTTGAGTCAGAGGTCTTGCAGTCTTCTCTTAAGTAGACTGATGAGGCCCTTGGAACCCTCTTCTATGAATCCATTCGGATAGCCTATAAGTTCACACATGAAGAGTAATGAAGAGTAATGGAATTACCGTCACACTAAACATTTAAAGGTAGGGTGAGCGATATTTGTAAAACACTGTTTGGAAGTTCGTCGGTCCGACACAGGAACAAAAATCAACAAAGTGTGTAGCCAATCAGCATTAGGGGGCGGAGGAGAGAACAAGCAAGAGGGAGATTTAGAGATGAATCAATACAAAAGAGAAAAGCTCAGAAGAAATCGCTGGAAAATGAAGCTTCTGCGATGACATCCACTCTTGGATTGTGTGTGTGTAACGGAGGACATAGTGAGTCGCGCTGACGAATGCTAGTGAACGTGATGTTTAGTGTCATTGTTAGTGCACTCGACTGGCTGGCAGGGGGATCGGGGTTCGAGACTGACTCGGAGCAGGGCTGTTAGGATTGGAGCCTGAGTTTTGGAGGCGGAGCATTGAAGAGAGGGAGGGGTTTGTTTGGGTTGATTTCAATGTCCAACAGCGTTTTTGAAATAACACTTACGCCACCTTTAATCAGAGAGAGCTTATAAATGTTATGACAATTCTCAAATTGGAAAAAAGAAACATAATTGGATAAAATAATCTTTGAAGGGAATTTATCCGTAGTTCTTGAGCCAATACTAGCATGATTGCTTTTAACTGAAAATAGTTTGACCTATTAATTAAAGGAGAACTTGGTAACTTTTTTAACGTAATAAAACGGTCTAGAAATCATTTGGATGGTTAAACAACCTGTTCTGGTGATATTGGTGACTTTCCCCGCTCCCCCCAGCGTTCCCAGGCGGAAAACCAACCTTGCAACTTGGGGACTACCGTCCCGGCAAGATAGAAATTGGAAGTCTCGTGAGAAGCGAGAACGAGAATGAGAACGAGCGCGAAACACGAATTGCTTTACGGCAATTCGACATAAACAAACACGCATGTATGATGTATTACCAGATTACCCACCTCGGTAGACATAGCTCCACACGATACAGTTGGCTTGCTCCGATCATAACAAACGCACATGAGCAGCGGTAGAGAGTGGGAGGAGGCCGCCGCAAGGGAGTTTTTTACGACCGTGTTGTGAAATATACGCCCCCCCACAGCTGTAGGGGGAGCTCGTGGGGAAAACATGCGACAACAAAAGGGAAAATCAGCGAAGAAGTGAGTAGAGTTTGCTAGAGTTACCGAGTTCTCCTTTAAAGGCCAGATCATGCTCTCTGCGGCTTTGTTGGAGAGTTTCTGCACAACTGAGTTTGTGTCCACAGGGTCACCATCAGGTTGTTGGTTGTATCTCTGCATCTCTTCTAGCAAGCGTTTCTTTTCTTGGGCAATCTTCGGACTAATCCTCAGACGCCTTTTGTTGCGATCTGTAATAAGAGCAAAAACAAATGTATTACAAAAGAGCTGCCTTAACTTACATCTGCATTAAATTTACTAATACATACCATTCTGTCTATAAAGGTAGTGCTTCTTCTGACAAATGCTCGCAACAAGTGCTTCGATGGAGATCTGTAAACCACGAGCATCAACAGGACTGGCTGCTGCATTTCCTAAAGGAAGAAGAAACAAATATGTTTCAAACACACTTAAGCTATGTTACTTGCACATAATAAAGCAGCTACAGACAGACTTTAGGACAATATTTAATTTGGACAGCTATCTAACTTGTATCTTGTATGTTTTCTCTAAACGTATTGGACCTCCACTGACTGCAACAATTAGGGACCAAGCAACAAAGAGGCATAGGCATCTACTCTGTGTGATATCTTTATCATCATTTTTCTGTAGTCTGAGTTTATGGCAGTCCATTGTCCACTGTCTTTCCTCATGAAAGTAATTTATGGGGAATTATGTCCCCTATATCCACACATCAAATTTGGTGACCCCAAGAGCTTTATTCAAGCTCCACCAATAGGCCGAACTTCCAATGATGAAAAAAGTGTATCCTCTAAACTGACAGAAGTAACATGTGAAAGTAAAAATGTTCATATCTGCTCATTGGAAACAGAAAACAGATCTGTAGAAAACAACTGAGATACTTGATACAAACTGATACAAACTGAGCATGCATGAATTCTGCAAACATGGAGCCCTGCCTGGATATTGGGTTATACTGGCACATTGTGCTTGGCCTCTCATTTACTAACTCAAATGATATTGTTGCACCAATCATTCTATTTTCATTGCCAAAAAGTTTAATTTCAAAATACTAACTGAAGACTTATGACTTGACCATCAAATTGTGCCCATCCCCACACCATAATTTAACATTAAGCTTACAGCTACATGATTTACGACCAAATTATTCCATTGTCCTTACCGCTGCTTGCCCACTGCTTGACATCAACAACCCACTGTTTTAGCATGTCATCACTACAATGCAACTGGTCCTGCATTGTCTTCAGGCTTTCTGTCACATCTGAGGTCTTTTCTACTGTCTGCAAAACAGGGGATCAACCCGTACCTAATTCAGGGTCTGAGTGACATTGATGAAGAGATGCTCTGCCTATCAGTCCATGTGTGGAAATGTACTATCTATTTCTTAGCCAATCAGAATCATTCAACCTGAAGTAATGAAGTAGTTTAGACCTTCGTAAAGAGTATAATTGTGATGTAAAACGGTCTCTACAGGGGGTGGCCTACGAACACACCTAGTGAGTCTTGAAGCTGACTTCTGCTGATGAAACTGCAAACTATCTTAAGTAAAAATTCTCTTCAATTAATTATAATTCTGACTCTTGTCTTTGATTGACTGCACTTCTGACTCTGAGTCTTAATTCATCATATCTGGTCCTTGGGTCTTTAACTGTAAATTCTCTAACAAACTACATATACATAGCTGAGGTCCTGCACTCCTACAATGTCTACATGAGGGTAACAGTGTGATGCCTTTTAGGTGGACTTTTAGGCTCAAATTTGACTGTTTAATATAGTTAATAATTTTTCAATACATTAACATACCTTTTTGAATCTGGAAGACAAGGCAATGTGGAGGCCATTCTCTTTACGCTGATTCCACCCAGGGGGGCAGGGTTTCATATTATTTTGATGTTTCCCCGGGCGCCGCCATTGGCTAGCGGACCATCACCTGCTGTTAGCATCCCATTGACTCCCATTCATTTTGGCGTCACTTTGACTGCGAATAACTTTACATCTGAGGCGTTTAAAGACTCCATTTGTCCATTATTTATTTCTAAAGAAATACGACAATGTATAAAAGGCTCCATTACCTTGTATCTTACGTTATGGCCCCGTAAATGCAGTTTTTGTAAAAATAGGCTAACGATTGCGTCATAACCGCGCGACTCTCTGTCGCACAGTAGAGACATTACCGTATGGACAGGAGGAGAAGCTCGCAATCGGGGGGACGTGGAGGCAAAATGACAAAATAATTAATCAGAATACTTAGCAAAAGTTTCTCTTGCTCCTAGCTCATGGACAGGTCCTACTCACGCTCTCCGCCTCTGCAAGATTCGGAAGGGAATGATTCAGTTTTCTCTTGGCACAGCTACTAGAAGACAGACGGGTTGCTCACGTCACATCTACGTCGTCAAGCTCAGTTTGAGTCTGCGCAGTATGCTCGACCATCAGGAAATTGACTTCACTTGTCTCCGTTGAATCCAATGTGTCCAGTTTATATACTGTCTATGATTCCACCCAATAGCATGGACAGTAAGCATATCAGTTCTTACTGTAAAGAACAATAGAAAAACACAATAAATTGTAAAATGTTAATGTGTACATTTGCAGGCTAGCAGGGGGCAAAGAACCTTACAAACCAGACTTGGCCATATACTTTGTGGTCAGGGCACATCTGGAGAGAAAACTGTTGACTTGCTCCACTTCTTCACCAAGAGTGGTTCCAGCACCTTCCTGGTTCCTTGCATTCCACAGAATCTACAGGAAGCAGTGGACTTGTTAAACAGTATGGACAGCAGGGTGATCAAGATTGATGCATATCCCGAGGTCACCAGCTTTAGAGGACAGCACACAGGGGCTCATGTACAACTCAAAACACACTCCTGGGTTGCTGTTGTTTGGGTCACAATGTCATTCATTGTGGCACTTTACGTTAATTGTTGGCTACATCATACTCTGAAATGTAAAAGTCAAGTCACCTCGCATTTTGTATTGTGGGCTTTGGCATGCATCACGGACAAACAATGTCTCATTTTCTCAAAAGGTTGAAGATGAATCAGAGCTTCTGACACCTTCTCCCGGTATGGCACATAACGGCAGGTCACATCCATGGCCAAAAATGTAGCACTCTGGAACTCCTTTTGGAGAAACATTGGATATGCAAAGATTTCTCCTCTATACTCAGACCTATTGGAAAATAGAAATAAGTAGAGAGCACATTTCACAATGAAGAATAGGCTTCAGATCATCATCATCATCTACAAATATTTCAATTGCAATTTATCAAGACCAATACCAACCTTTGAGGAGGAATCCATGCCTGCACACAGCAATTTCTACGCCTTCTTCATCCAACTTGTTGGCCTGCTTCGATGTCTCTCTTGCTGCTGTCCAGTGGGATTCCCCACACATCGCTTTTCCTGCCGTCTACCAAAGTAAATTGTTTCAACATGTCAGTAGTTCATTCAAGGACATTAATAGCAGGGCTGTACGCCCAAACACACCAACAATTACAGTCAAGATTTTGTCTTTGATTGCCTTACCCATCTTTAATCTGTAACTACCTAGATTAAAATCTAGCTGCATTTTTTTCATCCAACTCTACAACTTCACTCTTTGTGAAATTTCGATAGCATCGCTAAGCTCAGCCCCCTGCCATTGCCATCTCAACACATAATTAGTTATAAGATAAGCCTGAGATACCTGTTTCTCAGCCTGATTGACAGCCCCCCGGGACTTCCTCAACAAAATTGGACACCTCAGAGTCTTGGGCTAAAAACTCTCCATCAAAGAACCGCTACAGCATCAACAGCAACAAAATGAGAACTATATTCTTATGATAATGTTAATAGCAAGTAAATTCATGAACTAAATTGGCTGTTTTTAATGCGCACACAAAACTCACTGGTTTGTTTTCTGGAACCTGTAGAGTTTTCTGTTGCCATCCACTGAAACAGCCACCATTTCAGGGCTACAGCCTGGACAAACAAATGGCTCCTTTCCCAGAAGTTGGTCCACTTCAGAGATGCAGTATACGTACTGCAGAAAGCTCCTCTGAAAAGCATCTGCATTCACTTTGCCAGCCTGAAATAAATTATAGTACAGCTTTCAATGACAATAAACTACTAGATCACCCATTTATGTACTGTCAGTGTACCCATTTCAAATCCAACAAGGATGCAAATGACAATGCTGTCTAGTATGGTCTTCAGTAACCTGAAATATTACAGCCACTTGTGGACCTTGAACTACATATGTGGGTATGTTTGCTGGTGATCACACGCTGCCCATCACGGTCCCTCTTCCACCAGGTCACTTTAGATCGTCCTGTGCCTTCTGAGTTTGTAACTCTGTGTTACGTTTCTTTATGCTCATGTACATGTAATGAAAAGTAGATGGGTGAAACATAGGCATTCACTAACTGGAGTTAATTAATTACACTTTTGTCTATAACAAGAATGAAACTTGCCTGCATCGCTTCAACAAATGCATGCCCGAGCTGAAGAACAGCTTCTAGTTTGTTCTTATTTCCTCTTGACATTATACTTAAATAAAAAATAAAGGTGTCAGTTAGGTCCGAGATCTTGCCTGCAACTCAAACTTGCTGACTATTATAATTGAATGGAAAGTTTGGACCACATCAGAGATATGAGGGTTAAGGTTAAAATGTTAAATTTTATTAAAAATGTATGGTTAAATAAAGGTTCAAATTTATGTCACCTAACATATTAGCTATTATGATCAACTACTGTTTTTCAGCTGGAGACAACGAGTCTAGTCTAAATCTTGCTTAATTTTCCTTTACATTTTATCATTTAGCAGATGCTTTTATACAATGCCACTTACAAATGAAGAGAGCAATAAAAGCAGTCAATCCAACAATGTGCACTTTAGGTAAAATGCACTATATAAAATGACATTTGTAGCGTCTGGACCAATCAGACACACAAATTATTCATTTATTTAATGAATAATCCAGCAAACTCACTCTCCCAACAAAGGCCTCCCTTACAAAAAATAAGTTTATTCAAGTGTTCTATTACTATACTTCTTTTCAACTAAAAAGAAGAAAGCATACTTTCAGTCTACATTTTATATAGCCTACTTCTCAGAAATATACTTAATTACACTTAAGTGTACTTGACTTACACTGAGAGAAAAGTCCAAGTATATTTGGCCTAGGCTATACTTGTACTCAATCTTTTGATCGAGATATACTTAAAAGTTTAATTATTCATACTTTTTTTACATCGTTTTTCATATACAGTCTTATGAAACTTACATTGTTTGAAAATCTTGATTAAAATCTTGATATAAAACAGATATGTTTCTAATTCTGCGTATCTGAATTTTTGGGTAGGCTAGTCCACTGGTAGTGCACATAGGAATTTACTTTAATTCTACTTTACTCTTTCCCCACCATTGACTGAATTTTCCAGCTATCCATGTTTTCACTGTTATTCGGTAGGGGGCGCTATGACACATCTTCTAGTGCAGAATCTCCAGATCAAAACACAGGAGAAGAAGAAGCTGAAACAAGCGATAGAAGATTGCTCACTCATATGTAAAATAATGTGATCATCAAACATTAAACAGCTTGTAAATCAAAACTGCTTAATGTTTCCAAATGAAGTGAAGCGTAACCCATGAAGAGAAAACGGGGGTGTTGGACTCGATCTACTCCATCTGTGTTTGATCACGTTTCTGAATCTGATCAAGGCGTAGTCTTTGACAAAAATGAGATTTTCTCATCTTTTTTGTTTAAAATGTTGCCTTTATTTATGAAACTTACCAACATTCAAGTGTTGATAAAAAAGGATGCATGAAGCTAATAAAATGTTTTAAAATTAAAGTGCAGTTAAAGGTATTTTTCAAGTATAAAAAATAACATTTGAACATAGTAGTATAGGCCTACTGCAAGTGCAAAAATTATATATAAATAGTAAACTATAAGTATAATGTTAAGTTCACTTAAAGAAAACGTGTAGTATAAAACTACTAAACTAGTAGTTTACTGAGAGTACACTAAAATAAAACTTGCAAGTATACTTGCAGTATAAAACTACTGAACTAGTAGTTTACTGAGAGTATACTTCAAAGTTGCTACAAGTATTAAAATAGTAAACTACTAGTATACCCATAAGTTCACTTGCAGTACAAATGAGAAACGTAATTATGAACTAGTTGTGCACTTAAAGTTTACTACTGTTACACTTATAGTACACTTAAACATATACTTTTATATACTAAAAGTGGGCCAATTTAGTCCCAAGCGGTATTAAAATAGTACACTTACAAGTTTACTACTAGTATATTGACATTAGTATACTTACTACATAATGTATACTTAAAAATATACTTGAACATTACTTAAAGGTAGGGTAGGTAATCATTTTTCTAAAAAAAAAACATTACAAATTTGTTTAAACTGTCTTTATATACCAATACATAATTAAAATGTAAGTACTCTGAAAAAGAAAATATAAAAATCGAGTGACTGTAGACCTTTTAATCTGCAATAAACACAGCTCATTATTTCCATTCACTCCCACCCCCTCCCTTCTGAGCTCCTACCAAAGCCACGCCCCCAAAACACATGAACGCGCGACGCCAAACGCTCAGGCTGGAACAAGACGCATTTATTACCTGAGACGAGTGGAGAGGAAGGAGCGCAGTACATACAGTGACATCATGTCAGAATCACATGTAATAAAATACCTAACTTTATCACTTTGAATATAAACAAATAAGATTTCTTTTAGTACTCACTATCAAGCTAGCATATCGATAATGGTAAAGTTTCATTCGGTAACGAGCTATATTTATAAGGCAAAACTAAAAACAGGTTGCATTGATACACGTTTTTCCATTACCATCAGTTACACTGTGATGAAGGTGAATTTCGTGTAAGATTCATAACATATACGGTGTTTTGCATGTAAGAGTTTCCATGATGAAAACATTGTTGACTCTAATGAAGACTAACGTACACTCCGAGTCCGGAGACAAGTACCGCATCGTCGGTTCGAGGACAGGTCCGGGGTTGAGGGCGAAGCAGAGGAGGTCGTTCAAGAGTGCGGGCAGGGTCCGAGGAAGTAGTTTTTGCCTTGTTTGCCTTCGCTGACTGCATATGCAGGTGCTTTGAGCTGAATATTTCCGGGAACGGTGACATGTGATGAGTGCACGCAGGGCAGCGCGCGCAGTGGGGCTCGGGGCGGGCACGAGACATGAAGGCATCTGATTGGTTCTTTACATTCGCACCGAATGGCAGTGATTGGTCAGAGTTTTTACTGTCCTGCAGCTGCTACAGAGGTCTGATTTTTTTCATTCCTTTTTCTAAACACATAATGTATTGACTACTATCAGGATGGAAGGACCATTTCACCCAGTATAAAAAAAAGTGTTTCTGAACAGGATTACCTACCCTACCTTTAAGTATACTTCATAAAATTAACTTTAAGTATACTTCTTTTTCGTAAGGGCTGTGAAACTTCCCCCAAAAACTAACATCCCAAATGAAGCTAAAACACTGGCAGAACCCGGTTTCCTGTTACAGGACACACTGAGACGGATAAGAGTTTTACGCATCATTACATTAAGTATCCTTGCCCCTTTTAAAGAAGGGCGTGTTAGAACTAAACTGATGGTTTGCTCAAGGCTGTTGATCTGCTGAATTTCAAACAATGCTATAACTTCTTGCTTTCCTGTATTCTGCTTCAGCTCTCTTTCCCTTGGTAAACTGTATGCATGTAGGTGTGTGTATTTTAGAGTAGTTTAAAGGGATACTTCACCTCTGGGAAGATGAATGTGTATTTAAAATAGGTCATTTAAGTAGAAGAAATGTGAAGAAATTTTTGAATTTGGAGCTTTCTAGACTGAGAAAAGCCAGAAAATGTATTTTTGGCTTATGTGGATGAAAGACAACAACTCCCAGAATGCACTTGCTTCGCTGCCTTAGGAGGCCACGCCTACCGGTAAGAGTGCGCAGTTTAAAACAACCACAAAGCTAGCCTATGTGATGAGTTTGCGAGGGATTTAGAGATAGCCCAAAATGTCCGGGATTCGGCTTTTGCGTTCTACAGTCGCCATTCATCATGTTTACTGTGGCGAGCAGGACGAGGCTGACGGCCGCGTGAGAACAGCGCGAGGCCGGTGGCGTCATTACTGAGACGCGCCGGGTCTCCCATCTCTCACGGAGGAGCGGGAATTTTTCTTAGCAATGGTAAAACGCACATCAACCGATCACTTGTTTAGCGTTCATGTAAACACTACATTCAAATTCACCAATCGGAATGAATTCAGTTAGATTGAAACAAAAGGTGTGCATGTAAACAAGGAATAGCGACCGCAGAAAGCAAAAGCTGAATCCCGGACATTTTGAACGATCTCGCCCGCCGGACAAGTCCGGGAAAAGGAGGATGGTTACTTACTCAGCTTTCTCCTACTATTCAGCTTTCTCCACAGAACAAGAGCCTGCTAGCTTAGCTTCCAAAGAAAGACAGCTGACACTGTGTACATTCGGTGAGTGAGATCCCACCCTGTATGGGCGGGCTGAAAACATGCGGAACAACGCCATCTACTGGCTGTAGTCTTTAGCCTCTGTCCAGAAAATCCTCCGATGACGCAAAATGACGATTATTGCGTCATCGGAGGATTTTTTCCAGACAAAAAATACATAAATCTCTTGTCTCAGGGGGATATGAGGGTGGAAAGCATGGTAATTCTAAAATACTACAGGTTTTCTACTAATACAAAGCTTAATGCTAAATCCTGAAGTAACCCTTTAAGTGTTTAGACTAGTTAATAAAATCTTGTTCATGTCACACGTAAAGTTGTCCGTGTCTCAAGCTCATAACTGGAGTCACTAATCATATAGATCTTGACTACTGCTCTTAGTAGTACTGTAAAGTAAGAAAGACATTTCCCATGCCCCGGAAATGTACATTTCTTAGAATTAATAAACAATTAACCCTGAGTGTTGTAAAGGAAATTTGACATTTAGATGTGTTTTTTTACTTTCAGATGTGTTAACGTTGAACATTTATTTTTACTCATAAGCATTTAAAGAAATATAATCATATAAGCTTGCAGGAACAAAATGTTTTGGGTAGCAAAGAGACTATGAGTACTCAAGTGACCTTTTGTACTTCAAATGTCCTTTTGTGTACTCCAAGTGTGAAAAGTATGTGCGCAGCTTTGATAGAAATAGAGATAAGCAAAATGTGTGAATTTGAGCAGCAGCTAAAAACAGGAACTTGTAGTAGGCATGGTATTGTTCTGTCTAGATATAATTTATGCAGACAAGAGATCTTGAACTAAATTGTTTCCTTTTAAGGTAACTAAGGCGATCTTTTGAGAGAGACCAGGATGTGTTTTGTGTATATAAGCTGGGCAAAAAGCAGAAGTCGGGGCCTTCTCATATCAGATGCGCTCTGTATGTGAATGTCAATTTCTTGCAAGAAATAAAGCTGATCTTTGTTAACCTTTGAGATATCCTACTGTCGTACAATTATTGATTTAAAGTTGAGAAAAGAATTTCCACAACAGTGTTCACAGGACAAACAGGTTAATTGATTGTAATATTAATTTACGACATTAAGTTAATTATATTAATTGATCCAAATATTCATAATCAATTATAACAATATTTCATAGAGCTAATTTGCTACACATTAGAAATCAAATATCTTGGGGATAGGAGTCTAATCCAACCCTATAGTATCACGCATCTGCAAGCAACTAGTAATGTCTGCGCGTGCCTGAATTATTCCATTCGCACTGATTATTCCACATTATTGACCCCTGGGGGGTAACGTAGGCTAACGTTACCACTTTAGCTAAAAACGTTAGCTAACACTAATTTAGTCTGGTGATTTTTAGTGCTGTCATCAGCCATGGCTAAAAGCTATGGAAGCTTGTTTCCGCCACAAAATAAAAAAAATGTAATGATAATTGCGACTTTTTATCTCACAATTGCGAGTTTACATCTCGCAATTCTGACTTTATTTCTCAGAATTGCGAGATACAAAGTCAGAATTGCGTGAAATAAAGTCGCACTTGCATGTTATAAAGTCAGAATTGCGAGATATAAAGTCAGAATTGCGTGAAATAAAGTCACAATTGTGTGTTATAAAGTCAGAATTGCGAGATATAAAGTCGCAATTGCATGTTATAAAGTCAGAATTGCGAGATATAAAGTCAGAATTCTGACTTTTTCTCGCAATTGCAACTTTATATCACGCAATTCTGACTTTATAACACGCAATTGCGAGTTTATATCTCGCAATTCTGACATATTTTCTTAGAATTGTGAGATATAAACTCACAATTGTGAGATATAAAGTCCAATTCTAAGGAAAAAAAAAATACGGACTTTTTTTCTTCTTTTTTTTACCTCAGAATAGTTTATCTCACAATTCTGGCAATTGCGACTTTATATCATGCAATTCTGACTTTATATCTCCCAATTCTGACTTTATAACACACAATTGCGACTTTATTTCACGCAATTCTGACTTTATATCTCGCAATTCTGACTTTATAACACGCAATTGCGACTTTATTTCACGCAATTCTGACTTTATATCTCGAGAAAAAAAGTCATAAGATTTCTGACTTTATAAGACGCAATTTCGACTTTATTTCACGCAATTCTGACTTTATATCTCGCAATTCTGACTTTATAACACACAATTGCGACTTTATTTCACGCAATTCTGACTTTATATCTCGCAATTCTGACTTTATAACACGCAATTGCGACTTTATTTCACGCAATTCTGACTTTATATCTCAAAATTCTGAGAAATAAAGTCAGAATTGCGAGATGTAAACTCGCAATTGTGAGATAAAAAGTCGCAATTATCTCTTAAAATGTTTTATTCTGTGGCGGAAACAAGCTTCCATAAAAAGCTGAAGACTATGGAAGCTTGTTTCCGCCAATGAATAATAAATAGATAATAATAATTGCGACTTTTTATCTCACAATTCTGACTTTTTTTCTCACAATTGCGATATATCAAGTCAGAATTGTGACTTTTTTTCTCACAATTGCGAGATATTAAGTCAGAATTGTGAGAAATAAAGTCGCAATTCTGAGAAATAAAGTCGCAATTGCGAGACATAAAGTCAGAATTGCGTGTTATAAAGTCTCAATTCTGGGAAATAAAGTCGCAATTGCGAGATATAAAGTCGCAATTGCGTGATATAAAGTCGCAATTCTGAGAAATAAAGTCGCAATTGGGAGATATAAAGTCAGAATTGCACGATATAAAGTCGCAATTGCGTGTTATAAAGTCAGAATTGGGAGATATAAACAATTCTGAGATAAAATAAAAAATAAAAAAAGTCTGTCTTTATTTTTCCTTAGAATTGGACTCTATATCTCACAATTGTGAGTTTATATCTCACAATTCTGAGAAAAGATGTCAGAAATTGCGTGATATAAAGTCGCAATTGCGAGAAATAAAGACGCAATTCTGACTTTATTTCACGCAATTCTGACTTTATATCTCGCAATTCTGACTTTATTTCTCAGAATTGCGACTTTATTTCTCAGAATTGCGACTTTATATCTCGCAATTGCGACTTTATTTCTCACAATTCTGACTTCATTTCTCACAATTCTGACTTCATATCTCGCAATTGTGAGATAAAAAGTCGCAATTATTATTATTTATTTATTATTCATTGGCGGAAACAAGCTTCCATAGAAGACCCATCACAACACGATTAAAAACTGTTTTATTTATTTATTTCAAACTGCAACAGGCCTGTTTACAGTAGAAGCAGATAGAGCGGCCCACTGTTCACCAACTAATTTAAACGCATTCGTTGCCATTTTGACACATGACCCCATGTAACGTGATGCAGAAACACTGTAATAATTCAAATAATACAGTTAACACCGTGATCTTATTACAAAAAAGGACTGTTGCCCTTCCTTACCTGTTTGAGGATGTACGCGCATCAGGTGAACTGGGCGAACTGAGCCTCGCTGGTGACGTTGAAGGTGATGCGTGGTATTTGGACGCATCTGCTCTCCGCCAAAGTTAATGGGAAGGATTGGCGTATCACTTGCACGCAAAATTTGACTTTGGCGTATGCATAACACGTAATTTGAAAGTGTAAAGTCATGTTATTTATACGGAGATTGATGAGAACGGGTTGGCATTTTTGCAAGTATACTAATATCAATGTACCAGTACAGTAGTAAACTTGTAAGTGTACTATTTCAATACTTCTTGTGACTAAATTGGCCAAATTTTAGTATATAAGTGTATTGTAAGAGTAACAGTATTCAACTTTAAGTGCATAGTTCACAACTACGTTTCTGATTTGTACTGAATCTGTACTACAAGTAAACTTATAGTAGTGTAATATTTTAATACATGTAGATATTTTTTTTAGTACATGAACGTACACTTTGAAGTAGCCTATACTCTAAGTAAACTACTAGTTTTTTTTTTTTTAGCTTCATGCATCCTTTTTTATCATATTTTTGTATAAGTTTCATTAAAAAAAGCAACATTTTAAATAAAAAACTACGTCCGGACTGGATTCAGAATGATAATCAAAACATAGATGAAGTAGATCGAGTCCATTAACGCCCCCAAAGCTTCACAGTCGTTTCCTCTTCATGGGTTCAATATTTCATTGGGTAACGGGAGGCAGTTTTGATTTATATGCTGTTTAATAGTTGATGATCGCGCTGTCTAAAAAAAGGAGCTTTCAGTAAAATTAGCAGTAGATGCCAGCAAAGATCCACTGGTGCACACAGTGGTTGGATTTGTGATTTGCAGTACATACAGTTTCTCTCTCTCAAATATTAAAAGCAAACTAACGCACACACACATTGTTTTTATTACACACAAACCACACTCTGACATCCATACCAACACACCTACACAATTATAGCTGCATAATTTATCCAACTGGCTTTATAATATGCAGAAGCAAAAAACACAGAAAACAGGAATAAAGCGAGTATTTGCTTTATAGGCCAAACCTGAGAAAACGGCACCATCTGGTGAAAAAATAGTAAAAATTAAAATGTTGAAGCCTGACAGAATGAAAGCCTATTAACAAAGACTGCATCCTTTTATAGTTGAATGTCCCTGGGATTAAAAATTGCAA
Organism: Rutilus rutilus; assembly: GCF_951802725.1. NCBI lineage: Eukaryota > Metazoa > Chordata > Actinopteri > Cypriniformes > Leuciscidae > Rutilus > Rutilus rutilus. Next base: position 31,453,180 of record NC_140222.1, on the reverse strand, counting down.
TTTGAATGGGTTTCAATGGAGACATTTTTGTCCTTAAGGTCCTTAGTGTAACTATTTTGTGTACCTATAGATTCATTAAAGGAAATGGGGGTGAAATGGTAACGTTCCAAAAACACACATACACCTGTGCCCAAATTTATGTAGCTGGCATTAACAAAGGCAAAATGATCAAAAAACAAAACTGAAAGAGACAAAAATGTCCATATGGTCGCACAAGGGTTAAGTATATTTCCGAGAAGTAGAACTGAGAGTACACTTTCTTATTTTTAGTTGAAGTATACTAATAGCACGCTTAAATGAACTTTGTGTTTTAAGAAAGTCCACATGACAGAAACTGCAAACAGCACTGTTCAGTTCACTTCCTTCTTTAGAAAAATCATTAATTTAGTTAATTTTTTATGGCATTTAGCGCATGATTGAACTTGTTTGAACTGTTCTTGGTACGGTTCCTGCGTCTCACTTCTCAACAAGCTTAAGTGAACCCCCTCTAGACCGCATAATGAAAGCTGTGGACCTTTTACAGACCTCAAGGGAACCCCTGATGCATTCCTCAAGTTCTGCACGACGCTGGATTGACATCCTGGCTGTCTATCTGGTTATATTACACATGCTAGCGAACCAGTCAACCCTGCAGTCTTGCTTGAGTTGCCAGCTTGAATTTGTTGAGGGGTCTGTGTTACCATGTGCACTCCTATGAACAGTGTGTCATGGGAAGTGAGATGTAAGGCTTTCCAATCCTCCAGCAATCAGTTGGCACGCTTTTTTTTGGAGTATTAATATGCTTTCCAATTAGATAAATGACAGCTGAGAATAGCAGGGGTTCTTCCTTTTGGGAGTTTTCAAAGCAGAGCAGTCGAGTGTATCAGAACATGTGTCGTCAGGAAAATATGAACATATTGTGAGGATTTTTCATTCATGTGATTGTTCTGGGTGTTCTCAAAGAGTTTGAGCTATTAGGATGATCTCAAGTTCACATTAATACTAAGCGACATAAATTATGAATTCTCTGTAAACAGAAATGGTCAGGGTTTGTCGCTTTGGCACAGACTCCATGGACCACTAAATCAATCGAAAACGCTATAAAAAATTAATGAGAACTTGAAGTGTTTGAACCACTGTGCCCACAAAATCTTTGGAATATCAACCATTTTATAGCTTGTTTCTTGTCAAGATGTGATTTTAATATCATAAATGTGAGGATATCCGTCAGGTTTGAATTAAACCATGATAAAAAAATAACCAAGATTCAGTTTCAAAATGTCTTCAATGAAAATGCATGTCAAATACAAGGTTCGAGTCAGATTCAAATGAATGTTTATTCAATATTTATGAATACTCAGTATTTATGAATAATTAACAACCGTTTGGGAAATATACTTGCATGCCTTTTCATGTTGCAGTATGGATGTTTTTTTTTTTTTATGCACACAAAAATGTATAAAAGGTAAATGTCCATTTTAGAAGAGATTTTCAATTAAAACATGCTAAATTATCAGGAACCAAATATGTAAAATCTCCTCTTATAGCTATTTACCATCTAATATCTTGTGTAAAATTGCTCCTGAGTAGGTGGATATAAGAAATTACACAAACATATGCACCCATTAATTGGGATAATTGAAAATAATTTTCTGGTGATGAAGATCTCTCGCGCGTTTGGTTTTGATAACGGCGTACACATCGTCCATGATAATCAGTTGTGTTTCATCTCCCTGGAATCTGGAAGGACATTGTTTGGAATATTTACAACAAATGTCAGCCATCAGTCGTCGCTGACATTTGATGAAAAAATGTAATCAATGTGAGCTTGTCATTGGGTTACAAAGGGTTCATGTTGTGTGAATGATCCTCTGAGGCAGCAAGTCATTTAGCCAGAAGTAACAAATGGCCACATGAGGCCATTATGTTGGATCTAAAGCTTGTTTACTGTGTGTTTGAAGAGATACAGGGGTATGAGGGGTACGCCGTTGTTGCCGTGGTCAAAAATAGCATTGGGGTCTGTTCCTTGTAAGCTTTTTCAAGAGCCATTTATAGCAGTGGTCCTATCATGAAAGCAAGTCCTTCTCAGCTTCTACACGTCAAAACAGATCAACACATTGATTTTTCCATTCGGACATCTCCTGGAAATCATAGCCATTACTGGTCAGAGAAATCGTGCAGTGTTGCTCCTTAAAGGAGATGGTCTTAAGTGCTGGGCTAGGAGTATCTTCCCTCACTACAGTTATACTTTGGCAAACATCCACAAGAATATCGGCTCCAGAATGGAATAGAATTGGATTTGTTGAGCATTGCTCGGTTCTACTGCAGGTTATTCACCTCCTAATGACTCCATCTCCTAAGGTCAATAGCAAATAAGAGTGTCCATGATAAAGAAATCTAGCTTAAATGTAATAGATAGATTGATGTTTTAATGGTATTTTTTAAATGTACATTTCTTTAAAGAAATAATGATAAAAGATTATCCCAAACTTACGGAAGCGTGTTTCCGCCACAGAATAAAAAATAAAAAAAGGTAATTGCGACTTTTTTTCCTCACAATTGCGAGTTTACAAAACATGTCAATTACGTGATATAAAGTCGCAATTTCCTGTAATAAAGTCAGAATTGTGAGATATAAACTCTTTTTTCTCAAAATTGCATGTTTATACCTCGCAATTCTTCCTTTGTAACACGCAATTGTGAGATATAAAGTCGCAATTGCGTGTTATAAAGTCAGAATTGCGAGATATAAACTGTCAATTGTGAGATAAAAAGTCGCAATTATCTTTTAAAATGTTTCATTCTGTGGCGGAAAACAAGCTTCCATACAAACTACTTAATCAGTTTTTCTTTTCAAGAATTCCATTCCTTTAACGGAGCTCTTATTCTTCATTTTGATATCAGGACAATTGCACATTATCACCTCCACCACAAAAATGTTTTAATTAATGCATCTATCTATCAATTGCATTTGAATGAATTTGTTTTATAAAAATGATTAGATCCAGAGAAAACTCCAGTTTAGTATTCAATGGTTTATATTCATATGTTGCTCCCATTTGCTGTGAGAGTGAAAATGAGGTAATGAGGAAAGTGGGTTTAGCTAAATTGACTGAAATTCTTCAGGACGTTCTTGGGCGTCCATACCTTGCATGGTCAGGTATCCTTGAGAGGGAAAAGCGCTCTACCTGATCCGAACTAGAGGATATTTCCCTTAAAAAGGTACATTTACTCACACAGCATGTCTTGTTACTTTATTTATTGAAACGGCACTCTGCGTGATTCACCAGTGGTTGCTTTTCAGCGAGTACAAAGGAGAGTTTTTAACGCTGTTTTGTACATGCCCCAACAGCGATCACGAATTCCTTGCATGTTTCCGCATGAAAAGAGCCAACACCTCAAAAGCATGGATGTCAGCAAGGCGTAATGTGGCCTCAGGTGTTAACTTACTTCAACATACCTGCCAAAAATATTTTTAGACCCGATGATATTAACTGCACTTAGAACTGGAGCAAGATTGTTATTTCTGAATAATTCGCAATGTCAACATTTTCATGAATAAAGAACTGAATCTGCTTTGTCTGTATGTCTAAAAATGACCACGCAAAATCAGTGAGAGTTTCACTTCTTCAATCTCGCTGCCGTGATATTGGCTTTCAGCGAAGTTGGGACATTCATCATACTCTGGTACTCGCTATATTTCTGGAAACGCGTCTCTGGGTCCGGGCTTTTGGCGAGCCACTCCATCATGGTGGACATCAGAGTTCTTTTCCCAGGTTCACTTTTCACACGTTTAGAGCAGCACAGGTTTTCAATACTGATCAGTCACAGCCTCTTTGCTGTTCATTCATCACTCGCCCCCAGTTATTTTATTTTTTTCTCTTGGTTTCTCTCTCTCTCTCTGGTAAATCAGTGGGACAAAGTGTTGTGGATGAAGTGCGCTAATCTTTATCTGTGATTGCACAGGGCACGGCGGAATGAAAGCTGCTTCTGTTGGTTATATTCTCTCGCCCTTGGCCACGACTTTGATTCCTATTAATTGAGGGAGATAAATGCTTAACAAGAGATGAGGATTTAATGGATGCATTGCAATGGAATTGCACGTTGTTGTGCAAATTAACTTCTGTCTAGCAAGAAAGTAATTCTTAGATGTTTTTAGGGTCTAAAGCAATGCGGTCCTGGAAATCTCCCGATACTCAGGACAATTTGCACTTTTTAAGTGTTACCTTGTCATATTTGAGTGTAGAAATGTGTGCATAGTCCATATGACTACACAAATGATCTGTTTTAAGTGATATTTAGTCTTTAGCACTTCTTATTTTTGTTACTATATTTATAAAGATGAAGTGACATGAAACCTCAAGAGCATGCAAGTAAATTATTCCATTCTTACTCTAAAGTTCCGCCTTTTATCTTTTTATCTTCAAAACAGTTAGTCATATTTACTGGAGGTGAACCCAAGTAGATTAGTAGAACTGGAAAGTTACTCATTTGTGCCACAATCATTGTTATATTGTGAAACTTATTTCTACAACAGGTATATGGAAATGTCTTTCGAGTCACATGTAATTGATGCACAAACTCTGCATCTAGCACTTACCGTAGTCACTCGAATATGTGGTTAATTAAAATCAGAATGACAAATGAGTAATGAAAATGATAAATAAACCCTTCAAATGTTGCCAGCGTCAATTTAATTGGATTACTCTTTGCTAATGTGTTGTGAAGCCCCCCCACTAATTATATATTTTGACCCAGAGCAACACTATCTACTTTATCATTAACGCATTAGTCTTCGGTTCCATCTGGGGACTGAGTCTAGGATTTTTTCAAGCCTCATTTTAATTTAATGAGTACATAATGGTGATTTGAATGTTGATATTTCTGCATAATGCTTTGAAATTTGCATGAATTATGCAAATTTTGACAACGAAGACATTTTTAATTTTGCAAATGAAGGGTGCAACTGTCTGTAAAAGTCAATTAGAAGTGAATTATTAGCAGTAATGTTTATTTTATCAGATTTAAAGTCTCATGTCAGATTTTCTTTTTAGTTCTATGCTGATGGAAAGTCACTGAGGTAGTAACCAAAGATGTTTTCAACTCTTCATGTTTTGCATTGCCTACTAGTGCATTATTTATGACAATTTGGTTGTATTTCTTAAGAGAAATGTGTCTGATCTAAATAATCACATAGTAAAATTGGGTTTCAGCTCATGCCGAGTAATACATTATTTGAATAATGTCACATTATTTAAATGACCACACCTCCGAGACAATATGTTTAAGAAATACATTTAATAAATATTTTTAACTTACCCTCATCAAGGGCAGACCTGTATATTTAGTCAATGAAAAGCTTTGAAAAATATTATTTTAATCATATCTGACTATGATGCAATTAAATCTCATATATTATCTTTTATACATACTGTTTTTAATTTGGTTTGGTTACTGTAAACCATTTGCAGGTTTTAGGTAGATAGAAAAATCAACATCATCTCATAATGTCAAGGATGGACATCTCTGAGAATCAAAGAAATGTGTCACAGTACAGATACACCACCATATGATATTCCCAATTTTTCTTCCTTTGTATACAGAAACAGTGAGGATCCCAATAAAATTGGCCCTTAGTAATATCAGTCAGGTGTTAGCTTGAAGAGAAACCTCTTAATATGTCTTGGTTAATTGGCACCTGAAAATGGTGGTACCACCATCGTCTTGTTTTTGTAGTGCATGCTAGATACTGCACACATCAATGTCTCTGGCTTCCCTTTAAAAAGACAGGTTTACAATACATAACAGCTCTCTGAAATTAAAAAAATAGTTGTAATTGACAATACCAAAAAACACTGTGCTGTTCCCTACCTCATATACTGCTGAAATTTGCACATGCTGTGGTAACACTACTGCAACCCCTGAGCCCTGGCTAATCACCGAAGACCTTCCCACTGCAACTTTCTATGGCGCGGTCGCCCGCTCCTATCCTTCGCCATGTTAAGGCAAGGATTGTGCTTGTTGCTTTGCAAGTGATTCCAGTATTTCATGAGTTCGTTGGGCTGGAACTGGTGAGAGGTGATCAGGTGACTGTATTTGCAGCTGGAGTACGACACTCTCCAGTGGTTGAAGAGAAACTCATTTGGTGGTGGCACTGGGTCGATCCGCAGTTTGGCCAGGCAGATTCCCACATACACATCCTCGAGATGAAGGCGACGGATACTCAATGAGGCATTGTAGATTTTCGCAGCCATGTCCCCCGAGAATACATAGCCTGTCCCGGAGCAAAAGATAGGGTACCTCTCGCTGGAATACAGCTCTGGTGGCATGTACCACTTACTGTCCTTGTTGCGGTTGGGAGCATAGCCTCTCATTAGGTAGCCTGTGAAGTAATTCAGTCGAGGTGCCGTGTTTGGCTTTAGCAGCTTTTGGATGAGATATTCTGTGTTGACAAACATGTCACTGTCCGTCTTCATGACATAACGGGCGTGCGGGCAATAGCGAGCAACCCAGCTCATGCCCATCAGCGTCTTGATGGTAAGGTTGTAATAGGTGTCCAAGAAGTCCTGCTGGATGATGTCACGGTACTGCAAGCTCTCCTCGTCAATGGAGCTCTGAGGATACGCTTTAGGTATCCTTCCCAGCAGAAAGAGCCGCACGAACCCATAACCCATGGCCACGCTCTCGTTGCCCCAGGTCTGTCTGATGGCGTTCCTTGCCTCCAACTGCCTTGGCTCCGCAGCAATTAGCAAAACCAGGAAGGGACTGCTTTCGTTGCATTTGTAAGGCTCATTAAGCAGCCAGTGATAAGGCTGGGCTGCCAGACGGCCTCCCACTCCCATTTCCCTGTGCAAGCTCTTGGTGTTGCTGTTGGTGTTTGAGTTGTTGCCACTCGGCGAGATCTCCAGTCCCACAATCCCCCGGGCAGTAATCTCTGCCTGGTGAGAACTCAAATTGAAGTTAACAGACGGTTTGGGGAGCACATAAGTATTGTCTTTCCAGAGGCTACGCAGTGAGCTTTGGTTTCCCTTCGCACGCTCCTTGTGGGGGCGCAAACCCCGCATGGTGTAGACCAAAGGGTTGTCTCGCAACCAACTCCGGCCCTGCAGCAAATCCTGGTGGCAGTAGATGAGAAACAGGGCGAAGATTGAGGCCAGCGAGAGAAGGCCTGCTACATGTGTGCGGAAGAGTGACCGCTTGACATTCCAGGTCATCTTGATGGGGCAGCAGTGTCGCCGACGCCACTGCATGATGTAGAGTGGGGCTGCTTAGCAAAGCGCGGCGGTCACAACCAATCACATCAAACATGTGTTGCAAACAGCCTGAGGGTTATCCGAGCTGGCAGATGGGTGTGTTCAGGGCCGCAGGTGGACCTACGAGGGGGATGACAAACTGTTCATGAGAGTTGCAGGGATGCGATTCTCTGACCCTCTCCAGTGGCAGACGGTCATGCTTTGGGGCAGTTTCCTTCTGAAGGACGACTGCTTCCTCCGACTGATGTCTCTGTGATCTAAGAACGAGAAGAGAAAAACAATGAATAATACTGGGTGGTGTCGCATGGATAATGTACAACGGATGGCAGAAGATCTTAAATTAAATTTATGAGCCGTATACTGCTACAGTAGTAGTAATTTTGGCATTAATTTCATTATTTCATAATTCATTTGTGATTTTCATAACAAACAAGGTTTTTGACAGCACAAACCTGCTCTCTACAGCAGCAACGTAATGATTTTTCAGACTCCTACATTTGCTGTGCATGGCAACACTGTGGGGGAGATTGCTAACAGGGGTCTCTGCATATCATGAGCTAACTTTTACTGCCCTGCATGAGAGTTTAAATTGCAGGTTTGCACAACATGGCATTCAGTGTGAACACTGCTGCCTCAGAGGCCCTCGAAGCCACCTCCCCACCCAGATGCACTCTAACAGCCAGAGAGGGGAAGAATCCGTCAAAATGAATTTTCAGGCTCCAGCAAGCAATGTTGCAGGAAACGCAGCCAGAAGCTGCGAGTGATAACAGCCCTCACCCCTTATTCACCCTCCACCTTAAACTTATCAACACTGCACCAGAGGGATAGGCCTCCCTGCTAGCAATTTCCTCTCTTAACCATTGCTTTCTCACACCGGGGGTTATTAGATTCTAGAACCTCTGCCCAGTAATGGGGAACAAAAATAGAAGAAAATTATTACAAAGGCAAAGCAGAGGTCGTGATTTAGAAAGTCATGTTTTGTTCGGAATCATTTTCAGAGCTATGTTTAAATGTTCTTTCTATTCTCGAGTTATATTATAATTACATGTATAGTTACGTAGCATTACATTTACCTCAGGCATTTAGTGTCCACAGCAGGTTAGTTCACTAGAGAAATTAACTCTAGAGAAGCATTTTGTATATGCACTTATAACAGTTAGTTGTAGAACTCAAGTGCAGTTTATTTCCCAAACATAAAACAAAGGCAAGGCATGGCATGAAACTCAAAACAGAGGTTACAGTGAAACAATACTTGACAAGGACAAGTGGCAAACACGAGGGCTTAAATACACACAAGACTAATGACAAGACAAGGGACACCTGTGCACAATGAAACAATGTACCAATGACAACATGACTATTATTTTATTAGATTGTTTAAAAACAGCTGATGATCAGTGGCGATTATATCCTGTCAATCAAAAGGGTGCTGAAAAACATGTCCGACTGCAACACATAGTGTGTGAAGAAAATTTCTCGTGTTGAATTTAGGGCAAGATAATGCAAAAATAGCCGCTTTCCGACCGAAGGAACCTTTTCACAGTTCCTAGAACTATTGGCTAAAGTACCCGGATGTTGGCGTGTTCGCACCGCAGGAACTAGGAACGATTTTAGTTCTAGGAACTCCATTTGGAGGAACTAATTTAGGTCCTACTTCAGAGTAGGGTCTAAACCAGCACTATAGGAACTACTCGTGACGTTAGTGTACGCTCATACGTGTGAGCGTACATTAGTATACGCTGATTGACCGAACGCACGCGGAACACCAGCACCCGCCATTTTTAAAACAGCTAGAATGTAAACACACAGATTATAGCCTATATATTTACTCCAGAAACTATCTATACAAACATGGAAAACAGTGATAGATGGGTCTCTAAACCTTTATGCTGAAGAGAAAATCCAACGCAACTTTGAGGGGACCAAGCCAAACATGATTATGTTTATCTGCCCAGCTAGCAACACTGGACATCAACCACACGGCATAGGTTAATAACCTTTTTTTCATATACTGTCTACTTTCTATAACAGTTCTATCTAATAACATATTAAACAGTACTGTTAGACAGATCGCTAACTAATAAACACAGAGAATGCGAGCATTGTTTTGCTCTGGCGTTCTCAGCGCCGCCAAAATAAAGGTCCGTCGCGCCGTCAAAATAAAAGTCACCGTGATTGCGTCACGCCCTTACCCCTCTTACCAGTTCCTATGGCCACTTGGCCAGTGCGAACGCAAACAGCAAAACTGAGTTTGGGGGAGAGTAGTTCTTGGAACTGTTTAGAAGTGGACAGTTCCTAGAACTAAGTTCCTGTAACTACTTGGTCGGAAAGCGGCTAATAACGCATTAACAGCTAAAAACAGCTACATAAAAGCAGGATCTATTTGACCCTCTGAATCAAACAAAGTTTAAGTCAGGGTTGCCAGATACATTTTTTTTTTTCCTGTACTAAACATTATTTGTAGCGCCTCTCATCCAATAATCGCAAATAGCTCTAAGGCTGTCGCGGTAACCGCAATATTGTAATACCGCGCTATTGACAAGCCAACTGCAGAGGAAGGAAAACAACCGCAGAAACCGCAGTGTTCACTTTTTTTCTCTCATTTCTTGTTCATAACTGTGCATTGACCAAATTAATAGTGAATACAAGAGTGTAACGAGTGTCGTTTTCCCGCAAACTGTTTGTATCCGGTGTTTTGATGATTTTGATTAAGACTGAAAAGATGGCAGACACTCTTGTCCCAAAAGCAAAACCTAATGTAACGTCGCCAGTTTGGGAACATTTCGGCTTTCAACCGAATGAAAAGGGCGAGCCAGCAAATTAAGATGAGCCGATATGCAAAATTTGCGGCAAAAAGGTCCCTGTGACACAAGGCAATACATCGAATTTGAGGTCTCGTCTCGCTAACTGTCATCCAGCCATCGAAGCGCATGAAACCTACTTTTCAGAGACTGCGGTGCCGAAAATGTACAACACGGTTAAGACATCAAACAAAAGCAAGCTTCTGAATGTCGACTACTTCTCTGCCACAACTGATATGTGGTCAAGTGTCAATATGACTCCTTATATGAGTCTAACGGTTCATTATCAGAGCATGGACTGGACTCTGGAATCACGTTGCCTTGAAACAGAACCACACGTCCGACAATATTTCGGAATCATGCATTTGAAGAGAGGTCTCTGGATGAAAAGAAGCTGGCCTGTATCACTACAGACAACGGGGCCAACATCGTGGCAGCAGTGAAAAAGTTGAACTGGCCGTGGCTGAACTGCTTTGGTCACAATTTAAATTTGGCAGTGACAAACGCAATGACAAGCATCAAGAACCGCACAGCCCGAGCAATGGGCCTGTGTCACATATTGGTCAGTTCATTTTCTCAGAGCTGGTTGAAGAAAAGAGTTCTGGCGAAAGCAGAAGAGGAACTTCAAATCCCTCAGCATGGCCTCATACTGGTAAGTTACGAAATATAAGCTTTTTGATAACTTATTGATCATGTTATTAGGCCTTTATAGGCAATAAATAAGAATGAAATAATATGAATGAAACAATAAAAATGAAACAATAAAATACTGTTACAAGCCTACTTGTCTGTTGCTGGATTACATAATTATTTTGAAACGAAAATTATTTCAAAAGGTAGGATATATATATAAAAAAATATATATATTAAGGCTAATTGCAGATTAATTTAAAGGGTAACTCTCACCAAAATGCAACCTAAGGTCTTTTGGTGAATCTACCCGAGGCAAACTTTCGTTTAAAAGCATAATTAGAATGGAAACGCCACTTTTAAGTTTGACCGTGTTTTCGTTTGCTCTCAGTCATCTCTCCCTCTTTAATACAAGTTACAGCTCGAAAAAACATGAATGAACATTAGAAGGTATGTTGAAAGAAACAGTACAACTTCCAGAAATCAGTATCATGTCTAATGTAATCACTCAATCAGTGTTTCAACTGTGGAAAGATGTCAATAAAACAGCTTGTGAGCAACGTCACTTAACGTTGCATTTACCTCAGGAAAGGTATCTGATGTTCAGTTTGTTAGATAGATGTAAAAAAAAACACTAGAGAGGAGCTTATTTACAGTTAATTATATATGTATGTTTGAATAAATTTGCCATGAAGACAAGTGCTAATGAAAACTACCTTGTGCAACTGAGTTGTATAACATTTCAGTTTTTATTTGGGTGTAATTAGGCTATTATATCTGAAAATAAATAGCAGTTTAATATAATACCTCTGTTGTTAATTGTTACCAATATTATAGTGTACCAAACGAGAGGGTTCTCTGTATAGTTTTGCAGCATTATTTGGGCGAGATGTTTTTTTTTTTCATAAGAAAAACCAAATTATCACTATCGGCCGATCAACTATCAGTATCAGCTGAGAAATTTAGCATCGGTGCATCTCTAATTATATTTCAAAAATGAATTGGAGTAAGAAAATTAACTTTACAATTAGATTTTGTAGGTAAAGCAAAACCTGCCATATGTGCAATTTGCATGTTTTTAGTTTTTATTTGAGCATTGTTTATTATATAATTATTAATTATAATTGAATTTATTTAAACACAGAGGCGCATTTGTAAAAAAAAAAAAAAAGAGTTTAATAAATAAAATTAAATAAAGTAATTTTGTGTTTCGTTTTCTCCTCCCTGCTGTACCGAACCCGTACTGAACTGTGATGTACAAACCGAGGTATACGTACCGAACCATCATGTTTGTGTACCGTTACACCCCTAATTAGTAGTGTTTATGTAACGTTTATTAGTTTTAAAAAAAAAGTTGGATTTTGAACTGGGTTTACACATAGTAACAGGGTTGCAGAAATGCGCAAACATCATATACCATAAACCACAGTTCAATTAACATTTAGTGTGATGGCCTGAGGTTGACGACCAACATTTTTTATCGTCTCTTCTCACGGATTTATTATTGAAAAATATAAATAAATTCCAGGCCCTATTTTGTACCCTATTTGTGGAGAGTCCAATGCGCTATCATTGTACCTATCTACCTACCACCTAAATGTTTGTCTCCCTGTTTTGTTGCAACAACTGGATCACAGGATGATAACCTTTTCAACCAAATGTGCTCGCCCAGCGTGGGCAATTACAGTTAGATGGAAAGAGGCTAAGCCTGGCTTTACTTTAAAGGTTAACACACTTCAGAACAGAGCGAATGAAATGCTCCAAAGGTTTCGTTTGTCATCCATTTGATATCCTGTAATGAGAGCCTCACTAGAGAACGCTACGTACTGCACTCACTTGGTGCTACTAGGTGTTTTTTTTTGTCAAGCTAACACATGCTTGTTTTGAGGAACACAAGAATAAATAAATAGTTGTGTATTTGCTAACGACAGAGATGAAGTCTTAAAATCAGCTGCTTTAATTTCAGTTTTCATTTCAAACAGTTACGTAAATTAAGAGCATGATGTGGCCACAGCGGTCAGCAATTAGAAGAGCAACATGAGACTATTAGACTTCTAATAGGAAACACCTGCAAACAAAAAAAAATGATGATGGAGATCAGCATAACTCGGCAATCAGTGTACCCTATAATAATAAATGCAGGAGCTTTTTAACGCACAGCTCCCACAGGGTTTTGCTTAGGATTTTTCAAAACCATTTTTCATAACCAATGCATTGTTGACATTTTTCTATTGGCTATCCATGTAAATGTTGGTTTCGGTGTAATAAGTGACAGGTAGCATAGCATGCCTTTCTAAATAGGATTCACATTTGCAATGACATCCATTTGTGAGCCCGATATTGTGAATAATTTGCATTGCATATTAATGTTTTTGTACAGTAATATGTTCAGTGTTGTTAAACAAACATATTGCCTTAATCTGAGCACACAGATTGAAGCAAAAAATGTCAAAGCTAATGAAAAACTAATGAAATTCTGAATGGCATTAAACAAATAATAAATGGAGGGGAATAAATGCAATGTACAATCACAACAAATGCGCACCAGATTCAATAAAGCTCCATATGCACTAGTGATTCTCCTTGGAGAAATGATTAATTTGACATTGAGAGTCCCATGTGAAAACACTTATCATGAGTTCTACATTTGCACGGTCACGGTTCATATCTTCAGACGGCTGTGTTTATTCTGACACCACATTTGAATGTTTTCTTAAACTATTCACTATGGCCCTTACTGGGACATAGTCGTTTTAAATATTATTCCATCCATTACTCAAATGCCAGGGTCTTTATAAACCTCAATCAGAAGTTTGCGAATGTTCCTTTGAAATGTGAATTTAATGAATCGCACATTGTGAGGATGAAGCTGAAAGCATTTTATTCTCAGAGCATCTGTCATCTAACTTGGACTGAAATGAATACCACCCCCCCCCCCCAAATTCTGCTAAAAGAGAACTGTGGCCAAATTAAACACACACACACACACACATTATTGCAGAATAATCTGTACAAGATACTTGGAGCGTGCCAGCATACATATTGGCCCTTGCATACTTCAGCAGGTTGTTTCAATTGTTTTTATGTCATATGGCTTATGTGACTAATGTGACGTCTCATCTCCCATGAGAGCAAATAGGTTTGTTGATTCACGCACATTACTGTCACAATCTGCCAGCGTCCCTGCAATGAACAATTTTACAGTGCTTTTAATGGACTGCAACATTTTTTAGTGCATTCATACCATTAAAACACCCTACTTTAGTTTATTTTGTGTAAGTATTCACATTTTGTTCTCAAGGTTTGTATTACATCTCACCAGGCAGCTGTGGTGTTTCCATACTTTACCAGCTGGTACCATGGCAGTCACATTTCATGCAACGTTTATTTATATTCTTGGTTAAACTACGATCAAATTAACATGCAAGAGCCCAGTTTTGTTTGTATTTTTTGTGTGTGACTTCGGGTGTAGACTGCTCAAGCATTTGAATCAAGTTTTCTGCAATGTCCTTTAATTTACACAACTTAGTGATGAACTATTTACTGATCCATTTTCTTCCTCGGTCTGCATTATGGTGTTTATAATTAAGATAGTTACTCTTAAAGAGTAATTAGACTTAGAAAAAAACAACATTATAATGCGATATCTATATATATTTGGAGACCTACCTCACTCTGTGACAAAGTGGAAAGATGCGCGCGCCGTCTGTCGACCCGCACCACGCGCCATCATTCCCTTCAGCCAAAAAATAAAAAATAAACCCGACGATAAACCACCTCTTCACTGTTACTCACAAGAACTTAAGCTCATTCCTTCGTTTTCCATCTTGAATTCGTGGAGCACAACCCCTCCTTCCATCTGTCAGGGGCTATTGTTGTCTGGCACTGTACACATTAGGCTTTATCTCCCATGCGTTTCTGTGGTACTGTCCCTGAGACCGCTACTTCTTCGTCCGTTAATGCGAATTCCTGTAATTTCTTCACAAATATAAACAGCACCGGGAGGCGGGAACGGAGAATTTATATAAAAAAAGAACTTCAACGGTCATACTCTACGTCGCGCGCGTTTGCAGTCATTATGAAGAGGTATGTCCGATGGAGTAACGTTAACGGGGGAGGCAGCGGATGCACGCGAGCAGGGTGGTTCTTCCTGTCAGAGTAACGGCTGCGAGAGGCCTCTCCGTGCCTGGTGTAACGGAACACGACCCCGAAGTGCAGGAGAAAACAGCAAAGCCTGTCCTCTTCTCCAAATGATGTGTGGGGTGGGAATGGGATAGAGGGAGGGAAAGCAGGACTGACTGACTGAGCCCCTACGACGTCACTGCCTACTTAGAGGAGAATCCCACGTGATCCATTTAGAAACACTCCCACTCCCCCACACATTCTTCCTCCTCAGTGGAAGAATGGATTTAACTCGCCAAGGGGGCACGGTTTGGCTGGTTAGCTTCAACAGTTAGCCCCTGCTGGTAGATGTCGTAACTACACTATCATGGGGCAATAATGATCCGTCTCCATTGACGACCATTCAAAAAAAAATTGTGCTTTAAAATGTGGACTTTCATTTGTCATTCCTCTCACGGGATTCCAACATCTTTTAACCAACGATTTTTGTTTTGTTTACAATTAACGTTACTTTCCAAGCCGTCCGTGATTAGGCCACTATAAAATCCTTGGTCCCACTTTATAGGAAGTGTCTTTAACTAGGCTACTACTAGTATGTATTATTTTCATCATTTGATACAATGCGCTTATTCTGTAGCTACATATATTGTACTTATGTTATAAAAATACCTGCATGTAATTACAGCTGTAGTGTATTTGTTATTACTAAACTTAACCATACAAGGAAATCCGTCCCTAACCTAAACAGCTAAAGTGTTTTGCAATACATCATGAACACATTTTTTGATGCAATAGTAGGCTAGGTCTGAAGTAGAAGTCTGACTCAATCCTTTTCTTTTAAATCTCACAAATTGCAATTTCTTACCAACAACAGGCTATATTTTGGAGCTCATCATTACTGTGATGATTTATATTCCCAATTTGTTTCATAAATGTCATTTAATGGTTGAAATAAGGTCTGTGGTGAACTCAAAGTCAAGTGAAGGGAAATTGGAATCCACTGCTGCTTCAATGTATATGTAATGAGTGATTATAATCAAGGTATTAATCAATATTCTTCCTTCTAAATATCAAATGAGTTGAATGACTTCTCTGGAGATTTTACTTTGTTATAGAAGTTACCAGTGTGATTACTGAAATGTTCTTTTCATGTATTCTCTAATGTCTGTATTTGATATCTGAATGCAGTAACAGTGCTTGCTTATTTAGCCTGGCTTCCAGAAATGAAATAGGGACTGGTTTTGTGTTTGAGAAAGGTCTTCAACATGTTAAAACAAATAGGGATCATTGAAGTCTATAGTTTAAGGGACCATTTCTCAGTTAAAGCCTGTATTTTCCATTTAGACTAAAGTGTCCTATATCCTTGAGAAAAAGAACTTGTTATTTTATTGTTTTGAGACGAGACTCCTGTTTATAGTTAGAGCCTGGCCAAATCCAACCTTGGAAAAGCTGTGTGTCGGTGTGTGTGTTAGTCTTCTTGGTTACAGGTTAAGGAAACACTGGCATTATTGGAGATTGACTGAGTTGTTGTTCGGGACATGCTGGCACCCAGCAACCCAAATCTGCGACCTGGAAGGTCACGACGTGCCTGACTTCAGGGTCCGAGTGTCAGCAGCATTATCTATGGAGATATGCTTCTGTCTATCTGTGTGGAAAATTACTATGTTTATCTATTTCTTAGCCAATGAGAATCATTCAACCTGTAAGCAATGACGTAGCTTAGACCTTGGAAATGGTATAACTGCTGTAATTGTAACTGTAAGCGGGGCGGCCTACGAAGTCCTGTGTGAGTCTTGAAGCTGACTCCTGCTGATGAAACTGCAAACTATCTTCAGTAAAACTTTTCTTCAATTTTTTATAATTCTGACTCCGGGTCTTCTTTCAAACATCTGGTCCTTGGGTCCTAAACTGTTAACCCCTAACACAAGACACTTCCACATTTTATTCTAAATACATTAGTATTACCCCACTCGTGATTTTTTGAAGCTGTTACGTGTCTTGAAAAAGGCGGTTGCTAAAATAGTTTTGGACTAAAATAAATAATAATTAACAAATGGTTTAAAATTGGAACAACGTGGGCCAACTTCTCTGTGTGACAGCTAGCCCCAATCCCATCCCATTGTCTATAAGCCTGCAACACATTTCACGTTTTCTAAGGTGTCTAATTTCACCCTTTTCTAATTATCCAATCCAGGGGGAAATACACTAAAAGCTGACTTGCCCTGTGTCAGCACTGGCTGCAGACTGTTGTGAATACCACGCAAGGTATCACTGTGGTTTCAGAGCCTTAGTGAGACTGAATAATTAATAGAAGCTTTCTCGTTGACAGAAGTGCTTTGGGAGCCATTAGCTCAGGTACCTGACCAGCGTGAGCATATTAGTCAGAAAGAGGTGATTCTGGACAGATTGATTTTCCCACAAACTGATTGATCAGAAGCCTGCGTGCTAATAACGTGATATATTTAGGGTGAGATATCCAATTAAAGGAGAACTCCGGTCAATTTTAACATTGAGCTCATTTTTTTGTACATTTGGAGTGCTGTCAATACAGAGAACAACGACAAAAATCGGTGTTGCCTACACCGTGTTATCCTCTTTTAAAATTTGCACCCTGTTGACTTCAATGGGGCAATGTTTAAACCTGCTTTTAGCCTCTTAATATCCTTGATGTGTCATTACAAGTGCACAGCCAATGTGAGTGATTCCTTCAGAGTGAACACGAGTGAAGCAAATATTTACATCCTGTTTTCGGTCGAAGTCCAAAGTAGTCGATTGTCGAGTTCACGCGCGTGATCATAGGTAACTAAACCTATGGACGTGAACTCGGCAATGCTTATATACCTTAAATGCTGCACTCTAAACAATAAACACAAACTAAGGTATCAAACTTTTATCTTGAGCAATACAGCATTCCTTGGCACACAGTGTATTGTTCCAGTTCGGATTTCTTTCCGTTCGCATGAGCTGTGTTCTCCAACTCTGTTCCAAACCTAATGAGCTGCCTCACTGCCTAAATAGCTACTTTTTAAGGCAGCATCCTAATGGAAATGAAAATTGGCTTTCTTAACGCGTGTTCTTGGTGTTATTGTGAACAATTAACTGTTGCATGCGTTTGTAATGCGTAATCAAAATATAATAACTCGCTCGTCCTCTGATACGGCACACAAATAGCACTCTGCATGGGAGAAGCGACTCAGATTGTGAGTTTCAAATGGCATCAATTTCTATGCAGGGCACTTGGAAGGAATAATAATTGTGATGTAGCATCTTTCCAAACAGAAGTGCTAAAAAGTCTACCACTGGTGTGTTGCCACTAAATTGTATCTTATTTGATCCATGGCAGATAATTGGCATTCAAGGTACATTTCTGTTTCCATGCGTGTTCCCTGGAATTGAACCCATGCCCTTGGCATAGCTGGCGCCATGCTAAGTTAAGCTACTGTTCTAAAATAAACCTACTTCAAAAAAGACCTTTAGAAATGAAAGCTTTTATAGGGTTCAACGGATGGACACATCACTCCCAAGCATGCTAAAAAGTTTGAACAGCTCTCACTGTGATAGGTAAAGATTTCAGTGGGAATAGGGCATAGGCTTGACCAGTTCTGTTGATTCCAGTTTGAGGTTAACATGTTGTTAACATTTATATCTACTTAAGAATAGAGTGCTGCAGGGAGGCCAAAACCTTTTAGGCCTCAAGCCAAAAAAAAAAAAAAACAGTTAGCATTTTAGCACTTCTGGTTCCATTGTCCCAAAGTCAATGGGTTTTTTAAATCAGTTTTTGATTAAATGCCTGAAATAAGGTCTGTGGTGAACATAAGTTTCATTGTATATAATATCACAAGATATTATAAGTAATGCTCCATTATGATTTTCTAAAGCTTTTACTTGTCTTGTAAAAGGCGGTTGCTAACAAGTAGCTAAATAGGACTACAGAAATAGTCAGGGACATTAAACATCACGGTGAACAGGTTAATTCAAACTCATTAGTCCACTTTCACTGCCTCGTTGTGCTTATAATCACGCTCTTGCAAACTATTGCAAACTATAATAACTCTAACTTTCAGGGAAAATGATTTTTTTTTTTTAAATAAAGTTGGAAAGAGTTGTTGGAAGCTTATTGTTGGTGACGTTGAAGTCATACGACCGTGATGTAGTTCGTTTAGCATTTTACTTCTGGCTATTGTATTTAGGCTTCAAAATGCATAAAAGTTGGTCAAATTGCAGTGTAATGCAGTGGGAAAATCCGGTTGTTGTCAAAGCAACCTTGGTGATTCAAGCTTCTGGGTTGGCCGAAAAAAAAAAGTCATAACTGCAGAACTTTATTGAATAAAATCAGTGGCGTAGCAGTGTACTCAGATTTACTGGTGGCCACATTGAATAAAATAGAACTAAATTTATAATTAACACTGACATTCTATTAATAATTGGCATGGCATTTCTCTCACCTGATTGCAATGCATTCTGGGATTGCCTTTATCACAGATACATGTGATTCCTTTTGAAACATCCTTGTGGTAGCTTAAAATACCGCCTCCTTATTGTCAGCCCAATAAGTTTTGGAATAGAGCAAATAAATCAGATTATCAACATTTCTGAGAGACAGAACCATTAAAAACACATAATAGACTCCCAATGGACTGCTGAAGGTCAGAAAATGTTTAGGTACCAGCGAACTGATATTTCTGATAATGTTTAACCTTTGCAGGAAACAGAATGTCTGGTTAATGCAGTCACGGCCAAATAGGTTAAAATGTAGAAAACACACGGCTCCCTGAGCTCACTGAGAGGATACTGAGAGACTGAAGTTCTGATTTCTATTCTTCTGGCACGATCATTTTATTAGCAAATGTCACCTCTTACAGGTTGCACTCAATCAGCATTCCATGTCTTTTTTTTCAAATGTATCCACTTGTGAGAATAGAATAGAATAGAATTCTTTAATGTCATTGTACGACATTTCTCTCGGTGCTTAACAAACAAATAAATAGAATCTAAAAACAAGAATGTTATATCAATATGGTGTTTCTCATCCCCCGGGGTGTGAGGGGTCTCAGAATGATGTCAGATCTGGTGAGGCAGCGAGAACTGAAGATGTCCTGCAGGGAGCACAGAGTGCAGCCGATGATCCTTTGGGCAGTGTTAATGACTCTCTGGAGCAAAGATGTCAAGTAACGAAGTACAAATACTTCATTACTTTAGGCTACTTAAGTAGAAATTTTGGGTATCTATACTTTACTGGAGTAATTATTTTTCAGCCGACTTTTTACTTCTACTCCTTACATTTTCACGCAATTATCTGTACTTTCTACTCCTTACATTTTAAAAATAGCATCGTTACTCCTATTTCATTTAGGCTTGTTTTCATTCCGGATTCATCGTTGGTGCTGACGTCACCGACGAGCACGCACTTTTAGCCAATCAGCGATCAGCAGGCAGACGCGATTTCGCTCGATAAGTTGTAGCTGTATATTTCTGTATTCACCATATGATCGCTAATGCCAAAGTGACATACTATACAGTAAGTTGTTTCTACAGTAAAGAGTGAGATAGTGAGCAACTCTAAAAACGTACACATGTGGTGGGAGATGACTCGATGGTTAATATAACTCTGAGAGGAGAGAGCACATTTGAATGACTTGAAATCGAATATAAGAAGACTTCTGTCCATGGTCATGTGCACACTAGCCTAACCAGACATCTGCAACTTTTACACCGTCCAGACTGCACTCTACTTGTCTCTGACAGCTGCTGAAAAAGATTTGCATCAACCATGAATCAGTTTTGACTGCTATGCTATTCATCGTTATGTTCTGCAATGTGTAGGTTAGCCTACTTCTGAGGGTTAAAGTCATCGGTTCATTTGTTGATTGCCGGTTTGACAGTGTCCACCTGGACATTTTAGTCATATTTGCTAATTCTCATTAATTATTGCCCTGTTTTGATCCGTTTTCCTGGAAAATTGTTTTATTTTATTTGATCTTCGTTATTTTGTTTTAAGGAGATAAAAATGGTGCTTATCAACCTTGAATGACATGGTAATAAAATTATATCATATATTTTTTTAGCAGTATAATTTTGGGGTTTTTTTTCTTGGAGTGGGCGGGTTTTGGTGAGCTTTTGGGCTGGAAATCACTGTCCCAATCTGGCAACATTGTTGCACTTACAGGCAACTAGTCATCATACCTTCCACTCCAAGAAAAACATGTTAATGCTCAGTAGTACACATGTATGGTTCTTTAATGCATTTGCATTGTACTAAAATGTGTTCATTTTCAATGGGCATATATGCGGTTGAAACAGGTAGCCTAGTGCATCCCAAAATTTTCAACATTAACATTTTAATATAACATTATAGTCATTATGGCCTTTAGAAATTTTTTTTTTTTTTGAGGAGGTGGGGTAGTGCACTATAGGCCCCTGTGGCGCGCCCTAAGCTTTTGTCCTTAATGGCATTTTTTTACTTACATTACTTTTACTTTTATACTTTAAGTAGTTTTGAAACCAGTACTTTTACACTCTTACTTGAGTAAAAAGCTTGAGGTGATACTTCAACTTCTACAGAAGTCTTTTTAAACCCTATCTATACTTCTACTTGAATAATGAATGTGAATACTTTTGACACCTCTGCTCTGGAGGGCCCTCCTATCCGCTGCTGAGCAGCTGGCATACCAGGTGGATATGCAGTTGGCCAGCACGCTTTCAATGGAGCAGCAGTAGAAGGACACCAGCAGCTTCTCCTCCAGATGTTTTTTTTCTGAGGATTCTTAGGAAGTGGAGTTGCCGCTGGGCCTTCTTGACCATGTGGTGTGTATTGGTGGTCCAAGAGAAGTCCTCTGTGATGTGTGTACCTAGGACCTTGAAGACAGGAATCCTTTCCACACATTCCCCATTAATGTGGAGTGGTTCCGTGTCTGCCATTTTCCTACGTTTGTCAATGATTAATTCCTTTGTCTTGGATGTGTTCAAGATGAGGTTATTGTCCTTGCACCACTCAACCAGTCCGTGGACCTCCTCCCGATAGGCTGACTCGTCTCGCCACCCACATCAACCATGGTTGTGTCGTCCGCATACTTAATAGGTGTTGGTAGAGTGTTTGGTGGTGCAGTCATATGTATATGTAGTGAGTAGAAGAGGGGACTCAACACACAGCCCTGGGGGGAGCCGGTGCTGAGTGTGAGTTGGGTGGAGATGTGTGGACCTATTCTTACAGTTTGAGGTCGGTTGGTCAGGAAGTCCATAATCAGTGACTCACAAAACACTCACAAAGCTCAGTTTTCACAGGACTAAAACGCTGTCTCAGTGTGGATGGAAGGCCAAAATTTAGACAAAGAGAATGTATCTGGATTAGTGTACATGTAACCTTTAGCAGTCTTGCGCATATAGCGCTCTGAAAATGAGGCACTCAAGTTGAAAATACCCTGTAGTGGTTTGTGGTTTGACCTGGAGCAACCTACAAGCCTTGTCATTTCAGAGATACTCTGACCCACTTGCCTTGCCATATCAATTTGGCCTTTGTCAAAGTCGCTCAGATCTTTATTCCTGCTTTATTCCTGGTTTATTGGTTGATTGGTCAGTTCACTGATTGCCCATGTCAGGTCTGATTATTCATCATGTTGATATAAAAGTTGTTGATATTTGGTTTTGTTTCATTTTTAATCCTGATTATGGATGAATTCATTTTACTCTTCATTTATTATTTGATTGTCTGCTGTTAAATAAATAAAATTTGACTTTGATCTCCTCCCTGCATCAGTTGTTTTCTTAGCCTGATGAAGATGAAGAGAATTAACCTTGCAAACAATTATGTTGCTGTTTTACAAATGTCCTTGGAGAATAATCATCGGAAATGTTGAGCTAATGTACACTTTTTTCCATTACGTAATACAAATGCGTATCTACTCATTGCCTGTATACTCATCTTGTGGGCGGATGTGTGCACACAAGCATTTTCAGTGCCTAAAATATCATGACATCTGACACACACTTGTCATCAGCAGAGACCTCCAACATGTTGAGCATTTCATATTCCACTCGGGCTGAGCTGTTGTGACTGACCGGACCTCACTCGTCCTTTGTTTACTCTTTCCCAGCATTTGTGCTTTCAACATCAAGAGCAGAGATTAAAGAAGACGCGCAGACTTTAGCATGCAAATTGGAGCACGGGCAGCACGGGAAGTGTCGCATCACATATAGCCGTTGGTTTGATATGGTAACAAGCACAAGAAAGAGCTGATATCGCAAGACCAAACCAAATACAAGGCAAACAGCAAACCAAATACAAGGCCTCAATACAATGTTATATTCAATGTAAAAAAAAAACTAATTTCACAGAAAATTTTCTTTCATTTTAAATTGTACTCAAAACTCTGTAAAATTACAAATAATATCTGTAAAATAAAAATTCAGAACACATTAATGACAAATTGCAGTAATTCACATTTTTATATGGAAAATTTACTGTATTTTTCATACACTATTTTTTCTGTTTTCTTAAAGGAGAACTCGGTAACTCTAGCGAACTCTAGTCACTTCTTCGCTGATTTTCCCTTTTGTTGTCGCATGTTTTCCCCACGAGCTCCCCCTACAGCTGTGGGGGGGGGCGTATATTTCACAACACAGTCGTAAAAAACTCACTTGCGGCGGCCTCCTCCCCCTCTCTACCGCTGCTCATGTGCGTTTGTTTTGATCGGAGCAAGCCAACTGTATCGTGTGGAGCTATGTCTACCGAGGTGGGTAATCTGGTAATACATCATACATGCGTGTTTGTTTATGTCGAATTGCCGTAAAGCAATTTGTGTTTCGCGCTCGTTCTCATTCTCGTTCTCGCTTCTCACGAGACTTCCAATTTCTATCTTGCCGGGACGGTAGTCCCCAAGTTGCAAGGTTGGTTTTCCGCCTGGGAACGCTGGGGGGAGCGGGGAAAGTCACCAATATCACCAGAACAGGTTGTTTAACCATCCAAATGATTTCTAGACAGTTTTATTACGTTAAAAAAGTTACCAAGTTCTCCTTTAAATTACATAACATTTTTTAATTATAAATATAATCTGTACTTAAACAGTAACAATACAGGTAATTGATAAAATGGTTGAATGACTGCCCCCCAAAAAACCTGTAACATTAAAGTAAATTAAATAAACTGAACAACACTGTTATTTTACAGGTATTTCCTGAATTATCACGATCATATACCTTTATTTTAAAAATAAATTGTAAAAAAAATGGTCAAATGACTGGCTGCCAAACAAAGACCATAAAATTAAAGTAATTTATAATATAATAATATTATCAATATAATAATATTATCAATATTATTCATACTGTACTAAGTACAGTATGCATAATATTGATAATACAACCTTTGGTTTGATAACATACCGGGTACTTGAACTCACCATTTTATTCAATAAGCACAAAATTCTGGCAGGCCTGCTGCAGCTCGAGTCTAAAAGTAGATCTTGATGCAGATATAGCGGCCCTCAAAGTGAAAAATTAGTCAAACTCCAGTGGCTTTGAAGTTCAGGATCACTGTGGAATTCTGTAGAATTGAAATTAGGAGCCTGAAGAATAAAAATCCATGCGATTTTCCATCCTGTTTGCTGGGAGGAGGGTTTTCACACTCCTATTTTGACTGAACCCAGAGCAGTTCAATAACTTAATAGGGAAAAATACCTCCTACACATCGTGTTCTCATGTATTTCTCAAGATAGACACGCTATATCGTCAGGGAGCAAAGTGAGAAAGAGGAGCAAGCTGCATTTTGTGGAATGGACCCCAAACCAAGCATTCACATCCATGAGAGAGATTAGCTGTTATTTCCATTAGGTTTTCATCTTCTAGCTTAATGAGCTTCCTCATAGAATACCAGCTTCCAGGGATTGTTGTATTGTGTGACAGTGTGTACAGTTTATACTAAGCACTAATGGAGCATTGCAAAGCGCTGCTGTATAAGGAGCTCATAAAGCATCTCACGAGGCAGGTTCATTTGGGGCCTGCATGTTATTAGGACTACACAGTCGCTCATCGAAAGTCACAAACACCCAAAGCAATGCGAGAGCTATTAGAAGCAGATCCAGAAATATTCGCCTGAAGTACATACTGTACTTGTTCTTTGCTTTGAGTCTCTTTATAGGTTTGTTAATGCTTTCCAAAGTTGAAATAAGTGACTTGGCTCAGACAGAGGAAAAGAAATGTTGTGTAGATCTTATATTGTGGGCAAGTTTAAATGGCCACAATTATTTTAGAAAACTACACAGTAAAATAAAAATGGTTAGAGAATGTAAAATTGTATTGTGTCATTATTAGTAAATAGTTGTGTAAAAAAATATTAATTGAGTAATTGAAATATAAACAAACCATGTAAAAAATAACTGTTGGTTTAACTTAAAAAATTAGTTCAATGAAATAAAATTTTTTGAGTTAATACAAAGAAGGAGATTGGTTTAATCAACAGAAACTCAAAATATTATGTTATCTGAACCATATTAATTATGTAAGTTGATTTGACAAAAGAAAAAAGTTGCGATAAATCATGAAAACTTGTTTTACAGTGTACAGTAAACAAAACCATAACCTATCTATCTATCTCTATAGATATAGATATGACTGCAAAGACATTTTTATTTTTTTATTTCAGGATTCATTTTTGTTTTTATTTCTTTGTGTCATGTGAGTCGGAGTAAAGAGTGTTTGGCATGCTGATGTATTGGAATCCTCTGGGAACCGACACACAAAATCCTATTTCACGCAGTTCTTCCGAATTCCCTCAGTGGAATTGCTTTGCATTTGAAATATACAATTAGTTATTCCCGTTTGGCACGATCAGAAGACATTTAAAAAAGCCACATTCAGCCTTTGGTGGAAGCATATAGCAGGTTGGATTCTCTCTCTCTCCCATTCCGATGCACGTCCCCAGGTTACACCTATGCTCCTTTTTTCCGGCCCATATCATTTTGGTCATTGCTGTGTAAATTGTGCATATATGCCACATAAACATTGGCTTTAAGCCCTGTTCCAGTCTGAGGTAGTCAAAGGGCGCTTTATTAAATTGCTAAGGCCAGTGGTGCACTATAAACCCAGCTGTTGGGCATGCTGAAGTCCAGTTAAAAGCATGTTGTATACCTGCTTCCAGCACTGACCCCTGCTGCACCCTTGCCACGTGCAATCTACAAAGAAATAACAGACCAAGCATGCCGGCAACACGGCTATTAGCTGCTCTTTTTCATCTCGCTAAGTGTTTTCCTGGCAAACTGAGTAAATTAAATTTAGCTTGCTATTTTAAATGGGCTAAAATAAAAAAAACCTCCATGGCCTAAATTTGGGTTTATTGATTTTGCAATTACATTCTTTACATCTTTTCAAATCCACAAGGATTAGCAAAACAAAAAGAGGGAAACTACGGCTTCACATGCTTCATTACTTCCCATCATCACGTTATCATCACTTTATAAACATGGTGAATTAATCGACTGAGAATAATATTCAGTAATTATAAACATAATCTGTCTGTTTTTGTATTATTTAATTATTTAATTATTGTATTTACATTTAGGCCTATGCATAAATATTTTATGTCTCATTTAATATATTTCCACGCAGTTGTTCTAAATTTAGTATTTTATGTGTGAAAAGAACACTTCGTGGTATTTTGTTTTCTTCCACACTGTTAACTAGTATATTAACACTGTGTTTAACACGCAGTGAATTCTTGATTATTTAGCTTTAAAATGCGTTATGTTCGTGATAGTGCGGAAGCGTGATATTGGAGCGAGAGAAGACACGATAATCCAGGTGACCTTTAGGCAAAAATCACGCAACTGCACGTACGTAGGCCTACTCTGCTTGGTGGTAAGTTTTGACTGGAGACATTGTCTTGAGTGACAGCTCATTTCACGAGTTCACACTTACATATGATTAAATAGAGTAAAGGTTATGCGTTTTTGGCTTGCTGTCCGAGTGGAGGGCTCCGAGCTCGGAATTTGGCCTGAATCCAGAGTACGCCCCCACATCCCATTGGGATAGGAATAGCCTAGTTAGAAGTGGTGGTGGAGGGATGCTGGAAAACGATCATAGAACAGAGGTAAGTCTGCTGTATAAATACCTCCTGATGCTTATTGAGGTGGTTAACCGAATGAGCTCCTCCCGTGTTAATTAGGTTAATTTTCTGAACGTGCTCCTCCCTAACTTTGTTAATAAAACATCACTTAACACGTCTCTATTAGTGACACTACCTCTGTATCAGGGAATGTCTAAGAATCTATTATTAGACGTTTCCCGATACAACAGCGGCAGTGTCGCTAAGAAAGATAATTGATTTCACAGACGGCTTAAGCCTAGTCCCAGGCTAAATTGTATGTATGTGAACTATATGTATCAGTCTGTTTCCCTACCGTTTTTCTCTGATGGCTATCTCCACAGCTTCAAGAATCCAGTTATTGATAACAACCCATAAATGTGTTCCTTTTAACTGGTAAATCATTAAACGTCACTTTACAATATTATTTATAAATTAATTTTAAGTCGATGTTAAGTCGTCCGCCAGCTGAAGTGCCAATGATCACCACCAGAGGGTACTCCATCCGTCTCCTTCGCTACCTCATCATGAACTCCGTGTATACGATGTATACGTATACGAGACCAGGAACTTGCATTAATAAAGCAAAAATAGGGTCAAATTAAATTACATTTTGACTAAAGGCCTGTTCGCACCAAGAATGGTAACTATATTAGTGTCAACATTAAAGCTACACTGTGTAATTTTTTAAGTTGATTCTTAGCAAAAACACTTTGTTCTTTCAAAATGATATGTGCTCATTCATGTGTAACTACTTCCACCAACTAATCAAGTATTCTCGTAAGCGTAGAATCTGCCATTCAGAATACAATGGCGGCAGCCATGTTAAGAGGACCTCTGATAGCTGCAGGACTAGATTACAGCAAACACTGAACCAGACAATTTAAATGTTGAGCTAGCAATCTCATTGGCTGCGGGATCAGCAGAAGCCAATCAGCTTGTGTCATGCCGTAATAATGTGATTGCTTGCAGGTGGCATGTAAAGAACCTATCAGCCTGTGCCCTCTAGAGTTTCATGACTGAAAGATATTTATTGTCCTTGGTGTTGAATACTTTCCAAGAACCCATTTGTGAATCGCTGCATTGTAGCATTAGCATGTGGCATCTAAATGATCATGGAACACATACACACACAAATCAATCATGTTTCAGCCACTGGAGTCTAAAGTATATCTGTTATGACGACTTGTGCTGCATCTCTCAGCTCACTCTTTTTTCACAGTTGGACTGGTTGAATGCTTCTATCCACCCACTTCACTGCTCAAACTCCGATGTGCTAATACTTTAAGAAACGCTCAAGGCTCCTTGTTTTGCATCAGTTAAGGTCAATGTCAGATCTATAAATGTTACTAGGCACTCTGCGGACCCTGTGATATGCACCATGGACTACAATGTCAAAGGGTAATGGTGGCTTTATAGACATGTTTTTTGTAGCATACTACGTTAGCATAGCAAGGAGAGTCACAGAGGGAAAAAAACAGTCCCTTTCCCACCTCACATTTACCTCTAGAAAGACAGAAAGCGAAGGGATCTATAATTGGTGAGAGCTTGAAAGGGTACATGCTCTGAAGCTGCCACATGCCTCAAATTAATGAATTAAAGATGAAAAAAGAGCCCATCTCTCTCCCGCTCGCTCACCCTTTCGTTTTTCTAAAGGCATATTCTCTTAATTGGTCCTTTTACAGCCAGCAAGGGCTCCTCTCTTCGGCTTTCATTTTATTAGAGGTCTGTTCGGATTGACTGCGCCAGCGGTGAAGACCAATCTCATTCAAGCGTTCATGGGGAAGTACAGTAACACTGTGATCACTGTAATGCTATCAAAGGATAGAGGCACATGCCCTTAGAGAACTTCTCAAAAGAAGAATAAATTACTCTTTGGAAATGAGATGAAGAGTTGGACCAGCCCTTTCTGTACCTTTTTTTTCCCTACTTGAAATTGTCGCGAAATACATTTCACCCAACCATGTTTCACACGGCTCAGAGGTGCGTTTCTCAAAAGCATAGTAAACCAACTATGGTCGCAAGTTCCGTCGCTGTCAGCATAGTTCAACAAGTCGGTGTTTACCAAAACCATAGTTCCAACGAAAATTCGCAAACAGCATCGCAAAGTTGTGTGGTCGGAAACGACAGCTTTAAACCTGTGGTTAGAAGCACAGTATCTTGTTTGCATGACATGTGGACTTAATAAATCCTTATCTTGAGCAAAATAAGCAAGGTGACATTCAGTACAATCTATATATTTTATTTCGAATAGGCCTGTATACAAATGAAATACAAGAAACGTATATTTCTTATAAATAGCCACTTTGAGAGGAAGAGTAAAGGGTCCTTCCGTGTCAAATCAACCAAATTTTGGAAACTTCCCTTCCCTGGCTAAAATATTTGATTTTGTTTGATTTAGGCAAACATCAAAAGTGATAAAAGCCAAAAATATTAAATGTCATGTATGTATGTATCTTTAACACTTCTTGAGTTGCAGGCATGCAAACTTTGGACAAAACATGAAAAGTGCTTTTTCCCATTTTTGAAATGTCACCATTGGCATATAATGGAACAAGTATTGCTTACGACAACATGATTTACTTACAGACCTACCTATCTATGCTGAAAAATAAAATAATGATGTTTCTATCTTTCTAAAGTTATTTTCTCGTCCCTGTAAGTTTGCTTACAAAATAGTGGATTACTCAGTAAATGGGATTCAATATTTTGCCTTTCATTACTTATAACATAGCATTATATATAGCATTTCTTCAGAAAAAATATTAACAAAATTCGAGATAAAATTCACTGATTGACAAAAATTCACATTATGGCAATTCATGGCAGCAGATGTGTATTTTGGGTGAAAAGTCAGTCACTCTGAACGTTTGAAGCATGTGTGTGTTGCATCTGCCCTTCCTTCCTGTACCGCCACCCTTTTACCCAGTTTAACCCGCACCGCTGCCCTTCCATCCTGCCTGATAATGAACCGGTGTGTTTGCTTGTTTCATCAGCCTCTAACAGTCACTCATTTGACTCCTCAAACAGAAGCATGCCATCCCTGCCACTATAGCAACCGGTGAAAATATAAGAGAAATTCATTTCCAGACAGTGCAACGGAAGTTCACCATTACTGACTGTGGGGGAGCTTATGGGTCAATGACATCTTCAAGTCAAAATCTTTAAAAATAGGAAGTTTAAAACATGTGCGAGTCTCACAATCTGTGGTGTTTTTTGTTTCGTTTTCAAGGACTTAGTTTGTATTTGTCATTTGTGTTTGCCTTCTGTTTTCTTCTATTGCCATGTTTCTTCATTAGGTCACGTATATACAGTACACTGCTCGACCAAAAAAAAAAAAAAAAGAAAAAAAAAAAAGTCTATGATTGGATCATTATTATGTTTCTAGCATGTGGAGACAGCTTTTCATTTCTACATCACAATATTTATTCTGGACTCAGATATATAACCTTGTCAAATGAATAAATGAATAGATGCAGAAAAAAAAGAGCATAATTTCATTCAGTTTATTTTTTCAGCGTGGATCTGAAATGTCTGAAAGTCTATTTTGGCCATATGGTTTGATGTCCTCCTACACCCTTTAAATAAACAATGTCAAAACTGCTGTCACGCAAAGCTTACAGTAACATGTCTTTACAATCCCCTATACATCAAGCTTGCCAAATAACAACATGTAATGCTAATTTATCTTTAACAAAATTAAAAAAAATGTAACCAGGGACCACTGGATGAGTTGACACAGAATAGCCCTATGATACATGGCCCTATGAGGTTAAAGGAGTCATAATGTTGTTTTAACTTTGGTACCCAATGCTCTATTATAGTCTTTCAGGCACTTCTAAAAAAGAAAAGTGAAAAAAAAATCAACACAGAGCCCCTCAGACCCTTATTTCTAAAGGCATTATTGTCTCGCGAGATCTGATGCGATGTTTTGGCTGTCGTGGACGGTCATTATAATAATGCAAATGAGGGGCGCGTTGATTGGTTGCAGGAAGGAGGGGGGTT
The DNA here is from genome assembly GCF_951802725.1 of Rutilus rutilus. Taxonomy (NCBI): domain Eukaryota; kingdom Metazoa; phylum Chordata; class Actinopteri; order Cypriniformes; family Leuciscidae; genus Rutilus; species Rutilus rutilus. The sequence goes on along the minus strand of NC_140222.1, from coordinate 31,422,317 downwards.
GACACCGCAGGTAACTTCAGCATCATTACAAACTGACATGGCGCAAGTTGTCAGAACCCGACCCGGCCGCGACATATGGGATTCAACCGTACATGTTTGAGCCGGACTCTGAACCAGAGCTGGAAAGGGAAGATGTAGAGTTGTTGGATGCACGTCTACATCAAGATGTCTCTGAATGGTAAAGACAATCATTTTGACTGAGACATACATTAACATCAGTTCGAGCAAAAACGTGTGTTGCTATTTTCTCCCACATAAATGTACCTTTTATTTAATGTAGATTACATTAACGGAGATGTAGTTTTTTTTTTTAATCAGCTTACAGTGGTTTTGAGATTTTTACTATCATGTGGTGTTTTTGCCTTGTTTCACGTTGTGGTTATTTAGACATTCAATATGTTTCTTCTTTAGACATGCAACGTGATGTTATACTTGCATTTAAACAGTTTTAGCCACTGAGCATGGACTCCTGTACCGTCACTACTGTAGCTGCTAGTGTAAAACAAAGTGGAAAGATGTGGCTAGCATTCGTAGAGTCCATTCCCCGTGTTTACCTCGAAGGTAACGTTACATACAATAGCCGCATTAGCTGTTAGCTGCTATTTGTTAACCACAGTAGAGCAATAAAAACACAGTCTTACCTTTTCAATTTCTGGCAAGTCCCTGATGGTTGGGATGGCACCTTTTCCCAAACGGAGCTTCGAGGCCAAGTTCGCCTGATATTGCCCCAAATTTGTAAATGATTCCGGTGTAAAATGTTTAGCACACACACCTAACGATACGCCACTTGAAAGAGTTGTTGGGACAGCGTCATTAAAAATTAATTTCCTCCACTGTTCCCTGATAGTTTCGTCCGTTTTTGGTAGATAAAACACATTTGCATGTTGTTTGTGGCAGTCACCCACAGAGCATCTCAAGTGTAGGCTACACTCGATTTCTCCATCTTTCTCGAGTCGACTAAACTGAATCTGAGGGGGAGAGGGGCGGGCTTCCCGCGGCATAGGTTTGCGGTGTCCATATTTGGTATATCCTCCCCCGTCTTGACGTCAAGAGGGGGAAGAAATCAAAATCTCGTTTTTTCGTGCGCGTGCACGTGGCCTATTTTACAAACCCTGAGGTAAACAAACGCTTCACTTTTAAATATCGGCTTCCCGGCCAGTGTACAATCATTATGCAATCATAACATACATTGATTCTCGTGGAAAAGTGAAATTTCTACATTATGACTCCTTTAAGGTACGATGTGATGCATATCATCCAATATAAGCTCAGGGGAATTCATAAACAATGAGAGAGCAATGAAAACCTGCATGCTGTTATGTTATGCTGTAGCCTAGCAGTTATATTGCATTCATTTTAGATGTGTACATCGACAAAAACAGGATGTGTACTTGCAACAGCTAAAACCACATGAGTACTTGTGATTAAGGTGTGATATGTTAAGTGTGCACAAAACTATAAAAGATGATAGAGTTTTTATGGCATCCTTTGACTATTTATATTCATTGCAAATTATGGTAAACTCTAAATATATTGTGTTGGGTTTGCAATAAGTAAGTGCTATACTTTTTCTTACTACACATTCTTTAATGGAGAAGGCAATCTAACAGAATTCAATAACCGTCCTGATCTATATGTGGAAATGACAACTAACAAAGCACGCTTTTCTGAAACATCGCTCTTATAAGAGGGTTAGTGTCAGGGCACAATGAAAGAAATTTTAATGGAGGGAAATTAGATGCCTTTTTTGAGCTGCTCATTACTGTGTAATTGCAAAGGCTGTTACAAATGGCAAGAAAAACTAGAATTACCTGCTAAAAGCTCAATATTCAAATGAAATGGTTTTGGCGAGAGACAGAACATTTCGTAAAAGGTTAGAATTTCCCAAGTCAAAAGTTCTTGGTCAGTATGAAGCTATTAATCTGAAGATAGTACTAGATGGATACTTGTATCATTTTAGCATCCCTGCCTTTTCTGTTTCAGTGGTTTCACTTTTCATCCATTTTCTGCTCTGACACCAACGAGCATCGATTTTCATCAAGAATTAAGTAGCTTAAAAGGTATCACTCAGTACTGCAATTCTAGCCTTCCCTGGAAAGACATCTTTCACTCTGTTTGCTTAAAGCCGGCCTGTGTGAAGGATTTGATTATAGTGAGGACTGCAGACGTTCTGTTCCAATGGTAAAGCGTGAACTACAGTTTGTGGATAGTACACTCAAAAAAATGTTTCTGACATAATTTGTTCAACCTCATGTTGTTGCGAACCCCTATGACTTTATTTCTTCCGTGAAACACAAAGGAGATGTTGTGAGAAACTTTTTTGAAAAGGAAAATGAGAAAAATAAATATTTAAGGAACTTAAAGATACCCAAATTGGTCGCACTTTAGAGGTAGTTGTTTAATACTAGGTTTAATAGGTTTAATACTAATAAACAGCATATGCTAATAAGCAACTACACTGTAAAAAATTATATGATCAATAAGTAATGACAACATATGTTTTTACATTGCTTTAACTCATCAAAATAAGTTAAAGGGATGGTTCGGAGTAATTTCAACCTAGGGTCCTTTGCACCATGACCTCGAGCCAAACACCCCCCAGAAGCTTTTTTTTCCCTTGGTCGAACATTATTAAAGTTAGAGCTTATTTAGAGATATCAGCCGAATGGCTTAGTGCAGGCACTAATGGATCCAAGGTTGTATCTCGTAAATTACCCCATTAATAATGCCCGGACCAGTACCAAACTTCTACAGTAGTACAAATAGGTTCCCTTTTGAGAACGGTCTCTTGTATTGTGTAGCTATACGCTATATATGGGAAAACTCCTTTTCTCAAGAATATTGAAGCCTTTATTTTAAAACGCACAGAGCTGACTAGCGCGCTCATTGTTCTGTGCTGTGGGAACTGCACGAACCTATGGCAAAGCGGCTGAATCGCGCAAACCAATCATGGTGCTTCGCGTCTTGAGCGCACCGAAGACCACCAGAATAGCCGTTGATGAGCCCCTGCAGTGGAACGAGCGACCTGCAGCAAGCAGCTCAGCGGACGGCGGCCTCCCGCTCTACACGTTAGAACTCGACGATGCCTCTTCTGATTCGCCGTTCACCTGCGGCTTCAGCTCACGCCAGCCAAGCTTACACTGCCACTGGCCAAGCTGCATCGGCCCTGCACACCATGGCGGTCCTCCAGGTGTTCCAAGCTAAACTCTTTCGCTCCATGGTTGAGTCTGGACCTAACCCCAAGGTTTTTAGGGACCTGCGCAGCGCCACTGATCTAGCTCAGCATTCCACTAAAACTGCCACCCAGGCTATTGGAAGGAGTATGGCCAGTTTGATTGTGCTAGAGCGCCACCTCTGGCTAAACCTGATGGAAATTAAGGATGCAGACGAGACTGCCTTTCTGGACTCCCCAGTCTCTAACACTGGCCTCTTCGGTCCTGCTCTGAAGGGCTTCTCCGAGCGCAATTCAGAGGATTCTGGGCCTTATGGCCTCAGCATCATCAGTACTACAACTAGGCCTACTGCACATGCGTCCCCTACAGCGCTGGCTAAAGCCCCGAGTACAGACTCATGCATGGCGTTCAGGCCACTTGCGCATCAAGGTGAACCACGGCTGTATCAGAGCACTGGCTCCTTGGAAAATAGCCAACTGGTAACTCTTCACCCCCTGACAGTTCAGCTGATCTGGAGTGTTTTCGCAGAGGCAGAGGTCGACATCTTCGCCTCAGAAGGCAACTCTCAATGCCCAATCTTCTTTTCCAAAGACAGGGACGCGCTGGCCCTCTTTATGCATTCCCTCCGGTCTCGGTGCTCCCTCAGGTCATCGAACGGATCAGGAAGAGCAAGAGTGCTGTCCTCCTAATAGCCCCTCTCTGGAAGACCCAGGACTGGTTCCCCGAGTTAACGCAGCTGCTGGAAACAGCTCCTTGGCCTATACCGCTGAGGAGGGACCTCCTAATGCAGGCAAAAGGTGACATGGTCCGGCCCCCATTGGATTTGACTTTAGCTCTACTATTAACCTCGGGCTTCGAGCCCTAGGTGATAGTTAAGGGCAAAGTGTTAAGCTGATAGCACGGCATTTTTAAAATGGGTTCCCATAGCATATAGCTACACAATACGAGAGACCATTCTCGAAAGGGAACGTACTCGGTTACTAACGTAACCTCGGTTCCCTGAGAGTAAGGGAACACGTATTGCGTACCCTGCCGTGCTATTACGCTTGGTACAGGTGCTGTCGCTTCAGTTGATTTAAACCTGATTCCTATGGCGAAATGGTCCGCTTATATAGCCAGAAGCCACGCCCATTCACTTATGCTACCGCTAACCCGGACGTCGAGGTCACTTCCGTGATTTGGGGAAAACCCCGTAAAAGTCCTTTGCCTAACTCAAAAGTGTAAGGGAAAAGCTAGTGAATTTAACACTTCATAGAAATGTATTGATAACTGGATGATATTCGAAATACATTTTAAGTGTTCATCTGAAAATACAAGCATTTATAAAACTTTCCAAATTCAGCAAAACGTTTTTATACTCTCGTATGAAACTTTGTTGACGTGACTGAGCAGAGGATTGTTGTGAGATAGTCAGACACAGTTACTTCAGACTACTGCAGTGTGATTTAAAAGATAGAGCAAGATGCCAAACAAAGGCCTTGTTTGGCTCGAGGTCATGGTGCAAAGGACCCTAGATTGAAATTACTCTGAACCATCCCTTTAAGCAATTTTAAACATAACTTATTTTAAACAGCTGGTTTCAATACAAACTCCATAAATAATAACACCATCTTTGCAAGCTCTGCACATTTTTCTCCATTTATACTCCTGAGGAATGTGTAAGAATTCCCAAAGTATTGGGGGTATTTTGGGTCGCGCAGAACGATTCACTGAATTACGCATTGTCTGTAACCTCGATTATGAAATTGCTGGAAAACTCTGGAAATGTTTCCATTTTTCTTCTCAGACCAGACATCATGCAAAGCGGAATTTCGCATTTGGGTATGCAGTGCTGCCATCTCAAATTACGACAAACCACTGGGACGAATTTCCACAGCCCAGCAAATACCAATTCATGCTCTTTGGTGTGTATCGTGGGTGAAAAGTCAGCACTCTTCCTTCCTATACCGCCACCCTTTCACCCAGTTTACCCACACCACTGCCCTTCCATCATGCCTGATAATGAACCGGTGTGTTTGCTTGTTTCATCAGCCTCTAACAGTCACTCATTTGATTCCTCAAACAGAAGCATGCCATCCCTGACACTTTGGCAACCGGTGCAAATATAAGAGCAATTAATTTCCAGACAGTGCATTGACAATATAAGATCTTGACCAAAACGTGATGCATCTTTTGATGGAAATAACATCACAACATTTATTCTGGACTCAAATATATAACGAATATTATGAATTGTTTGAGGAGTCAAAGCACATGACATTTTACAATCTGAAGTAACCTTGTCATAAAAAGGACAAATTTTCATATCAAATCTGATATTTTAAGATACCTGACCTGGTGTTGTTATCTTTAACTGAAACTAAACATTATTTTCATTAATTGAACTAAACCTGAATTTTTTTTATTAAATTAAATACTTAAAATAGCACTAAAATATGTTTTTTTTTTTTTTATAAAAAAATATATATTTCAAAATGTAATTTTGCTTTTACATTTTGACTTTATGCCTCCCACATATATCAAGATGAATTTATTTTAGAAATAAAAAACATGCTTATCATGAAACATTTGATGTTTTTATTAATTTATTTTTGTATAAATGAATAGATGCAGAAAAAAAGAGCATAATTTCATTGACTTGTACAGTTTATATTTCAGGGTGGATCTGAAATTTACTGAAAGTCTGTGTTGGCCATATGGTTTGACGTCCTCCTACACCCTTTAAATAAACACAAAGTCAAAAACTGCTGTCATGCAAAGCCTACAGTAACATGCCATTACAATCCCCTATACATCAAGCTTGCCAAAGAACATCATGTAATGCTCATTTATCTTTGGGCAAATCTCTGAAATTATGAAATGAAGAAAACGTGCCAGAGCCCTATATACTAACTGACAGCTGTGAAATAACAAACCACATTTGTTTAAGTGCACTGGCTGTTCACCACAGGACCCTCTTGAGGATCTGAAGATGAACAGATCATAAACGTGACACAGTTTTGCCTTTGAGTGGGTTCTACTATGTGACGCATGGAAAAGGAGCAAAAAGGGGCTCTTTAAGTTCTCGGATGTGCATTAACAGGGATTTAATTCCATTTCACCAACCTTAATCCATTTCACCAACCTTAACCTTAATGGAACCTTAATTCCACTTCCTAATAAGTACCATGGTAACCAATCCATTAAGACGAGATGAAAACGACTACCTTCCGGAAGAAATGCTACAGATGTAATGACAGTACAAAATGTAACAAAATGGGTGCCTTACAATATAGAACAGAGAGAAAAGGCATATGCTAATGAGAAATGCTGTGAATTAACAGAATTACATGAAGTGAAGTGAAAAGTGAAGAAAGGTAAGCACAACACTAAAGGGATAAAAAAAACAAAAAAACAAATGTTTTATCAGATGACAAATCAAAATCTTTAAGGAAGTGGCACTATCATTACTGTCTACACTAAAAATATTATACTGCCAGTGTTGCCAAGTCCGTGGTTTTCCCTCGGAATTGGGCTAGTTTTACACTGCCGCGGGTTGTTTCTTTAGTCAACGGGTTGAATGGAGTACCAGGCCCAACCACCCTGGAATGCGTTTTTTACCCTACAGGAAGCGAGTTTTACATCCCGGAACGCGAATTTTACCTTAGGCCGATTTTTACCTTTTTACCTTTACCTTTAGATGTCCCACCCCCCCCCCCCCCCCCCCCAGAACACGATTTTTTTCCTTAGGATGACCCTCAACCCCCAGAACATGATTTTTACCTTACAACTCCATACCCCCTGGGACACGATTTTTACCTTAGGATGACACCCACCGCCCCGGAAAGCGAATTTTATCCCCCGGAACGCGGGGTAGCAAGCAGAGCAAGACACAAGCTCAACAGTCAAACACGTCCATCAAGCGCATGTTTACATCGAAAAACAATGGAAAAGTAGTGCAATGGAATGAAAAAAAACAAAAAGAGTAGCGCAACAAAATGGTGATACACGCTCACTCGTCAGGTTGGGCAAATACAGGCACATGTACGGCATGTTTTTAATAAAAACAAAGATTTTAAATGTTCACACTGATATACAGTATGTTTTTGGATCTTGTTTTTGGATGGACAGTAAAATGTAGACAGCAGCTCAGAAGCAGAGCAGATGGCTGACAAATGTCCTAGCTGGAAGCAACGTTCTACATAATTTGATAATCCTCTGTGCTGTTACTCTGTTTCACAGCTCAGAGAGACTGTACAAGCTTCTTGTAGGAGGATGGTAGCTGTAACAAAATTGAGTCAGACTGAGAAAACAAGAAGGGAAGAAAAGGACAAAGAAAGAGTGAACATTTTTCTTTAAAGATACTGAAGAATTCAGATCTAAAGACAATCCGGATGCAGAACTAGGCCTATGTCACCTATTACATAGCTCTTTTTTTTGCTAGCGAAGTAAAAACATACATTTCAATTAATGCGGCAAAATATTTTATCATAAACGGGACTTAAATAACAGCATGCACAATCTCACTTTTGAAAGATAGAATAACTCCTTTCCTTTTACAGTAATGACTCTCTTATCACTGAAAGGCTGTAATCTTAAAAGGCTTCCTGTGAAGTTGTCTTGTGTGCAGGACTCTGGCATTTAATCCATATTTAAAGCATCAAAAGTTATACTTTGACTCTAATTGCTTGAGTGTGTGGTGATGGCTGCAGCATTCAGCTATCATAGGTTTATTTACATAAGTATTTGAGAGAAATGTGGCTTTGGGAAGTCAGATAGCATCATGTCCTAGACTGAGTCATGGTCTAATTAGCACATATGCTCTGAAACACTGAGCCTTGATGCTTTTTTGGGGGGTGATACAAGCTCATGATATTTCCTGATCCCATTTTCTGAGCCTACATGGGTAGCATTGCAATGTATCACAGGGGTCTGTGCCAAAAAGTAGGCATAATTATGCTGCCTCTGAAGTTACCTTCTTTTATGATGCATACTTGTGTCCTTCGTGGAGTCCCATAAAGCATGATGTTGGTGAATGCAGGTAAAAGGTCTAAAATTAATTTAAAACCAATACTTCTCAACAATATCAGTTAAATCTCATTCAGAATGACTTTTTTTTTTTACCCAATATTGGTATTTTTATGTATGCAAGTATTGCAGTGTCGCGTTAGCTTAGCAACATGCTAATTCCAAAGTACTGAAATCAATTGTAGCTTAAGTCATGTGACACTAACATTAAAAAAAGCTTGTTGGTCTAACTAAATTGCACAGATTTCCCAGTCATCCCCCCCCCCCGCCCATTCGACAATATTTGCCGAAAGTCTGCAGATTTTGGTCAGTCAGAGTTGACAAATTTCACAGAAAATCATGTAGTGTATGATGAGCACGGACTCCATTTTTACTTCAAAATACTTCCATTACTTCCATCCAGTAGGAGGATATCAAAACATGTTTGATATTTTGAGCTGATTTTAGAACACATATAGTGTTTGCTACTGAAACCAAAGCTCCTCCATCTATCAGTGTTGCAATAAAATACAATATAAATACAATAACAATAAGCATTGTCCAATCATATCCACTGTTGAGGCAAAGTCATGTGAGTTTTTTTTTTTTTTTGCACATCGAGGGATTTATTCGGTAAATGTGTATCCATCATAATTTATACATGGATCTTTATCTTCTTATTGGATAAAAAAAATGTATCCGCCTCAATTGACCTTAATAAATTTTGATGCACATTATTTAGAATTAATGTGCATGTTGGTGTTTCCCTCCATTTTATATGTGATGTCTAGATATTGAGAACACCTAGCTTTAAAACATGTAGCCTACCCTTCAGAAAAATGGTAACCACAAAAATAAATAACAGAACCTCTATTAAAATGTCAAACATAACTGAATATTAAACACTGCAGTTTCCTTTACTAAAAACACATTAAACAGCAATTCATTTAATTTACTCTCATGTAATCCACTGCTCAGTTCAATCAATGTGACAAAAATGATTCATGAAGTACCAAATCAAATGGACTAAGTAAACTTAACTTAAATCTGTCACTTATGCGGTTATATTTCAGTTAGGATGCTCTCTTAGAAGTCAGCTGCCTACGTAGGCTGTAGATGTATTGGAATATAGCCATAGATGACAAAATTGAGCGAAATTCAAAACTTTTGTTCACTGCTAAGATTAAATGAACCATACTGTCATAATCAAATTTGCTTTGAAACAAACCCTCGCCCTTCCTTGGTAATACTCGCAAAATTCAGTCACATAATCAAGATATCAGTTAAGAGTATTCAGGTACTTACCAGAGGACAAGAGTTGAGATTGATTTTCTTTCTGTCTTAATTCCTCCCCACAGTGTTAAGGGCAAATGAAGTTCTTCCATTTAGCTGCAGGCGACTGCTGCCATGTCACAGTGTGAGTCTGGCAGTCTGTTGTGAATTTTTTTCATCTTCATTTTGTTTATTGCACTATAATCTCACTTGGTCTCATGCGACAGCATCCGCTTTAAAGAATCCATTTAAATCCCTATTTTGTACAACGCAACAACTTTTATAAAACATATTTTAGCAGGTCTAAAAGCAGATTGTTTGAGTCATTGTGAATGCACACCTATGACTGCCTTATATAAATCCTATATTAACGTACTAAATATGCTTTATCGCCTGGAAGTCGTAAACAGTCAACGGTTGGTTGATAATCATCATTTACAACAATATTTAACGGTGAATTTACATATATTGTTTTGTTCATTATAATCAATTCAGACTTGCAAAAACTTTATTTTTACAGTATTTTACAGCTAAATTCTAAAATCTATCTATCTATCTATCTATCTATCTATCTATCTATCTATCTATCTATCTATCTATCTATATTAATATACTATAAAATAAAACAAAATTATATGATATAGTATATTTTCTAAAGTATTTGTCTAAAATGAAACATAAAACATCTAAAAAACTAAAAGCGTTTAAAAATGTGTTTTAAATTCTACAAGTAAATGTTCTTTATAATGAACAGTACGGAAAAAATATAATATGTAAAAACGTAATTATGTAAATGTAAAAACAAGAAAAAGTGCATGCAAAAATAAATATTCAATATCAACTGATATACTGATAAATAAACAATCTCAGCAGATAACCAATATGGTACCGATATTGTGCATCTCTACAGTAAAACATATTATTTATAACATTTCAATGAATGTGACATTAACGCCACCATGAACGAAATTGAAAAAAGTTTGATGAATGGATTGGCAAGTAATCATGAACAAATAGGAAATGTGTCTGCTGGAAAATGGGCCTACCAAAGATAACAAAATGCTCCTCATTGCAATGGGGTAGTAGCTAATGTGCCTTAGCAAGGCCCCTCATTTCAGCTAATTCATGCTTCACTGGCACCTCTGCAATATGGAGCCACATCCACCGTCAAGGATGGAGACACTGCAGTCGGTTTTAAAATCTTTTTCATTTCCAGACGTATGTTAATGACTAGATATTAGCTTCCTGGAAAGTCTTCTTTGCGGTGATTCATCTGAGTAATAAGTACCTTAAGCTGGATACTGTCTCGGTAAAAGTATGGGCCTATTTCTCTAATGTGCAGAGTTACAAGGCAAACAGAAAGTGTGTGCGAAGTCCCCGCTGAGAGATCTCAGTGTGCTTCCTTCATAGTATTGGCACACAACAAGGCTGTCAGCAGGAGGTGTGAACATCCTCCTTCTCACTTTCTCAATCTCTTACTTGAAAAAGAAAAAAAAAATCGTATTTTTGGCCATTCATTCAGCAAGGAACAGCATCAGGAAGGAACACGACCCAGACTTGAACTTGAGTCACCTGAATGCGCTCCATGACTCTGTTTACAACTGATAGTTACATCCTTCTCAAATTCTCAGTGATTGAATTACAAGTGGTAGACTTCTAAATTTGTGCCTACTGGATATCACAAGCCACATCACTTGCATTGTGTACGGTTGCAATCAACAAAGACTTTTGCTTTCTTGTTCCAACTCCCTTTTGCTTACCAGAAAAGCCATTTGTGATTCCTAAAGGCCCTGACACAATAAGCCAAAGGTTGTTGAGTGTCGGCCGGCCCAGTTTTTGTGTCGTGTTCTACGTCGCCACTATAGTTGGACCCCGTTGGGGGTATTCTGTTCGATTGAGCATATTGAATCGGCGTCCGTCAGTGAGAGAGATCACTCTGATTGGCTGCTCAGCTAAGCAAACGTGGCAGTGCACGAGAATAAAAGGAAAAGTGATGAAAGGGAGCAAAGAAGCCAAGATGCCACAGACAGAAGGCTGTTCTAATTTTAGAAGTCTGTAGTCCTTTTGGTGTGTTCAAGAGCAGCTGATAACACCGTCAGCTTTCGTCGCCGCTAGTTCTTTTACGACGGCTTGGCCTTAAAGGCACAGGTGCTGAAAATGATTAAAGCCTGTATGCCGAGATTTGTGTACCTCAGGAGTCTGCTGATTGTCACAGTGGTTGAAGACCACCAGCTCTGCAATTCAGCACTCCAGTCACATTATGTTTTAAATAGCATTTTATACAATATATTCAAATTTCAGAAAGCTTTATTGTCTATCTCCACAGGGGATGCCTTTCAGACTTTCAGACAAAGGCTCAACAAACAATACAAGAAACAACCACCACATAACAACAATTTAAAGTGGTGGTTGATTATTTCACTTTTTTAACTTTAGTTAGTGTGTAATGTTGCTGTTTAAGTACAAACAACATCTGCAAAGTTACGACGCTCAAAGTTCAAAGCAAAGGGAGATATTTTCTTTTACAGAAATCGCTTTTAAGGACTACAACAAACGGCTGGTAGGGATAACAACAAGCTTCTTCAAAATTGACATAAACCCCGCCCCCAGGAACGTAGATTATCATGACAGAATATGCTAACCAATGACTAGAAGATAGTTAAAGGGATAGTTCACTTTGAAATTAATTTTTGATATGTTTTAGCTTACCTCAAGGGCATCCAAGATGTAGGTGTCTTTGTTTCCGCAGTAGTTTCAATTTTTATATTTTTAGGTCAAACCGGTCTTGTCTGTCAGTCATATAATGCAGGTCTATGGTCACTGGCTCAAAACACAAGCACAGAGTCCAAATTAAAACAATTCCCCACGTCCAAATGAAACAATTCCCCATCATAAGTACACATTGATGGCCTAAGACACGAAACGAGCGGTTTGTGTGAGAAAACGAACAGTATTTATATCGTTGTTATCTCTTGAAAACAGCACACGTCCAAATGATCTGACGGCGCGGGCGGGTATAGATATATACATAGATGTCGCCTTGGCTACTGCAGTTCATTGGAACGAACCCGTAGCCAAGCGACATCTAGTGTATATATCTATACCCGACACTAGATGTCGCCTTCGCTACTGCAGTTCATTGGAACGAAACTGTAGCCAAGGCGACATCTATGTATATATCTATACCCGCCCGCGCCGTCAGATCATTTGGACGTGTGCTGTTTTCAAGAGATAACAACGATATAAATACTGTTCGTTTTCTCACACAAACCGCTCGTTTCGTGTCTTAGGCCATCAATGTGTACTTATGATGGGGAATTGTTTCATTTGGACGTGGGGAATTGTTTTAATTTGGACTCTGTGCTTGTGTTTTGAGCCAGTGACCATCGACCTGCATTATATGACTGACAGACAAGAACGGTTTGACCTAAAAATATCAAAATTGAAACTACTGCGGAAACAAAGACACCTACATCTTGGATGCCCTTGAGGTAAGCTAAAACATATCAAAAATTAATTTCAAAGTGAACTATCCCTTTAACTCCACATCAGCTACATAAATTCATCAACTAACCATTCAGAAACGTCCTGTTGCATTCTACATGTTGTCACTTCTTCTTGAGTCTCTCCATCTTTGTCCGACTCCGGTTTGAACATAAAAGGCTAAACGTTTTTGAAATTTTCAATGCATGTCTGTGTGAGGTAATGGAAGATGCTAACACACAAGCTCTTGAAGCTCCGCCCTCTGTGCCTGGAGAAGCAGCTCATTTGCATTTAAAGGGACACACACAAAAACAGAGTGTTTTTGCTCTCACTCAAAAAGTGAAAATTTTAACATGCTAAAAAAATAAATATCTGTGGGGTATTTTAAGCTAAAACTTCACATGCACTCTCAGAAAAAAAGGTACAAAAGCTTTCACTGGGACAGTACCTTTCAAAAGGGTTCTAATATGTACACGTTTGGTACCAATATGTACCTTTGAGGGACTTAAATGCACTCTTTAGGTACAAAGGTGTACCTTTTGAAAAGGTACCGCCACAGTGAGAGCTTTTGTACCTTTTTTTCTGAGAGTGTACACACTATAGGGACATTAGAGACTTATTTTACATCTTGTGAAAAGGGCATTATAGGACCCCTTTAAGATAAAAATCACATTAAACCCGCACCATATATATATATATATATATATAACAACCTATAAAATTCATCTTAAAATCACCTGAAGCTCCTCCAGACGCATCAGAAGTGTGTTTATATTCACAGTGTTAAAAGCAGAAGATTTTGCTTAAGATCAAGCAGCTTTACAGTATCAAAATTGCTGTTTTCATTGTTTTTGACCCATTTAACATTAAACAGTGCTTTAAGATTTTTAGGTAGGTCTAACAAGATATATACAGAAATCGAATAAAGTTACCAAACACTTCACAGTCTTCACTGCATAAATTATAAATCAAATATAGATTAATCCTTATTAAAGCTACATAAGTTATTTAGTCAAGAGTAGTGAGTGATTTTCTCTTTTTCTTTAGTTCTACCAGAAAGACTCGGGAGATAAAATGATATAACAAGTGTAAATTTATTAATAGCTCAGCAAGCATAATTTTATAAAGTCTTTGGCGTAGGCCCCGTCCTTAGCAAGCAATGCGAGGGTAACGGAATCTGCAAATCCCGCCTGAAGATGAAGGCAGGGGCGCAGCCGACCCCCTGGAGGTAAAGGAAGGGACCATCCTGGTGGTGGTGGGGAGGATGGAGGGAAAGGACCATCTTGGAGGTGGTTGGGGAGGATGGAGGTAATTGGCGCCGTCAGTATCTGCGAACTCAGACGAATGTAAGTACCATTCTTTTATACTGAGAGTGTTAACACGTGATTGGTTAGAAGTGAGTTAATACATGACGCGCTGATTGAGTCTTCCTGGCAGAACTTAACGCTAAGCTTACATTTCTTTGATTATCCTTAAGGACCGACAACAGTAGGTTTATAGGCTGCCGTCACTTTAAGACCCGACACACATCACACGGATCTGATACACCTTTTCTCACAACTCATTAGGTTCTTTAAGACTTAGTTAAACTAATTTAAGACAGTGCTTGCGAGGATATTCGACAAAACGGGCATTTTGGAGTAATTTTGTGTTTTTGTTCGTTCGAACACTGTCTGAAGCGGCTAACTGTGCGCACGAGTGTGTGTGTGTGTGTGTGTGAGCAACAGACAGGAGATTCACAGACGCTCTCCAGTACTACACTGCGTTCTCTTGTTTCTTATCGCGTTGGAATGGTTTAAAAGCATTTGCATAAATAAGAGTGTGATCATATAATGTAACGGTAGCCAAAAGATGACGGGAAAAAACAGATGCCTCGTTAATTGCGTTAAATATTTTTAACGCGTTAAAAAAAAAAAGAAAAAAAAAAAGTTGTGACAGCATTAGTATTAACATCAAAATGCTACCTATTGCAATACAATATTCTCTCCCACATATTTAGCTATTTTAACTGTGCTAATATATTTCTGTCATTGCTATTGCAATCAGAGTGTGTTAGTAGAAAGGAAATGTACAGTTACACCATCATGCTGTTAACGTTTCTTTAGTCAAACAGCAATCCCGCATCCTCAACCACTGAGACTACCTCAAGGAAAAAAAAAAGACAGAGATAGAAAGAAACTGAAGCTTAACCTCAAGGCCATGTGTCCTCAGTTCTCTGATTCACTAAATGTGAAAATAAGACCTCAGATAACGTGAGAGTAATTTAAGAGGCAAATATCTCCCTTCATTTAGCGGCTTCCGACACGTAATCCTCTGCAGATGTGCTTCATTGCACATAATCAAATAAATATATAATTGAACAGGGATGAACTGCCTGACTGCTGCCCGTCGCATGGGTGCTGTTATAGTTTGAGAATTTGAATTGTATGCATTAACATAGCCTATTCATTCTACAATCACTGGAAAATTACTCAAATTGATTTAAAAGAGCAGAAAGGTTTGGCTGGTTAGCATAGTCCAGTTAGCCCTTACTGGTAGAGGTCAAAACAAAACAAATATGTGAGCAGCTGCTATTGAGATGAATGGGAATGCTAATTAAAGGCATTGCAGACCTCCTCGATATAAACGGATAGCTTTCTCCAGGTAATATTTACATTCTTGATGTTAACAGCGCCTAGACCTCCTTTATGCTAATGTTAGCTTCTTATAGATATTTTAGTCCTCGTCGATGATAATTGACAAATTTATCTAGGTATTATAGATCCGCTTGATGCTAACTTTAGCTTTCTAAGAGTATAATATACATATTTGATGCTAACGATGTCTTTCTACAGGCATTTGTTACTAACAGATAACTTTTTTTCAGGTATGCACTGATGCTAACATTAGCTTTCTCGGGTATTTTATTTTAACAAATGATCTTTCATGAGGTTCAACACCACCATGATGCTAACTGATAGATTTTTTTTATTTTTTTTTGTAGGTATTATAGACCTCCTTGATGCTAATGTTACCATGCTACAAGAATAGACATCCTTGATGCAAACATTATCTTCCTCTGTTAGCCTATTTGATGATAACTAATTACTGTAGCTTTCTTGAGGAATAATATAACTTGATAACGGATAACTTTCTCCAGTATTATAGACCTCCTTGATGCTAACGTTAGCTTTCTGAGTATTATATACATTGTTAAAGCTAACATTAGGTTTTAACAAGTATTTGATGCTAACAGATGGCTTTCTTCAGGTATACAAGACTTCTTAACTGCTGTAACTCTAAAGGTTCAGACATTCATATTATATTTCTGGAGTTAACAGATGGAGCATTAAGATGTTTAAAGCCATGCAGTGCTGTTAACGCAATGTTGGATAAAGAGCCAAGTGTCCCAGAATTTCCATGTATCGTTTTACAGTAATTATTCAGTACTTTTCTGCTCCTGCAATAATGTAATTTATTTGTATTTCCTTATTTGGGTGCTTTATAACATCTATAGATATGAATTAGTTAATATTATGAAACTATTATAATACAAATTGAAATGCCATAATGTTATTTCAACCCTAAATAATTTTATCAGTGCACTTTTTCCTCTAATGAATTGTGCAATGCTTCTCATCTTTCAGAGTGCAACGGACTTGTGTTGTTAATTTTCCTCTAAATTTCCTTCAATTTCCGTTCAATTGCTCCCTGAGGAAATTTAGCCAAAGCTTTATTAATCAAAGCCTTTGACTTCAGGAAAGGGATTTCTGTGACTGCTGACTCATAAAAGTGATGTAATGGTTCTGTTTTGTTGATTGCTGACATCAGCTCAGGATAATTCTGTTAAAGCGGCCATCCATCGTTAAGATTTCATCACCCTTGCTTTCAGTGACTGAAATGAACTCCTTTATATTTATCTCATAGTTCGATTGAGAAACTGTGCTTTGGAGCAGTCGGAAAATTGTACTGCCTCACCATTGAGAGATGTTTGTACTCAATAAAAATAAAAATAATAACCCGACTTTTAGATTTGCTGACGAAAATGTTAGTGCTCGTTCTCAATGGTTGCTTTGTGGTTGTCTATGGGCCAAAATAACAAGCTTGCATAGCCAGACTTGCTTGTTTCAGCTTATTCTCATCAAGCACCACACACTTAGAAAGGAAGAGTCCTACTGACTGACAAGTAAAGTGGTCAACAACAGTTTTTATGTGCTTTTCGGGGTGGGGTTATTTGAAGCAGATTGTTCTCAATTTGTGAGTCGCAGCTCTGTTTTGATCTGGTCGAGTGCAACAAGGAAAAAATATCAACTATATATTTTGTTTCTGTCAAAGGTGGTGTGTCGAATTGAACTCTGGTATTCGATGTAACTGTATCTGTCCAACACGCCCTCATGGCAATTCGCAACTATTTTATGTTTTAGCGAATTTGTACAAACTCAATTTCTCTTACGATCTGCTTAAGCATGTTTAGGGCCGGACCATCATGCTTGTCATAGGAAATTTCATGAAACAGTTTTCTCAAGAGATTGGCTTGATTTGTCAGTTAGTTTAAACTGGCCAAATTAGCCAGATGCTAACACAGAGAAGTGACATAACATGCCCTCTCTTCCTTGAAAACCATGAACAAAATTAAGGAAAATACATTTTATGCAACACTTAACCCTGAGTATTTGTGATGCTTGCCATAGCAAACACCACTAAAGGTCCAGGTATACTTCATTTTCCGCGTTCTGCTCCATCTCGCGAGCACAGTCGTGTCCGCACAGCTTTCAAAGTATACTTAACTATGGACGAGTGTGGATGAATGCGTTTTGAAACGTGCAGTACAGTTGCTTTTTGATACCCTACCAGATGTCAGAGGGCAGCGACGAGTCATGTAATTTACAGGACATTCGCTTGGAAGGATAGAAGAAAAGTAGCTGATGCCCAGATAGCAAATTACATCTGGCGCAGTTATGGCCCACATCTCCCACATTCTTCTGGCCCATATACCGCATGGAATGACTACGATGGCTCAACCGGAGTGTGGCTGGCAATAGCATACATATCCGGGCCTCATCTGGGCCAACTATGGCACATATGGCTCAGTTCTGGCAGCGGCAAAAGTCACATGGGCCACATCTGGGCCATACACAGCAAGGCACAACTCACACTAAAACCAGCTTGATGTGTGTGGCCCATATGACCTTTGCCGCGGCCAGAACTGAGCCATATGTGCCATATGTATGCTATCTGGGGCAACATTGCATGCAAAGTTTAGAACAACAGCCAAAACACAAAACGGAAATGAGAGAGCCAGTTTCACATGTACAGTTCTCTACGAATGTAAATCCATTGGCGGATCCCGGGAGCCCTCAGAACTTTATTGCTCACAGTAAGCTCCACAGATTGCACCTCTACAACGCCGTGATTAAACAGGACTGAGCCAGGGTCATTAATATGGACTGCTCATTATCACACCCGTTTCTCCGAGTCTGATGTGGTGTTTCTAAAGCTGGCATGTGAGGTGTTTTCACAACCCGATGACACCTACCTTCTGTGCTCTGTGGCTCAGGAAATGTCTGAAATGTGGGCCGTAACAGGTGGCGGTTGACAGGGTACTGCTTCTTCCTGTAATATAGTCCTCCCCGGTCTGACTGCCAAACTGAGAAAAGTCTCAAAATGATGAGTTTTCCATACCCCATTGACTCCGCGAATGTGCGTTATGGTGGGAGGTCCACGATACAAAGGACACCAGGACAGTCGGGCGTAAAGATGGGCAGAGTGATCTGAATGATGCATGAATTTCCCTGAGGGCACAGAAACTGCAGGGTTTTTTTTTACCGAGGATAGAGGGGCATTCTGGAACTAATCATTAATTAATTGCGCTGTGGAGTGTTTTTTTAAGTGCACTCAAAAAAGGATGGGTAATCTGCGTGAATTCAAACATAAAAAATAGAATACGAATTTAACAAGACAATTCAGTGCAATTACATAATAATAATAATAATGTGATAAAAAAAAGTATCTATAGCAGGTGTCAAGCTATAAACTTAAAGTAAAAACTATAACTTATTTACACACATCTCTTAAAAACATCAGTGTTTTCCCTGGTCAGTCCAGTAAGTAAAATTAAGCAAAGGAATAACAGTTAAATGGCTTTCAGTACAAAAGTATTTCATGTTTTGACTTCAGTCCTCTTATAGATGATGCTGACATTTACACCACTTTATATTTTTGAAAAGAGGATGTTATGTAAATGGCTCAGGTATTATAGCAGCACTACCATGGAAAGTATTTAATACTTATTGAGCCCCACATCTCCTTTTAAACAGCAATGAAAACATCCCATGTTATTTAAATGCTTTTAATGTAAATGTAATATTAATACATTTTATTTTTTATATGTGTGTGTGTGTGTGTGTGTTAGTGTGTATAATGTAATACATTTATTTATTTTTAACGTGTACTTATGCTGTCATGTTCTACTGTTACATGAAGCATTTGAAGCAAACAAGAAAAAAAATGTAAATAAGTCAGACAAACAGACAGATAGATAGATAGATAGATAGATAGATAGATAGATAGATAGATAGATAGATAGATAGATAGAGAGATAGAGAGAGATAGATAGATGGAAAAATAATACAGAAGGACAGACAGACAGCTAGCTAGATAGACAGCTAGATGGATGGATAGATAGATAGATAGATAGATAGATAGATAGATAGATAGATAGATAGATAGATAGATAGATAGATAGATAGATAGATAGATAGATAGATAGATAAAACATACAGAAGGACAGACAGACAGGTGGTTAGATAGATAGATAGATAGATAGATAGATAGATAGATAGATAGATAGATAGATAGATAGATAGATAGATAGATAGATAGATAGATAGATAGAAAAAACATACAGAAGGACAGACAGACAGGTGGATAGATAGATAGATAGATAGATAGATAGATAGATAGACAGACAGACAGACAGACAGACAGACAGACAGACAGACAGACAGACAGATGGAAACACATACAGAAGGACAGACAGATAGATAGACAGACAGACAGACAAATGGATTGACAGACAGAAGGACAGATAGACAGACAGACAGATAGATAGGTGGATAGACAGATGTATAGACAGACAGACAGATAGATGGAAAAACATACAGAAGGACAGACAGACAGGTGGTTAGACAGACAGACAGACAAACAGATAGATAGATAGATAGATAGATAGATATAATAGATAGATAGATAGACAGATAGATGGAAAAACATACAGAAGGACAGACAGACAGGTGGTTAGACAGACAGACAGATAGATAGATAGACAGACAGACAGACAGACAGACAGGTGGTTAGACAGACAGAAGGACAGACAGACAGACAGACAGATAGACAGACAGACAGACAGACAGACAGACAGACAGACAGACAGAAAAACATACAGAAGGACAGACAGACAGACAGGTAGATAGACAAACAAATAGATTGACAGATAGACAGACAGATAGATAGACAGACAGGTGGATAGATAGACAGATGTATAGACAGACAGATAGACAGAAGGACAGATAGATAATCAATAATTTAAAGGAACAGTTGAGCTGAGCACATGTTGTTAATCTGAATAGCATTGATGTTGGATAGTTCAGGCTCATTTTGCTGTGTCTCAGCCTTTGGTTCTTACTGAGGCCCAAAGACAGTGATAAAAGCAACTGCACACTGCAGGAGCTCTGACTTCACCAAGACAACCTCGGAATACTGAGAGGGATTTCCGCATTCCAGAATCGTCACAATAGCCTGGATTGAATTTGCCTATTGTAATCTTTTTTTTTTTTTTACATTTTGCATATCATTGCGCACCATGCGCTCACAGCATGGATTGAATACATATTGATTCCGACAGTGGCTAGCTGGCTCAATCTCCAAAAATAAAACAAAGAATATGACTGTTTGCAGACATCAGTGGCCCGGATATATCCTCTCCTACCCTTAAAGTGAAAATTCACAAGAATTGGAGATTATCTCGAGGTCGCCAAACTGGAAAAGCCAACAAAAGCACTTTATTCTCCTTTCTCCTGACTTAAGCCTCTGTCCCGGCCACGGTGATTTATCGATCCTCACTTGTGCAACCTGAGCTAAGGAAGGCCTGTTTCCTTGTTTCCTTGGTTACTGTGCTCTCGCTGTCATAACCTACCAGTGTCAGAAGCTTCGCCCATAAATAGTCCAGCAACAAAGCCCGATGCGTAATATGTACCGTACGCCATTTATCTCCCACAAGGTGTTGTTTTCAATTACTGTAAAGTATTAATTTAGCACATATGGTTATGAAGTCGTTGCAATTGCTATGATTATAAAGCTGCAATGTGGGCATTTAAACTGTAGATACATTTATCGCAACAATCACGTTATTTTGTTTTACCAAGTCGTCGGGCACAGATGTGATGTCTTGAAATAGCTTGTGAATGTAAATTAGATTATGCACACATTATTTAAGATTATAGTATTTAAGATTATATCCAAGTTTTGATAAACAATCTATGTTTAAAGAAATGTATTGTAAGCAATAATATTCAGTACATATAAGATAAGATCTCATTACAGTATATGTATATATATATATAGAGAGCGAGAGAGAGAGAGAGAGAGAGAGAGAGAGAGAGTAGCATATAAAGAGAGTATATAAATAAAATATCTCTATCTTAGAACTAAAATTTATAAAATATTCAACAATTATTTAATTTATAATATGTGAATACACTTCACCTTTTACATGAGTGCTGCATGTATAGGCAACTATTGTGTTCTAGAACAACAGCATCCACCACTAACCTCAACAATCACTTGAAATATATTAAAAATGATTATTTACTGCGCTGGACTGCCACTCTGTGCCAGTCTGATGATTTACTTGTGGATAAGGGTGTTCCACAAGGATCTACGTTAGGACCACTTCTTTTTACTATTTTCATTAAAGGGGGGGTGAAACACTCAGTTTCAGTCAATCTCATGTTAATCTCGAGTACCTATAGAGTAGTATTGCATCCTTCATATCTCGAAAAAGTCTTTAGTTTTATTATATTTATAAAAGAAAGATAGGCTGTACCGAGTCTTTCGGAAAAAAACAGAGCGACTGGAGGCGTGCCGTGTGGGCGGTGCTTACGCGCCGATAGCTAACAACACACAGACATTTGAAGCAGTTTTACTCACCGCCTGCGGTTCCAACGCACGACCGTGAACCTTTATTTGGGACTGCTAAATCCGGCGTCGAACTGGGCCTTGTTTATAAAACAATCATCGTCGAAATGCAGGGAACAAACAAAGTCCTGTGACTGCAGCGAGCACAGCGATTTGATGGGCGCACTGCTTTCGCTCTCTCGCTCTGGTCTACGGGTGCGCGCGCGCCCTTGCGGGAGGCGATATTTTTTTTCCCAGGATGGTAGGGGAAGACTCATGAATATTCATTAGGGTAGTCATCCCTGATTGGTCTTAACCCCAGTGACGGGTAGGTTTAGGGCGGTGTTAGGAGTAGGTCATCAGACCCCCAGTTGTGGGTAGGTTTAGGGGTGGGGTTAGGGGTAGGTCATCAGACCAATCAGGGATGACTTCCCTAATGAATATTCATGAGTCTTCCCCTACCATCCTGGGGAAAAAAATATCGCTTCCGGGAGAAGTGCCCTTAGGAGCCGTATAAGGAAATTCCGCCCCATCTGACGTCACACATGCCCATACTCGAAAAAACCTTTCCGAAACTTGTGACAAACTGGAAGGAGTATTTTTGGCACAGAAATACTCCATCAAACGTACAACTTAATTTTTGAAACTTTGTCCATGTTTAGTATGCAACTAATCCAACTCTTTAACAGTGTAAAAAACTCAGTATGCATGAAATAGCATTTCACCCCCCCTTTAATGACTTACCACAAATATGCTCTAATTCTTCTGTTCATCTTTATGCTGATGACACTGTTATTTACACCTCTAACTCTGATTTATCTCAAATTCAGAATTCCTTACAGTCTGACTTCAACCGGGTACAAAAATGGCTTCATAGCAATAAACTTATACTGAATAGGAAGAAGAAGCATGTTGTTCGGAACTCGATATAGTCATGTTTACTCCTCAGAGTTACAAATTAAGTTGGTTAACGGGACCCTTCTTGAGAAGGTTGATTCATTTAAATATCTCGGACTCTGGATTGACCCTGAACTCTCATTTAAACTACATATTGACTTTATTACTAAAAGATCATATGGCTGTCTTAACTCACTGTATCGTTCTGTTAATTGTTTCACTCTTCCTGTCAGAAAAAGAATAATTTCTCAGATGATACTGCCTATTATTGATTATGCTGACATTGTTTATCAGAATACCACTGACACCAATCTTATGCCCCTTATTGTTGTAATGAACTCGCTTTGTAGATTTGTTTTGAGGTGTCCTTATAGAACTCATCATTGTTTAATGTATGAATCACTTAACTGGTTGCAGCTTAAATCAAGAAGGCAACTCCACTGGATGCAGATTATTTTCAAATGTGTTTATTTTAACTGTCTCTCCTATTTAAAACAGTATTTAATTCCAGGCAGGTCTGCATATTCACTTAGACACATGCAATACCCCTTTTTCGTTGTTCCCAGAATATATAAAGAAGTTGGACGTAGAACGTTCCAATATAAAGCGCCATGGGACTGGAATAATCTTCCTCTTTCTTTGAGATCTATAACTTCTTTCCGTTTTTTCAGATCATCCCTACTTTTATATTTAAAAACAACCTGTTTATGTTTTGAAATTTTAAGTTAACCCCAACTTTTTGCGCATTTGTCTATTTAAAAAAAATTTTTGGCGAGTGGGATTGGTAGGTGGATGTAGGTGTATGTTGGTGAGAGAATTTGTGTATGAATGTGTTGTGTATGAATGAATTTGTGTATTTGTAATGTTGTTATTTATTATTTTTGTTTATGATTATTTTTTTTTTGTATTCGTATTTGTGTTTATAGGACCCTCTTGAAAATGAGATGTTGCATCTCAAGAGGCTATCCTTCAATAAATTCAAATTCACTCGCATACAAGATGTGTGAAATCCACTTCCTCTATCTCAGATGCAAGCCTGTGGTTGACAACATGCCCCACCCAACCTTCCAAAAACAAAGAAAAAAAAAAAGTTATCAATACAAACGACTTTGTCAAGAGAAACAAAGTTGTGGCCGTCTGATTCACTGATCTTCTGAAACAACGTAAAGTTAATGTGACACGACAACTTGTGTTGCAATTACTAGTCTGTAATTAGTCTGCTGCACCTAAGGCCATGATATGCTCATGCTAATGATAAAGAAATTACGGTGTCAAAAGAAATTAGTGCATGCGAGTTGAATCACCACAAAATCCTGCTAATGTATAATATCTGAACTAAAATCAGCGAGCGTGATTGATAAGATCCTTACGGCGATGGAGCAACGCAGGTTTAGCCTACTTGCATGTGAGACAGGAGTGAATGAAACGTGACTTTAAACATTACTGGCTTTCTTCCAGCTTTTTTTTTGGTGATTGTTCTGCAGATAACTTTCCAATTTCAAGAGGCAGAACGTCAGTCGGAATGGCTTGTGAATGACTAAGTCTCAATCATTTGTGAATCAGTTGTGAGCGGTAATAGAGTTTCATAGCTTCAAAATGGTTAGTTTTTTTTTTTTTTTTATATCCACAGTGCGTCACGGCAAACATTTTTATGCATTTACGTTTACAAATGTTGTGTTTACAAAACCTAATCGCAATGGTTCTTCTGTTTTAGAACACACCGTCACTGTTGGAGAAAGTTCTTTCATTTATATTCCAAACATAATGAAACATTATGTCGGTAACAGAACAGTTTACCCAAAATAAACTCTGAAAAGGGGGCCCGGAGCGTTTTTATCATCTTTTCAGTGCATTTTAACCCCCCCCTCTGAGAGCACATCAAGTAAACATGTTTCAGACAAGTCAATCAGCTTTCTCTCCTGACCAATCAATTGAGTGGTCGAGGCTTAAAGAGCCCTGGAATAGATTAAGGTTTTTTCAAACAGTCCAGAGTGCACTTAAGCATGAGGATAAATCGGCTAACATTTCCATCCGCGGCCCAGAATGGCATATTAATGGCTGTTATATTTGGTTTTCGTCACATCTGACCACCAAAGAATGCTTCCACTCTATAGTTTGCTTGGCTAGGAGGAACACAACAGTGAGAGCGATCGGAATTTTCTGGGGTTTATGGATTTCAGCTGTCTGAGCAAGCGGGTTGCTGCCCACACACAAAATAAGATGCAGAAGATAAAGAAGGGGGTGACATTTAGGGCTTGCCAAATGCAAAATCTGAGGGTTTTAAATGAGGTTGTGGCTTAGCTCTTGGTTTCTTGGATTTATGCTCAAAGGCCATGTTTCTGACTTTGCTCTCACAGCGTATAGTAAATGAAAATGTGCCGAAATTACAACTAGCTCTGGGCAGAAATGCGGTTTTCTGCCCAAAGCATATACCATGGCATTTATAATCAATTTCCCTTTCGGAATGTGAACATGCATTGGAAAGTAGTTCCATATTGTTTTTAATATAATATAACATAATATAAAAATAAATAAATGGGCTAAACAAATAAAAAATAATATGACCAGGGGCAGTTAATAAGATTTTAATTATATTCTAGTCTTGAAGTCAGTCACTTTTAAAATGAATTTTTATATAAAATAAATTGAATAAATAAATAATAAATAATATGATCACTGACCAGGGGCAGTTAATTAGTTTTAAATTAATTACTGTTAATTCTATTCTTGAAGTCAGTCACTTTTAAAATTAATTTGAATTATATTATACTGAACAAAATTATAAACGCAACACTTTTGTTTTTGCCCCCATTTTTCATGAGCTTAACTCAAAGATCTAAGACTTTTTTTATGCCCACAAAAGGCCTATTTCTCTCAAATATTAGTGTTAATTAATCTGTGTTAGTGAGCACTTCTCCTTTGCCGAGATAATCCATCCACCTCACAGGTGTGGCATATCAAGATGCTGATTAGACAGCATGATTATTGCACAGGAAAAATGGGGGCAAAAACAAAAGTGTTGCGTTTATAATTTTGTTCAGTGTATATTATATTCACTTTCGGAATGTGAACATGCATTGGAAAGTATTTCCATATTGTTTTTTGCAATACATTCTCCAAACCACTTGTCCTATGTGAGGTCAAGGGATTCTAAAGCCTATCCCAATACTATTATATAATAAATATAATAAAAATAAAAATATATAAAAAGGCTAAATTATGAATAAATAATAGTTTATTAGTTTCTAATTAATTATGGTTAATTCTGTTCTAGTCTTGAAGTCAGTCACTTTTAAAATAGATTTGAATAAATTATAATATATGTCATTTGTGCTGACTTTTGATAGCAGTGTGTGTTTGACCGCGCGTGCATTTAGAGGTCCTCTACACAGCATTCCATGGCTATAGCGAATAGTGTCTGCATCATCAGCGAATTTGGCACTTTTCAACGGATAATCTCCCATGATAAGAATCCCACCAACCCATTTCACATTATCTGATGTTATCTCACATGCCCAAAGTCCAATTTCTCAGTTCAATCAAAAAACACTGAGCAGATAAAAAAAAAAAAAGAAAAAAAAAGTCACCCTCAACTTACTCACCCTGATGAGTCAATGAGGATGAAGAGCTGCAAGAGAAGAGGCCAGAGATAGCAGGCTTTCTGATCTTCGGTCATCTGTTGGGTCATTCCTGTTAAGAAGAACCTTTTGAACTCTGTTACTGTACATTTAAAACATGAATATGGCAGTGCTGTAATTTTAGAGGATGTCTATAAAAAGGTATATCAGACTATCAGAAATACATTTTGATTAGCTATCTTTTAATATTATCATTATAAGATTTCTGTAAAATAAAATAAACATCTTAAAAAACATCTATTAAAATAAAATAAAAAAACATCTTAAAAACCACATAATAAAGCAAAACAAGATAAAAAACAGGATGGAATATTTTATCAAAATATCAAACCAGCCAACTAAAACAGAATATAAATTGAAAACATACAAATTGATTCCTATTTACAACAATAGGCTATATCCTAGAAAATATAAGGAAACATTTAGTAGGCTATATATATCTATATATTGTTGGCCAGGTGCAGACAGACAGGTGATAGTCAGTAATAAAGTTCAAATGCAGAGTTCAATACACATCCAAGGTAGCCTATAGCCTGCCCTACAGACATTTCTGCTATGGCAACGTCGCTGTCTACGTGCTCGCAACATTGTAACAACGTAGAATTGTACGCGACAGGGCTGTAGCA
The DNA here is from genome assembly GCF_951802725.1 of Rutilus rutilus. Lineage (NCBI taxonomy): Eukaryota > Metazoa > Chordata > Actinopteri > Cypriniformes > Leuciscidae > Rutilus > Rutilus rutilus. The sequence goes on along the minus strand of NC_140222.1, from coordinate 31,395,089 downwards.
ATAGGCTTGTTTGAGATGAGCAAAATCTGCGCAGAACCGATCACCGGTGATCAGCGCGAGATGCATGCCGGTTAGAAATGTGTCCGAGTGCGGTCCGCCTTGCTCGGATGTCATGCTGACGTATGTCAAAAATCTCTCGCGAGCGCAAGGCACACCTGTCGGATTCTGCAGTCGAGCGCAGTTGCTCTCCACCGACTGCGCTGATCAGAAGCATGATGGGAAACGACTTGCTGACGACACAGCTTAATGTTCATTGGTTTAAACAACCGTGATGTATTGTTCTCTTTTAAAATGTTTGATTTTAAAACTCTGATATCATGTTTTATGTGTAGCCTATACGTTATGTGTGAATATTCCCAAACTATCTAACAGTGCGATCTCTATGGGTTATGCAATTTAATTTTTATAATAAATAAATAAATAAATAAAAACACGTATGTCTGTATTAAAGAAAAAAATATTGATAAACATGTATTTGGAATGGAATTAAATAACAAGTACTTTGGGTGTCTTGTTCATTTTATTTATTTTCATATAAAAGCAACATAAATTGAATTACATCCAGTTTATTAGCAACACTGTGCACGAGCGTGAATCCCGCGATATCCATCTTTGATCTCGCAGGTGTCAGATCCACTACGAGAAGAGAGATCTGTCCGGCTTGCCTGCGCTTTTTTCACTCCTCCCCTCACTGCAGCCGCCTACTCTCGACTACATTTCAGGCGAGGCAAGGCGCATCTCAAACAAGCCTAATGTTGTTGCGCGACATTCAGCAACTGAGAGATGACGTTCTGACAATTTTTTTGTTTTTATGCTAGATAGGCCTATAGATATCCCCCATTTAGCATTTTATGTTTTGAGGTTAATTTTTTATTAGTCAGATGTTAGATAATTATATATATATATATTTTTAAATATTGTTTATCCTTATTATTATTTAATGGGGCTATCAGTAAATTACCCTAATTATAATCAACACCTGCAAGTGTACACTTTGAAGAGTAAAAATTACAGAAAGTTACACGTTAATTCAACTTTATTAAAACTAACTGCATATATGGTAGGCTAATCAAATTGCACTTCCAAAAGTCATACATTTGTGAAAAAAATAAATGAATATACAAATTTCTTTTAAGTATAGTAAATAAAACATAAAAAGCAAAGATGAGAACATTTAATGAACAAAACCGGTTCTGTACATGGCAGACAGTAGTCGAAAGCCGGACGATAACGTTCGGTAAACAGGATCAGTTCAGGAAACATCCACAAATCCACAGGAGCAAAGAAACGAATGAGAATAAATAGCAGACAAATGAAATGAAAAACTAAACAGTGCACGCGAGGCTGCATTAGTCACATTAGAAAATGAAGTTGTAGGTTGTTTGAAGAATTACGTATCTTATTTAGCTGAGGTAAATAAAACGCAATACTCACGTATCCTTGCTCGATGAAGAACGAGACAACACAATGAGCTCAACGGGCGGTTGAAATTTAAAAGGCTGATTTTCGCGCTTCAGGGCAGTGACGAGTAGGCTACATGTAGTCCAGTGGTTGTCAAGACACCGCTGGCACGACCTTAAAGGTGAACTAAGTAACTTTTTTACCTTAACTTAACAGCTTCGGAGTCATTGGAATGGTTATATTACTTATTTCGGGTTGAATGGTGGTCGTTTCGCACCCCCCTGGTGCCCGTGAGCGGAAAATTCGCACTTGCAACTTTGAGCCGGCGAGGAAGTCTCGCGTGATATCAGGTCTCGCGATGTAAACAATTGCTTTATGGCCAAAAGAAATCTGCTAAAATGCTGTCATTATTGCGCTCCCTCACGCTGTCCGAACCCGAATGAAGAAGACGTTTTAAAGAATGTCCCATCTGCTTTGATGTCGTTGATCTACTAGCCTCTGGTGTCTGAGAATCGCCAACGAGTTTTTACAACAGTGTTGTCAAATATCTATTCCGAAGCTGTGGGGGGAGCTCTAGAGAGAAACCTGCGAGCAAAAAGCGAGAATACAGCGAAGAAATCCCGAAACTACTGAGCCCTGCTTTAAGCAGGGGGTAAGGAATTCGACCGGAAGTTGAAGTCGGCCGCGTGCCGCCATCTTGTAGCAGAACTTCACCTGCAGTTAGCATCCCATTGACTCCCATTCATTTTGGCGTCACTTTGACAGCGAATAACTTTACATCTGAGGCGTTTAAAGACTCCATTTGTCCATTATTTATTTCTAAAGAAACACGACAATGTATAAAATGCTCCATTACCTTGTAGCTTATGTTATGGCCCCGTAGAAGCAGTTTTTGTAAAAGTAGGCTAACGATTGCGTCATAACCACGCGACTCTCTGTCGCACAGTAGAGAGATTACCGTATGGACGGGAGGAGAAGCTCGCGGGCAATCGGGGGGACGTGGAGGCAAAATGACAATATAATTAATCAGAATACCTAGCAAAAGTTGCTCCTGCTCCAAGCTCATGGACATCTCCTACTCACACTCTCCGTCTCTGCAAGATTCGGAAGGGAATGATTCCGATTTCTCTTGGCACAGCTACTAGAAGACAGACGGGATGCTCACGTGGTCCGTGTAACGCTTTGCACGGTTTGAGTCTGCGCGTCAGGAAAGGAAGTGCTAAGAAATCGCTAAAAATGGGCTTCACTTGTCTCAATTGAGTTCCAATGGGGTCGCTGTGTCCATTTCTTTTACTGTCTATGGCTTTAAGCAATGGCCCTGAATGGTGGTTTAATGTCAACATTGAGACAACGTTGTAACAACCTTCACCACACAACGTATTTATAGCAACATTTGGCCATTCTGTGTTAGCTGGGATATTCTTTATTTACAAAGTGACATCACCAACTTGTCGGGCATGCATAGCCTTATTAGTCGTTTTCACGGATCCGTGTGAACAGGGATCGTTTTGACAACGTTGTACAAAGAAAAAAAAACTCTTCGGTTTTTAGCACATCATTGTCGTGTAAACGTAGCTTTATGTCCATGAAAACGATACTAAGAACAAACAACTGAATAAGTGTAGCCTAATACTAAATAGGCCTATTAAATGTTTTATATTGTTCTTTCATTTTTCTAGTTAATGTTTCTTTGACTTAAATTGCAATATTCAGTTAGTAGCCTACATAATCACATGGCTATATTATAGGCTAAATAGTGAATATATATTATATTAAATATTATATTTAATATAAATATTATATTAAATATTTAAAATTAACCTCTATGTTCATTTAAAGAAGATTTGAAACGACATGAAGGTGAGTAAATGACAGAATTTGGGTCAACTGTTTGATATTGTAATACGATTTTTTCACACACACATATATATATATATATATATATATATAATTTAAAGTAACATGATTATGATCTTTAGAAACTGTATATTCTATACAGTATATGATGAGGACCTGAAAATGTCCTGAATGACAGGAATGAGCTTGTTAATTAGACTGAAGAAGGTCTGACTCTAGCCATTCCTTGTGATGAGGGGAAGGATATGAAAGCCATAAGAAATGACACCAGGGCTAGAATTCACGTGTAATTGCTCACCCAGGGAGGAAGCAAAGAGACTAGTGGTCTAGTGCACAGCCGAGGTGTCAGGTTCTGTCAGGATGATGAAACTCCACACAGCCCACAGACTTGCTCTGAGACTGCTGGGTGCCAGGGGGGACGTCAATTTTCGACTTTATAAATCTAAAATTGATGAAATATGAGGACACTCTTCACCGGCTATGGCTTAGTTTTATATTTTAGAGGTCCTTTACTGCAGCCACTCGGGATTTGGCCCCTGATTCATGTTACACCAAAGCCAAGAGCCTTTGAAATGCGAGAGTTTGTTCCAAATACCACATCAACATTGTGTACAGCAGATTTGATTTCAGCCGCTTATCATGTGGAAGAACTGAAAGTAATCCCTGGATTAGCATGTGTTTCTTCGACTTTGGCCAATATATATATATATATATATAGTTCAGATGCAAACGCCTCTAAGTGTCATCTGAAATTTTCTTCTAGAATGATCATTGTTATCAAGCTCGTATATTTAAGTTCAATAATTTCACTTAAATGGCAATGCAAATGACCTATTAATTGTCATTTAAGTGAAATTACTGAACTTAATAAAAATTTCAGATGCCACTTAGAGGCTTTTGCATCTGAACTCATCATATGTATACACATATAGTATATATGACTAAAAATGTTCTATTCACATGCAATATTTACTTTGATTTTATTTATTTTATTGACATATCAGGTCTCATATTTCATCTCAACAACATCTCATGCTATTCACTGAAACTGTTGGTAACCAAAACATGGTAACCAAGTTCACTAAATAATAATAATAAAAATGATGGAAATGACGTTATGACAGAGGGAGATTCATAATTTGAGGGGGAAATGATATAAATAATTTTCATACAATGAATATTGAACTTAGATTTTTTATGATGGATTTTTACATCGGGACAAGGATAAAACGTATAAAATTAATTCTAAAACAATATATATATATTTTTTAAAGAAATTAATACTTTGATAAATTGATCAATAGTGACAAAGGTTTAAGGCAATTATTATGTTGTTATTATTATCATCAGTTTCAACATTGATAATAATAATAAATATTTCTTGAGCAGCAAATCAGCATATTAGAATGATTTTTGAAGGATCATGTGACACTGAAAACTGAAGTAAAGATGCTGAAAATTATGCTTTGATTAGGAATAAATTACATTTTAAAATATATTACAATAGAACAGTTATTTAAAAGCGTATTTCACAATATTACTGTTTAAAAAAAAAATTTAATCAAATAAGTACAGCCTTAGTGAGCATAAAGGTATGCATTTATTTATTTATAGTAAGTATATGATTTTTTTGTTTGTTTTTTTACAATTAGCAAAAAAGGCATGAGAAATATCGTTTTTGAAATGACCTTCATATAACAAAAAGACTTGGAAATCTCTTAAAAATTCAACCCCTGGGACATAAGTGCCTATAGTTGAAGAGTAACTCCTATACACTGTGTGGTCAGACTCAGTTCTGAAATGCATTTAAAAGCACAAGAATGCATCATATGATTTCCTTGACCTCACCAGTGAACTAATGTCTCACTATGCCCTGGAGCATATTCCATATGCAAAACGCCAAAAATTTGACAACTGACAAGTGCGATTTTGCAAAGACCAGAAATATCCTCAAATGACATGGGTTAACTGTCAAATACAGTACAGCTTGCCTCAGATGAAGAGAAATATCCACACAATTAGGCTTGGCCTATATTACATGTGATGGGAACTGGAGATTAATCTTTAAAAAGAAAATTTATGATTATGATTTTTTTTTTTTTTTTATGGGCATTATTTCATCCCTGACTGGTCATGTCAGATCTATGCAAGCCCATTTCCGCCACATAATAATAATAAAAAAATGCTTTTGTAAATTATGACATAAAAAGTCAAAATTATGAGAAATCGAAATTGAGAAAAAATTAAAATTCTGATTTTTTTTTTTTTTTTTATAATTCTGATTTATGTCATAATGACTTCTCATAATTTAGATTTTGTGTCATGGCATAATTTTGACATGTCATAAGTATGACTTTATATCATAATTTTGACAATCATAATCAAAATACAAAATCAAAATTGTGACAAGTCAAAATTATGTGACAAAAATGTCATTATTATGCCATAAAAAAGTAAGTAAACACTATGGCTTTTTGTCATTAAGGCTTTTTATGTAATTATTTACCTGAATTTTTTCAATTTGGACATTGAATATTCTTGTTGAGGGTAATTCACCAAAACCTGCTGAACATAAAATAATAATAAAACTGTTTTTGCCCATTCAATGAAAGTCAATGGGGTCCAAAAAAAGCAACTTTGGACCCCATTGACTTTCATTGTGTGCACAGAAAAACTCTTTTTTTCATGATTTGAGTTACTGTCATGTTAGGATGCACATAAAACTGTCATCTTTTATATTCAGTAAATGATTGTTTGGTAACAGTGTAATTCTAGGATCACAGGTGGAATCAAACCGTCCGTTAGCTGCCTGTCAGATGGATGACAGTGAACGCTGTGTTCAATAAAAAAGATAAACACGCAAGAGAGCTGTGACCCTGGTCCAGGCAAAGACACATGAAGTCAGGCGTCAAAATGATTTTCATAGCAGATTAAGCTGGCAGCCGGGCCGTTTCAGGGGCGGGCGCAGCAAACATTCCGGATTAGGATCAGCGCTTATGTGCCCGTTAAGATGATTGCGTTTCGGGGAAAGACGCTTTCCGTGCGTTTATTGAACATGAGGATTTATCTGATCCCCTCGGTCAGCTCGGATCATTTAATGCTGCAGGGCTTCTCATCAAATGAGTTCTAATGCAATACAAATCAACTATAATACTGACATCTAAAATGAAATACAAGCAGCTGATTCACAACATTTTCATGTTTTAAACAGTCAATTTATGTTCATGTATAATTATCTTTTTCATTTACATTAAATGGTTCAATTAAAAGAAATAATCCAATTGATTTAATTACTAAAACTTTGCACAAACCAGTTATATTTCACTGCAAGATTTGGAAGACCGTGATAAATCTGATTCTGACATCATTTATGGCAGGCACATTTTAACATGAAACTCAAAAGCCTATGTAAAGAGCTTTAAAAGGCAACTGAAGCAGCCAAAAAATAAAAAGAAAGAAAGAAAATAAAAAGGGATTTCAAAAAAAAAATGCATATAAGAATATGAAAAACATTTTTGTGTTTGTTGCTTTTCTCTTGCAACCAAAGCCTTTTAATATTGTGCCAACCAACCTCAAAACCTGTGCCAACCATTCCTGCATTGGGGTTGGTTGGCACAGTTGCATATATATATATATGTCATATTATAATCTCATGACTAAATGTAATTATTTTTCAAGCTAGTGATTTTGTAGGAATTTGCATGCTTTTATATGAAAACATGATTTTTCAATGATTTCCCCCCCTAAATCTAACCGAGCAGATTGTACAAAAATCATACAAATTCATATGAATTTGCCACCAATTCACCAAAATGTAAAATAGTTATGAATTGTCATGAGAAGGTGTTGTATATCATAGCTTTAACCAAAAATAAAACAATTTCTGAAATATTCTGTGGCATTAAAGGAGCTGTATGTAAGAAATGTATTTCAATTAATCATAAAATGGCCCTGATATGTCACTAGACATTAAGAAATCATGTTCATTTCAAATACTTATATCACTGACAACAGTAGTCCGGCCAGGATATTGTCATTTAAAAAGTGAAGTTGCAGCCCTCAACTGATGTTGATGTTGTCATGTTGTGTTTTGGCCTGAAGCGCCACCCTCCACCTATCTACCAATCACGAAGTCAGTAGTGCTTCGGCATCCGGGTTGCCAGCTCAGCTCTAGTTACCACAGCTGCAGCTACAAACGTTCCTGCTGGATCCTGCAGCCTATCTGGCAACCTCGAGTCAGGGGGGAGGGGGAGGGGATACACCGCTCTACAGTAATTTGAAAGTGATTGCAGTACCAGTTTTGGCCACAATCTTACATATGGCTCCTTTAAATGTGTCTGCTTTTTTACCCAAGAATTTAAAGGGATAGTTCCCCCAAATATTACATTTCTCTAATCATTTCCTAGCCCTCATGTCATCCTCAGTGTTAGAAAAATGTAAAGAGAATTTTTTAGGAAAATAATCAATTTGTGTCAGTCCATATAATGTGTGAATGACTGCCGCTTGGTTGACGCTTGAAAACCCACACACAACGATCTTGACGGTAATCCATACGACCCCAGTGGATGAATGCGGCTCCGTGTGAATGGGGATCGTTTTGACAACGTCTTCGTTTTCGTAACTTTCTTATTTACATACTACCGGTATCATTTATAGAAAGCTGAACTTGTGAACGCACCTATGGGAGAGTTGTCTGGAAGCAATGGTTTATAGATAAAAGAGTTTCAAATATAAGTATTATTCTTACACACTCATTTCATTTCGCTTCAGAAGACACTGACTCATTCACTGGGGTCGTATGGATTTCCGTCCCGATGTTTGGAGATTATCAAGCGTCAAAAAGCGGCAGCCATTCAATGGCATTATATGGACTCAGAGAGATTCATTACTTTCCTAAAATCTTTGTTTGTGTTAAGCTGAAGAAAGAAAGACATATACATTTGGGATGGCATGAGGGTGAGTAAATGATGAGAATATTTTCATTTTGGGGTGAGCTATCCCTTTAAGATTTAATTTGCACCTAGTTGGCTCATGAATATTAATTACCTAGAAGTGTGATCACTGGGCACTCAATCTAGTCACATTACTTAGTTAATATTCATGAGTCAAAGATGTTCAGTGCTGGCTTGCTATTGAGATACAATATCAAGCCAGTTTTATATTTCCTCAGAAATTATTATAATATTATTTTATCCGGAGATGAAGTATGAAGGATCTAACATTTATGCCGTTGTCGGCAGGATCTAACAAGTAGCATACTTGTTAAAACTGAAATATGAATCGTTTGAAATAAAAATATAATTAGAAGTAAATAAAGTCAAAGTGAAAAGACAATTGTACCTGTCAAAAAAACCCCATCAAATTATGGCTTATATTTAAAATGTGCATCTAGAGAAGCAAGAGATATTTTCAGATGATGGGATTTGGGCTGAAATTGGACCTGGGTTACGCAAATATATGATCAAAAAAAAAAAAAAAAAAAAAAATGAACTGGCTAAACGATTCTTAAAAGATGCCACAGCTGCACAAACTGGAGTACTGAGAGAAATATTGTACATTGTGAACAAATAGCTTCTTTTTCAAAACTGGGCTGGCCTTATCCTTGTGAATTTGAATAAGCTCAATATTCCTTAGAGGAAAACCGTGTAGCTGGTGCTTGAATGAGAATGAGAATATCTGCATGGTCAGCCAAACTATTTTAGCTTCCCCCACCGGTTTGTACAGCGGTAAACGCTATCTAGGTTAGATTGGGGGGAAAAAAAGTAGCCCAGAACTTTCTTATCCATAAGAGCCTATAAGAAGGAACAATAAGGCAATGCCAAGGGAATGTTTGCTAGCTGCTGGGGGAAGAAAATGTTGGAGAGAGTCCAAAGTGGGACTTTGTCTTTGTCCGCTGCTCCTTTATTTGATTATTGAAGAACCAAAACATCTCGTTTCCATTTGCACCTGAAAGGCAATTCTGAAAAAAAAGAAAGAAAAAATGAAAAGAAATTATTCAATGAGTGAATGATGTAGGGGAAAAGAGAGCGTGTGGCTGGAGAGAGTGCATTAACTTAGCATTGAATGTTTTAAATGATTTTTCTGAAAATGGTTGATGTAGCGTAAACAGTAAGAACCTAATCCATCTCAGCAGGGATCGCTCATGTAGGTTGTTTTCTACAAGCCACAGACAACCAGTAACGATAAGCCCAATCTTGCCTGCAATTTCCCCCAACACGCTTTCCAAATGAAAAGAGGAAAGAGGAAGTCTTTGGATTTCCATCAGACCAATTTGTTTGAGCCCCCATGACCTCAGTGCACAAGCAGCTTTCTCTGGCATACTGTACCTGCCAAGACAAAGTCTACCCAGGGATTTAATTTCCTAATCAGACAATATTCTAATTAAATTTCACTTCTCAAGCAGACAAAAAGAAATTAAAATGTAACTTGAAACAATAGAGCTAGAGTTTTACAGTATTTAAAAGACAACACTATTGGTGCTAATGCAAAATTGTTGCCTTCCTCAACAATATCCCTCTGTCTGATGAAAAACCGTGTCGTTCTGGCTAATGAAAAGAGCTTTTCTCAAACAGTTAGCACAATGCTAAGCTATTAAGCCGTGTGAAAACGAAGTCCACTTTAGCATACTTTTAAAAAGAGTGGCCTAGTTATCACTGAAATAATATACTTTGTGTATAAAAAATATCCTGAATGTTATGTTTTCGGACACTTAATTGCATGTTGATTACAATTAAATGAAAATATAGTTTATATTAAATGCAATTAGCTAAACTTTAGTGTTTATTTAAAAAATTTTTACCCACTTAACTCTTTCTCCGCCATTGACAGCATTTTCTGGCTTTCCGTGTTTTCACTGTTAGGCCGTGTGTCCACCAAAGTGTTTTTAGCCAGCTGAAAATGCTGAAAAACTGCTTCGGCAGCACAGCCTTATATGGTAGGGGGCGCTATTACGCATCTTCTGAAATAGTACATAATCTCCGGATCAAAAAACAGGTGAAAAAGAAGCAGAAACAAGCAATAAAAGCATTGCTAATGCATGGTGTAGTCTTAAAGGGATACTCCACCGTTTTTTCATATTAAACTATGTTATTCCCTTAACTAAGACGAGTTGATACATACCTCTCTCGTCTCAGTGCGTGCACTAAATCGCTCTGTCTTGCGGCGAAACTTTGTTAGCCCAGTTCATTCAATATGTGCCAAGCAGAGAAGCTACCAAACACCTCCACGTTTTCCCTATTTAAATACAGTTACTCACGTAGTGTAACTCGACCATAGCAAGTGCTTGGAAGCACTTCGACTTCGGCGCAGTAATATCTTCACTAGAGGGAGCGGGGGCCGGTGAGAGGATTTTTCACGAGTGAAGATATTACTGCGCCGAAGTCGAAGTGCTTCCAAGCACTTGCTATGGTATTCCGCCATACAATATAGTTATCCATTTTACACGCTTAGAAAAGCGCAATGTTTTGTTTTGTGTCACCGTCCTAGGTCGAGTTACATATGAAGATAAATCAGTAGCAAAACTCGAGAGCACGTAAATGTGAATTTGAGAACTTGTACAATAAATATTTGTACTTGTACATGAACATTTACACTCACAGCTCCAATGTGAAAACCTGTAAAATAAAAATCTGAAGTTGAATGTTGAAATTTGCACTCGCATACAATAGTCACAAACCTGTATTCTGAATTTGAAGCTGCAGACAAGTAGACACAAATGTGTAAAATGCCATTCACAGAAATACAACAACAGACACAAACTTGTAATATATATTTTGCGTTTAATCTTACATTCACATTCGCGGTACTTCCTCAATTAGGCACTTACAACTTCTCTGATCTGTCACTGCAATTTCAAATTTCGCGCCTTGACTTTTGCTACTCTTTTCGCGATTTATTAGGTGCAAAACTAACTTGTGCACTTGAAACTCAGAGGCGGTGAGAGAGAAAGGGGGGCGGGAGGAGGGGGGGTCAAAGGAGCCGTTTTATTGGTTGGCAGCTAGCCAATGAAATGGGACTTCGATGATGTCACGAAACCCGTGTGCACTGAAACGTTAACATGACTTAATGATTAGACTGATATTAAAAGAAATAAACGATATTATCAAACTCAGTAAACACAATGCTTATAATGCATACTACAGAAAAGCAGATGAGCACAGAATATGACGAAAGAAAGCAAATGTGTGTTCAGTGCAAATAAACTTGCTGCCTGTGTTTTATTAATAATTTAACGAATTATGTGGGGTTTTTTTTATTTGTTTTTTTTATTTGTTTTTTTTATTTGTTTTATAACTGTTGGTCCATTAAGCCTTATTAAGCGTTTTCTTGGTTTTCTGTGGGAGGAAAACGTACAATTAAACTCGTTGCATCCATATTCAGAGCTCAATTGCTTTGCTTTATTTGTATGGTGTTTCCTGAGTTTGGTCTTTTAATACCACTGTCTCAATTAAACACGTTGTGTTCATATTCTGTGCTCATCTGCTTTTCTGTAGTATGAAAACCAAGAAAACGCTTAAGGCTTAATGGACCAACAGTTATAAAATAAAAAAAATAATAATAAAAAAAACACATAATTCGTTAAATTATTAATAAAAGACAGGCAGCAAGTTTATTTGCACTGAACACACATTTGCTTTCTTTCGTCATATTCTGTGCTCATCTGCTTTTCTGTAGTATGCATTATAAGCATTGTGTTTACTGAGTTTGATAATATCGTTTATTTCTTTTAATATCAGTCTAATCATTAAGCCATGTTAACGTTTCAGTGCACACGGGTTTCGTGACATCATCGAAGTCCCATTTCACTGGCTAGCTGCCAACCCGTCCCCCTTTCTCTCTCACCGCCTCTGAGTTTCAAGTGCACAAGTTAGTTTTGCACCTAATAAATCGCGAAAAGAGTAGCAAAAGTCAAGGCGCGAAATTTGAAATTGCAGTGACAGATTTGAGAAGTTGTAAGTGCCTAATTGAGGAAGTACCGCGAATGTGAACGTAAGATTAAACGCAAAATATATATTACAAGTTTGTGTCTGTCGTTGTATTTCTGTGAATGGCATTTTACACATTTGTGTCTACTTGTCTGCAGCTTCAGATTCAGAATACAGGTTTGTGACTATTGTATGCGAGTGCAAATTTCAACATTCAACTTCAGATTTTTATTTTACAGGTTTTCACATTGGAGCTGTGAGTGTAAATGTTCATGTACAAATACAAATATTTATTGTACAAGTTCTCAAATTCACATTTACGTGCTCTCGAGTTTTGCTACTGATTTACCTTCATAGTTACACTACGTGAGTAACTGTATTTAAATAGGGAAAACGTGGAGGTGTTTGGTAGCTTCTCTGCTTGGCACATATTGAATGAACTGGGCTAACAAAGTTTCGCCGCAAGACAGAGCGATTTAGTGCACGCACTGAGACGAGAGAGGTATGTATCAACTCGTCTTAGTTAAGGGAATAACATAGTTTAATATGACAAAAAAGGTGGAGTATCCCTTTAAAAAACAAAACTAAAAAACAATGTTATTTTGTCAGCTTTTTGTTTAAAGGGGTCATATAATGCCATTTTTTTACAAGCTAATATGATTCTTTAGGGTCTAAATTAAAAGTTTGTAATATACTTTAATTAAAAATTCTCATTAGTATTGTAAGAAAACACTCATTTTACCTGGTCAAAAACAGCTCTGTTTTCAGCACGCCGTTTAAGTGGATGTGTCTTTAAATGATAATGAGCTTTGCTCACCCCGCCCCTCTGTTCTGTGCGTAATAACACAATAACCATAACGCGTTGTTCATTATAAACATGGGATTATGAATTATATTGAGAACGTCGTACATAGAAACCATGCCGTAATGTACCCTGAGTGTAAACAGCCGCATTCATCGTGAAGCGTGCAGCAAGCGATTTGCAAAGATTAATATAAATATTAATATAAAGGTTAATAAAAAAAACGTTACACTCTCTTCTTCTTCTGGAGGTGCAGCAGGAACACGAATAGTTGGTACCGATCCTTTTTTCAGGAGCAGCTTCTTATCAAAACCAGCTTTATACTGACCCTCGTTTGTAAAGCAGTCTGGTGTGTGAAATGATTCGCGCAAACATGAAAGCATTGCTGTTGATTGTGGGGAATGTTCCCTTCGAAAACAAACTCAGCCACTGCGTTCGGATTTAGGATTACACCCAAGAACAGAACACCACAATCGCTTAGACGCCATTCTGCTCATAGAGAGTGCTCCAGCGTATCAACAATGACCGCGCCGGTCCGCGCGGACTATGATTGACAGCTCGAGGGCGGGTCTGTGTTGAAACGCTGCTGTCAATCAACAATCGTGGGAGGGGCGTCGATTTTGTGACGTCACAAAATCGAACGGCTTGATTTGAGATGGGGGAAAACATATAAGAAGATTTAAAAAAAAACACTGAATGGATTTTTATCCTTTTATGATGGTTGTGTACATGCACTGCCAACACATATTTCAGTACAATCAACTTGTAAAAGTGCATGTACCATTATATGACCCCTTTAAAATGTTTTTTTTTTTTAATGAAACTTACCAAGTGTTGATAAAAAAACGCTGGAATAAAACCATACAATGTCCATACAATGAAAGTGAAAGGAGTCCAAACAATATCTGACCACATTGACTTTTAATTCTACAGTATGGATTTTTTTTTAATTATAATTGTTAAAGCAAGTCGCAAACAGTGTTATAAAAAAAGAATAAAAAAATCACCTGAACCGTTAGCTTCCTTACCAAAGACTAACTGAAAACTTAGTTTAGCTTCTGTGACATAGTGAGATGTTGGATATTGAACTATTACACAGTTGCTATAGGGTGTTCTGGGTAGTTGCGTACTGGCCGCATGTACAGCCCACCCTGAAGTCTATGACACTATAAACCCTAGATATGTCTTGTAGATGTGTTGGATGTTTTATCATCTACCTGGCAAAACATCAATAGAAAAACAACAGGTTCGAACAAACCCCGAAGTGTGAGAAAAATAACAGTGATGCTTTCCTTACCAATTAAACAGCAGTGAACACATGCAAGTCTTCCTTGTATCAAAGTGGATTTTGTGTTGTCTCCGAAGACCCTTCTTGCTGGCAACCCACAAAAATATTTTGTTTTGCGTCATAAGAGAATCGTTTTAATTATTCATTGGTTCAGGCTCAAGTACCTTTGAAATTCTGCTTGACAGAGACTTTGTTCACCTGCGCTGAAGGATCAACACAACCTGATAATTTGCAACACTTGTTGTGACCCGTATAGTGCAAATCAGTTCTCTGTATTATGCGCTGCCCATTTTCCCTCTGTATACCGAAGCTATATTGATGAATGAAATCATTTTCCCTCACCATTTCACTTCAGGGTTTACGTAATATGTTGCTATGGCAACCATATATTCCAATATTTCATACAAGCCTAGCAACGTTATAATGCTGCAAGCAGTGTAGTATGTAAGATAATGAAATTGCACATATTTTCATATGCAATGTGTCTTGGACCACATTTGGGATCCAAAACCAAGATGATCCTGGAAACAGACAGAACAGAAAGGATTCAACGAACAAGAAATAACAATTCTACACCATTTTAAGTCACTAAGCAGAATTTTGGACCCTGTATAATTGTGAATTGAGAATTGCTAGCTATTAATGGCTTGCACTTCAAAGCGACGAACACATCAAAGCCACGTTGGCTCATTTGCTGATCATTTCAGAAATATCTCATTTAAGACACTACAGGTGAAAAGGGTTAAAATTGTACCATACTTCCCCAGTTGATTTATCCAATTATCCATAAAGCAAAAACCTCATAAAATGTGTTTGAAATATGATACAAGCTTTTAAGGGACCTCTATTTGTCCATCTCTCAAGCATCATTGTATTGTATTGCACTGTATTATATGTCTTGTCCCCAACAATAACAACTATTTAAATATCATCTTACTATAAGACAGTATTATTGGGAGATAAAGAGTGACAAATGATATTTTTATGCATTGCATGTAAGCAGAGTTGCCAAGTCTGTGGTTTTCCCGGAGAATAGGGCTACTTTTACACTGTTGCCGGGTTGTTTTTATAGCTCGCGGATTAAAGCGAACTCCCACCTCCCGAAATGCAATTTTTACGCCCAGAACATTTTTACCAGATGATTTTACCATTTTTGGGCCCTATTTTAATGATCTGAAACGCAAGTATCAAACGCAAGTAACTTTGTGGGCGGATCTCGCAAATCTAAAATGGGTTGGTCTGAATTAGCTTCATTATTCATAGGTGTGGTTTGGGCGTAACATGCAATTAACCAATCAGAGCGTCATCTCACATTCCCTTTAAGAGCAGGTGCGCTTGTTCCATGGCGGATTGCTATTATAACGGTGGATTTGCCAGACGCACGCCAGGAGCGGTTCACAGCCGAGGAGACCAACGTTCTCGTCAGGGCCGTAAAAGACAGAGAAGTGACATTGTATGGGGATGGGAGAAACCCACCCAAATTAGCTGCGGTTAAACAGGCGTATAATAATTTGGGTAAATGTGTAAGCTAGATTTATGCCTATTTTTTCACATCTTCATGGACACCACAATGATTTCCCTCGTGTGGAATATTTTTCCTTGTAATTATGTATGGTTTGCAAAAATGGGAACTGCTGCGTCTGTGTAGATGAGAGAAGCAAAGTGTATGCACGTTCTGCACACGCTACATTATGGCCAAGTATGCGCCCTTAAAATAGCATCTGAACGCGCCACTGACTTTAGACTAGGTTTTTCCTGGTCTGTAGCGGAATTGTTTTCTGGAACTGCAAAATAGCACCAGGGAACGTTTGTGCCGGAACACGCCTCCTCTTTTCGCTGCACCGCCCCCGGGAGCGCAAGTTCATTCCCTAATATACCGACGTGCGTCTGCCGAGGGAAAAGTCCACTGTGCGTCGGGTGCAAAATAGGAATGAAACATGCGTCGGTGTACAAAGTCAATTGTGCTTGGTGCAAGATAGGGCCCATGTTGTCATTACTTATTGATCATATAATTTGGGCTGGTTTTGTTGTGCAGACCCGGCAACCATGTAAGTGAATATATAAGGATCTTATTGATTTAGGGTACGTTTACACAACAACGATGCTCTAAAAACGATGCGTTTTTCGCGTACGGACGACAACGTTGTCAAAACGATCCCCGTTCACACGGATCCGCGAAAACAACAAAAATGCTGTATTATTCATGTCAGGCCAGTAGTTGGCGATGTTACTTTATACAGAAATACTACTAAGCACTATTAAGCATGTTATATGCATGCGCATGGAGACGGTGAATATGATTTCACCAAATGCAAGATGTTCACGGATCAACATCTTTGTTGGTCCTGGATCAACATTGCAATCAACCAATCAGATTTGATGGACAAGTCAAGTTTAGGCTTCCAACCAAGGTTAGGTGCTTCAGTGTTATTCACCTATCATTCCCTCTGATTTTGTTATGGGTAGGGTTAGGTTCAGGGGGAAGAAATAGGGTTACGACTAAATATTCGGACGAGAATGCTGTTCCAGGATCAACAAATTAGGCTTATCCAGGAACTTGTCTTGTTTGGTAAAATCACCGTGACTGCATGGAGGTAATGGAGGTAACAGTATAATTTTCAGAAGCTTACACTATGAACCCTGTTATCAAAAGTTAGCATTTTCAGGCCAAAATGCTGCTGTTGTGTAAATGAGCGACGAAAATGCATTTTTTGCAGTTTTCAGTTTTTAGTTGAAAACAGTTTCATGTTAACGCCCCCTGACATTACAAGCCATCAGAATTTCATCAAAACCGGCACCAAATCGCATATTTTTGCTCAGTTTGGGCCTTTGAATAAAATTCAGGTTTATTCTTCCTCAAGTCTGAGCTCAATATTCACTTATTGAGGCATAAAAGCCTGATAAATCAAATAAAAAACACCAATGCAAACTTTTTAATATACATATTTTAAAATATTTTGAAATATTTATATATATTCATTAAATAAAAAAAAAAAAATCTGACTATTATTTCATATGTCAAGCTTTACGGGGTTAAAGATATATAAAATAATTGAAATCTACAGACAGTTAAATGTGTATTTTAGATTTATTATATTGTATTTTACTCTTCTTTCCACTAGTCTGAAATAAGACGTTATAGAAGCAAACCAGCTCAAAATTGAGCAGTGCATGAAAAAAAAATATATATATTTTGCCTGTTGTGTCTTGCCTCAACACAGAGTGTGTGAATTAGCTTTAACATGCTGATGCTGTACGTGCGAACATCTAACCGCTAATCGGTTTGGTGAGAATGCCCATAATGCATCTGGTGCTTTCAAATGAGAAAAGCAAAGAAAAAACAAACAAAAAAACTTTAATGACTAAACGTAATGACTCGCTGATGTGAGGAATCTGCCATTAAACACCTACGCGCTGCTTGCTGTAGTGAGACGGGTTTCATTTTCTCTTATTTATACTCTCGATCTGGTAATTGAGAGACACAAAGTGCACCAGGGTCAAGGATGTGTTTTTTCCCCCATCCCTCCGGTGTGGTGAAGAGAGACAAACATCCGGTGTTGAATTGAAGAGGTAATCACCTCCATCCGTTCTGCCACATAACCCTCTTCACGTTATTGATAAACAGCCAGTGCTCATTACCTCTCACCAGAGGTTCCTTTCCATCCGCTCTGCCTGATGAAACAAGGGACACCTTAAACACAGAGACCTACTTTCCTGGATTTGGGCTCAGATGTCTCTTTAACTTAATCTAGGCTGTCAGAAAGGGAGCTCTTGTTTGGTTAAAGACAGAGAGAGATCTATCCGAGGTTTTTTGGGGCTGGGTGCGGCGCGGGTCAGAGCAAACGTGGATCTGTGCTGGCCGGTCCTGATGAACACCAGATAAACCCTGCAGGAAGAGCTTCCCCCACAGACAGATGGAGAGAACAATCACTCAGCTCAGCTCTCGTCTAGCAGGAACGCTTTTTCATCAGTCCGGGGGAATAAAGCTCGCACGATGCCGTGTTGTGATATTAATTTCTTGCACCAAAGCCTGATATTGCTTTAAACTAAATTGTTAAACCTTTCAATTAATATATAAACAAATGCGAGTACTATATAAATATATAGCCCTCATTACATTATTCTATAATAATACTACTATAATAATAAATGATCTACAGTATAAAAGTTTTCCCAAGTATACAAATGTGAATAAATGTGAAAACATATAAATACATAAATAGCCCTCATGTCTTAAGCAACTGTCTATGCAAGTATTGAAAATCCTAAGTAAATCCTAAGTAAATAAATAAATAAATAGCCCTCATCACTCTTTGTACAGCACTTTGGGCAACTGTTGTTGTATTAAATTGTGCTTTATATATATATATATATATATATATATATATATATATATATATATATATATATATACATACATATACATACACATATATATATATATATATATATATATATATATATATATATATATATATATATATACATATATACATAATTAATTAAATTAAATTAAATTAATTAATATTAACATATAGAAAAACAAAAACAAATAAAAAGCTCCCATTAAAATAATATAAAAACAATAAAATAAATTAAAACAAAACAATACAAAGCCCCCATCAAATAAATATACACAAATAGAAAACAAATAAAAAACTCCCATTAAAATAATATAAACAAATAAAACAAAAAACAAATACAAAGCCCTCATCAAATTAATATAAACAAATAGAAAAAAAACTCCCATTATATTAACATGAACAAATAAAAAACAAACACAAAGCTCCCATTAAATTATTCTATAAATGAAAAAAAAATAGTTATAAAATAGTTAAAATCCCTAGTATATAAAAATAAATATGAACAAATTATAAATATATATAGGCTACATACATACATATTAAATCATCCTAAGTATAAAAAATGGTCTTAACTCTTAGTTACATTAAATTGGTCTTAATTAAATGAATGTAAATAAACATTAATATAAATAACTAAACAGCCTCATTAAATTATTCTGAAATAATAATAATAAAAATCTTTTTTCTCTCTTTTCGAATTATGTCGATAAAAGTAAATAGATAGATAGATAGAGTCATATATTTAAACAGCTCTTAATAAGATGGTTATATAGCTTGGCTCAGTAATCTCTGCATGTTATTTCACATGTATCTTTTACCACCTCTGAAGTAATGTGACAAATGGTGCCACAACCATCTCATTTTCCCTGTCAGTGATTGCCAGTGTCTTTAAGCCCTGGAGTGTGTTTGATAAGAATTTGATTACGGCTTCTTCTTGCAGAAATTGAACACCGATGGCCATGGGCACCAAAAATTCCTTATCTGGGATTCTGGCTGTGGTCATGTGCCTATTTCAATTCCCCCAAGGAACGGATCCTGGGAACGGTAGTTACAAAACAATCAAAAATAGATAACATTAATTTGTATAAGCATGTTCAGGGGAGAAAAGGAATGATACCCTTGAAATTAGATATTTGCCCTCAAAATGTAATGATGTTTGGTGTGCAAATTGCATTTTATCGCATTTTCATTTTCACATTTGAGTCCAGGGGAATGAGAAAAGACTGTGACTAACAATTTTTTTCTTTCAACTGTGACCAAACAACAATATAACTTATTATTATGTACATCAGAATATATTTTTATGACATGTTTAAATGTTAAATTTGAAATTTCAATGTTGAAAACAGCTGTGCTGCTTAATATTTTTTGTGGAAACTGTGATACACTACAATTCAAAAGTTTGAGGTAAGTTTTTTAATTTTTTTATTAATACTTTTATTATGCAAGGATGTTGAATTGATCAAATGTGAGAGTAAATACATTTATAATGTTACAAACGGTTTCTATTTCAAATAAATGCAGTTCTTTTGAACTTTCTGTTCATCAAAGAATCCTGAAAAAAGTATTACAACAGTATAATTTTATTTTTTTTAAACGAAATGTAAAATTTCAAATGTATAATGAAACTGTTTTCACATTGATAAGGCACCAAATCAGAATATTAGAATGCTTTCTGAAGGATCATGAGACAATGAAGACTGGAGTAATGATGCTGAAAATGTACATTTGATATCACAGGAATAAATTACATTTTAAAATACATTAAAATAGAAAAGTTATTTGAAAATTTTAATAATATTTCAATTATACTGTATTTTTGATCAAATGAATGCAGCCTTGGTGAAAACAACACTGTAAAAAGTGAACAGTTGGATCAACTTAAAAAAATTACTTAAATTGGTAACACCTAAAGAAATTAAGTTTTCTCAACTTAAATTATCACGTTTTATCGTGGAAAAACGTGATAATTTAAGTTGAGAAAACTTAATTTCTTTAGGTGTTACCAATTGAAGTATTTTTTTTAAGTTGATCCAACTGTTCACTTTTTACAGTGAAAAGACTCACCAAGACCAAAAAAAAACCCAAAAATAAATAAAAATCATAATTATTCCAAACTTTGGAAGGATGACTGCAGGATCAGCAGAGGCCAATCAGCTTGTTCCATGTATTAATGTTGTCAGTGATATTAGCTTGCATCCTATTTTATTACAGTTTCATGATTGAACTAATATTTGTCACACAAATTATTTTTTGTATAATTATAAAATATTACTCCCATCTTGTACTTTTTGGAAACTTGAAGTTTGTAAACCTGATTTTGCATTTGTGAGGTTTGTCATCCATAACAACTCAAAATAGGATAGCTGGAGTATCAGGACAGCTTGTCTCTATTAGAAAAACACTCAGTAAGATAGTGCCTTCTGGGGAGAGGGGATGTGGAGCTCAGTGGTAATAGGTTTGGACACAGTTGTGTGCTCAGTACCAAACTCCACAGGCTGTGCTTATCAAGGCTGAGGAGATTTGGTTTTGTAGGACACAAACGTCCGAGGTTCAGGAGAAGGTTTTTCATAAGTTTGTCTGTCACAAAGATTACAAGTGCCAAACATTTGTACTACTTCCTGTTCTGTGAAGCTGTGAGGGCTAATGAGCACCTATCATAACGTTAGAATAAAATGACAACTTTAAGACAAATCAGAAAATATTTTTATAATAGTGGAAAAGAAAAAAATGCTAATTTAAAGAATGAAATTGCTTAAAAGACAAACCTTCATGTCAGTCATGTTTTATGTTTTGTCATGTGATTCCCTTGCCCTCATGTGATCCCGCCATGTGTTTAGTGTCAAGTAGTCGTTAGGCGTGTTCGACATTGGCTGCGTGAAGTCGGACACTTTCTGGTTCCCGTAGTGTTTGCATACTTTACCACAGCTGAAGTTAAATAAATGCAATATTTGCCAAATAATACACAGATGTTTCAGAGACATTTGCATTCAATACTTTATGTACCGCTTCAGCGTCTGTTTGAACAAGAATAAAGTTCAACATAAGCTACTATCAATGAAGTGGAGTCTAAGTTTTTTAATCAGTTTTAATTTGATAAACATGACAATATAACATCGCAACTACATGAAAAGAGTGTTTACTGTTATAAAAAACTGATTTGTGAGCTTTCAGAGGAACTAAAGGTGTTCGAATAAACACGAAACACACGTGATCGTTGTCATGTGGTGAATCCGGCCAATCATGGAACAGCTGTGTCGTCATCAGCCCTCGTGCAGAAGCTGCGCTGGCTGAGTTCTCCGGCTACTCTCGAATCGCTCTCGCGGTACTTTGATGGCATACGTCACAGTCACGTGGCGTCGGCGCTGTATCAAGTCGGACAAAATTAACCGGCATGCACTGCTTCAAGTCAGCCGCCGATCGGTCAGCGCAGAGCTGCATGAAGTCGAACAAGCCTATTGGTTAATTGTCTACATCATGTTCACAGGTGTGTCTCATTTAGTCATTAGTAGTCTGTATTTAAGCCCTCATGTTTGCCATGTGTCTTTGTCAAGTAATGTTTTGTGTAACCACTGTAGGTAAGCGCCATGTCCATGTCCATGTCTTGAGTTTCATGCCACGCCATTCCTTTGTTTTATGTTTGATCTTTTAAAAAATAATAATATTAAACTGCACTTGGGTTCTGCAAACTTGCCTCCAGTGGATCAATGTTACAGAATACTTGACCTTCAACCATGAACCCAGCAGTTTGCCTCCTGCGACTCCATTAAAGAAAACCGCACTTCACGTCATGCCTGCCAAACCTGAGTCACTTCACATTATGCCTGCCAAGCCTGAGTCACTTCACATTATGCCTGCCAAGCCTGAGTCACTTCACATTATGCCTGCCAAGCCTGAGTCACTTAACATTATGCCTGTCAAGCCTGAGTCTCTTTATGACATGCCTGCTGAGCCTGAGCCTCTTCACGTCAGGCCTGCCAAGCCAGAGACTGTTCACGCCATGTCTGCCGCGCCTGTGTCTTCGGACAAGATGGCCGCCGCACCTGAGTCAGCTCCGGACAATGCATCGCTGATCATCATGGCCACGGCTATTTTGTGTGTGTGGGCAGCACACACATCGGCTCCAACCTGTGAGCCGGCCGAGCCAGAGATCTCGGTTAAGATGGCCCCCGTTCCAAAGTCTCGTCCCAAGATGGCCGCCACTCCAGAATCTCGTCCCAAGATGGCCGCCGTTCCAGAGTCTCGTCCCAAAATGGCCGCCGTTCCAGAGTCTCGTCCCAAAATGGCCGCCACTCCAGAGTCTTGTCCCAAGATGGCTGCTGTGGTGAAGTGTTGAATCCCAGCGAAGTGATGAGTCCTCGCTTAGGACCCCAGTAGTATGCCTGATCTAAAGCTGTTCTCGCGATTCTTAATGTAATCAATCAAACTTTAATTCATGTAATAATCTTTTATTTTTATCCTGATTGTTTAGTTAAAGTGAAAGAAATGGCATTTTTAGGTATGTTTTGCGACATTGTTAATTGTTATTAAGCAATAAGGCATAATATATATATATTTCTAATTACAAGCACGTCATGTCATAATTAATTCTTAAACAGAATTATGCTTGTATCATATTCGTTATCAAAGTTTTTTTTATCGAAAAATATCGTAGATGGTGAAAAAAACGTCATCTCTAATAATTTTGGATAGTTGTATGCTATGCTACTATCTAAGCTAACTAAAAAACACTAAGAACGAGAAATGTTTAATTTCACAATCTAAAGCTTCGGTTATATACTAGTATATGAAACATAAGTTAAAAGACATTAATGGTCGTTATAGCGTACGACATATATAATAAAGTGATATCTGATTTGTAACCAGGCACTAAAGCGATTACCCATAAAACGTGCTTTGAACCAATCGGATTGCTTGGGTCCTAAGCGCTGGGACTCAGCACTTCACCACACCACCACTCCAGAGTCAAGTCCCGTCATGGCCACCACGCCAGAGCCCTCTGCCAAAATGGCCGCCACGCCAGAGACTCCAGCCCCTGACCTCCGTCCAGAGAAAACTCCAGCCCCTGAGTAGGTACCTGGTTAAGGTACGCGCCTCCCTGGCCCCCTGAACTGTCGGATCCACAATGGCTTCCTGAACTGCCGGCGCCACCTTTAGTTTAAACCGGTATCGGTTTAAACGATTTTAGATGATTTTTCAGTTACCACTTACCACAATAATTAGTTAGTGCTATATTAGTTATCATGAACTAGTTAACATTAACTAATGCTAACTAAAGGAAATGTTTTTATCATTGAGCCTATACTATCTTAATCTCTTTTGCGAGTAGTGCATTTTACATTGCGAGTATCAAACGTTTTGAGGTTTTAGTTTTATCAAGCTTCTTCTCCAATTCTTTTTTTATTGATGTAGTTCAGCACGACTTTGTTACTTTTTATTTTCCATCTGTTTTCATAAATTCATCTGGGTGTCTCCAATCAAAATCATGCATGCTTGTTTAGTTGCTGTAACATGTTGTGGATTTTAGTCAGAATGCATGTGGGCATGTCTCTCAGGACAAAGGAGAGTTTTCTTTTTCTTTTTTTTTCTAAAAAATCCCTGCTGATGCTCAGTGGGGCTGAGGTTTTTGAACCAGAAAGAACAAAGACCCAAAAAAGGCTGCTCTTGACAAGGAGAGGGAAACAAGGAGAGAGGGAGCGTGAGGGGCCGCACGCTATACTTGGACATGAAAAAGAAGCTGTGCAGATGAGAGGATATCGCTATAATTTGACATTTTCAGTCGGAGATGAGGTTCAATTTAGAGAGGGTTCTTGAGAATCGCAAATTGCACTGCCTCCTTTGGATGAGCTCCCGTGCTCTTTCCAATCCTCTTGCAATCGCTTATTGCTTGCCTCCGGAAAGGCTGGCTTTGGTTTTTCCTCAGCTGGCGACGTTGCACACTATCTCTTGCAGTCCACACGGACCTAATGGAAAGCTTTGCCGATCTTATCTAACTCCAGTATAGAGACGGCTACTTTATCCTCGATACAGCGGCCATTCCGCAGACCTGAATTCTTTTTAGCTTTTTTTCTTTCACCAAATGTAATTGTGACATAATGGGGATTTGAAACTTTCATCTGTTTGGCTCGCTGTTTCGTAATCCGTTTGTTTCAATGCAGCCCTGGTAAGACGTTTAGTAATTAGTGGATGTGGCCGCTGGAGATCCTAGAGCAATATTTGATCTCTCTCTCTCTCTGCTTTAACTCATCTGCAAACAACCTGGCTACGATAAGCATGTCTCGGTGGGAAAATTGGAGAGCTGTTATCGGAGCAAACAAACTAAACAAACAAAAAAATCAGGACAATATTGGCAGCGGCGTCGGTTGCTCTCATATGTAACGATGGCTGTAAGGCAGATAAGAAGAAATACTGAGTGAGAATCATGTATGCATTAAATTAAATATTTCTCCCATAAACATAAACCACAACAGCACATTCCTAAACATCTGTTTGTTGGTGCGCACATATTTTATTATAGGAATGCACAGTAACAGAGAAGAAATAAATATCGCATTAAAATGTCTATACAGTTTATATGAACTAAAAATAAAACTCTAAATAGGCTACTACAAGTAAATTTGGCTATTGCACTATAATGTACACAGTATGAAAAATTAATATTGATTTTGAGGTTACGCGGTAACAGGTCCCATTTGTTAACATTAGTTAATGCATTAACTTACATTGCGCAATACATTTGTTACAGAATTCATTAATCTTAGTTAACGTTAGTTAATACAAATACAATTTGTATTGTTCATTGTTAGTTCATGCCAGCTTAGGTCCATTAAATAATATTAACAGATACCAATAAATAATAATACAAAACCTCTAATATTGGCTGATAACTGATATTTTATATATCATGCATCCTGAATTTTGCAACAAACATATGTCACATGATATTTTTATTTAGACAAAATCAGTGTTATAGTTGTTAACTAAAACTACTAAAACCATTTTCGGTAATTAAAATAAAGCTGACATTAAATATACATATTAGATAAATAAATAAGGTTGAAGTACTAAAATGACTAAAACTGAATAAAAATAATGCTAAATAGAATAAAAAACTTACAAAAATGTACAAAAATTATAAAAAAAATGAAATCTTTATAAATAAGTAGTAATAAAATAGTATATAAATAATACAAAAACAACACTAGGTTCTTACAAATTTGCAAAGCTGGATGACACATTAACCGTATAACATTTATACACTAGACAGTAGAGTATACAGCGCATAGTAAATGCATTGTGTATAGTGCATCATTTGGGACACAACTACTGTGTTTCTCCATCCATATTTAGAGAGAGAGAGAGAGAGAGAGAGAGAATCACTTTTCCAGGGCTTGTAGCCCATTGTACCCTATACAGTAAGCAGACTTGAGGTATTTTGATGTTCTATAGATTGCTAAAAGCTCAACATATTTTCAAACCGACACATGGTTTTTAGCAAGTGGAACAAAACTGACAGAAGAATGATCTGAACATCTGTCATATCCAGTACTCCAGAGATAAAAATGATAAACTGATAAGCCTATTTACAGTGCACAATCACATGCATATCTTGTTTAGGTAAGCATCACAGCTTTGCTGACAAAAACTGGTCAGGTCCTCGTGACCAAGCTGTCTTATTCAGTTTGCAGTAGAGATATGGCCTGATGCCAAACAAGCTAAATGTGACGAGACAGGCCAGCAAACAAGACCGTTTCAGCTCAGGTTCCACCACATAAACACAAAAGTAGAAAATCAACAAACATGCCTCAACTGTACAATCATATCCAGTGTTTGACATTAATAGCTGTTGACAGAGAAATAAGTTTGAAAGTATGTTTAACAATACATTTATGCATGTGCAGAAGGTGTTTTCCCAAGCGACTAGGCCTACAGAACACTCAAGGTATAGATAATATCAGTATGTTTGTTCTCTGGGAATGTATGAATCCCATGACACTGGCAATGTCTTAGTCGAGTTATGGCTAAAAGAACAGGATTCGATTCATTTCACTTTCAATTACACCACACCATGCATGTGCAGTCTGTTAACTTTAGCGAGTTAGCTTAGCATAGTAGGCTAGTTATCATTTGTTTTGTTGTTTAGAATAAAAAGAGCCTACATGTTTGGATATTTTGATAAGAGCTCTGTGAGATGTGAAATCTAAGAGTCCAAAAAAGAGATTTACAGACAAATAAAGAAACGTAAAGATCCACAAAACAGGATTAGCATGAGTTTCCATGTTGGCCCAGACTGGTTTTTGTTAGTCCGGCTAGTTTGCATATTCATAAGTCTGCGCATACTAAATGAGGCAAGGGTGTAGAGTTAAATTCAAGCTATTTCAAGGCAGGAAGATTTTTTTTTTTCAAAGATGAGATTTAAGACTAATATATATATATATATATATTGTATATATGTATATGTATATATATTTCCCTCACTAAAGCCATTAAGTACACAATCTTAAGTACCTTTGCATTTTTATCCTATTTTTAAATACTTTTTTTTGCTTCAAATCAAACTTTATAATGTTGCGATTCTCCTCATTGCTGGTTAGCTTGGTTCATGGCTTAAAAACGCTTTAACCAATACTTTTTTGAAATCCTTATGAAATAAATAAATGGTTGCTGAAAAAGTGGGTGGGCTTTAGTGCACTCTATTTCACCTTGAACAAAGTAAAGTGGGAAGTATGCACTATGCATGACTTGAAAACCCATTTTTAACATCTATAGATCTATTGTGCTTATTCCACAGTTTTGGGCCTCCATTTTGAAGTAAACAAATTACAGCAGTCATAGCACTCAATCTCAGTTCATCATGCGCTGGAGATCTGCAAACCTTGCAAACACCCTCACATACTGACACTATCCAAAGTTTGAAGCAGTGCATTATCTGCTCTACTCCAACCAAGGCAAAAGTGAAAGGATGGCAGCAGGATACAGATATAAAAGCAGTGTCAGAAAAGGAACTAAGGACTGGAAACCAAAGAGAAAGAAACCTGACAGTCTGAAAGCTCTGGGGAGCAGCGTGTCGCCTGAATCTGCTGCCAATACTTGGAAAAAGGTGTTGGTATCTTCATCCTTTGACAGCTGTCTCATGTCTGACTGACGGACAGCCCAAAACAAGCAGTAGCACAGATAACATAAAAAGAGATGAAATTGCCGAAAATGTCTTTACCCTGAGCGTCAAATTCCTAATCTTACTAAGATAGCAATAGCATTTGCTTTTTGCCTTTGCTTATACCCGCTTGCTACTTTCTTCAAAAGGACTGTGGAAAACAAAGGCTGCGTTTGAAATCTCACAAACCACTTTATGGCTCGATTTTCAGAATAGTGCAAAAGATTCCCTTGTGACAAAAACCGCACAGCACAAGCATCCAGCTGTATAAAGCTTGATAATACAAACTCC
This sequence comes from Rutilus rutilus, assembly GCF_951802725.1. Taxonomy (NCBI): domain Eukaryota; kingdom Metazoa; phylum Chordata; class Actinopteri; order Cypriniformes; family Leuciscidae; genus Rutilus; species Rutilus rutilus. The sequence goes on along the minus strand of NC_140222.1, from coordinate 31,367,008 downwards.
TTATAATGCCCAAAGGTTTCTTAAGTTTTAACCTGACACTATGCGTAAAGCTGAACGCATTGCATTTTAATGTATATAGCACTTCATTTGATAGCATTCACGAACAGAAGTGTTTGACACAAAGTTTAATCTCTGTCTGCGCTATTTCTCTAAATTAAAGGAACACGCCGACTTTTTGGGACTTTGGCTTATTCACCGTATCCCCCAGAGTTAGATAAGCCCATACATACCATTTTCATCTCCGTGCGTGCTGTAACTCTGTCTGACGCACCCACCGCTAGCCTAGCTTAGCACAAAGACTGGAGGTAAACGGCTCCAGCTAGCATACTGCCTAGAGCCCTGCACGGGGCAAAACATCCAGCCCTAACCAAGACCTGGCCCGTGGTGTTCAAGCCCTAATCCAGCCCCAGCCCGAAACGTCTGCAATTTTTCAGCCCGACCCCGACCCGATACCAATATCACTTTAAGCTCTCTCTGATGCGCGCTGTCTCTGCTAGACGCACACAAATACAACACACGCTACTAGGTAAAATTTTACTATAGGCCTCAAACATAACTACCACCACCGACAATTATGCCCACAAATATTAATACAGACTGTCCATTACAGAGAAGCATAAGCATGCAGTAGAGAATATTATATAGCCAAATGTGATCCAGCAGTAAAAAAAGATTTACGGCCTACCTTTTTTTGATGTCAAGTAAATTTACTGAAGAACAACGTTTCAAAGAATTCTTCGCCAACTGGCTAACGTTAAATAATAATAAAAATATCCTCCTGGGACCCAGGGATAGACTTTTTTCTTTTGTCCACTGTAGTGGACATTATATTTTAGTGAATTTCTCTGACACCATACATGTCACATGTCACGACCTGGGTGTCCAGTAAAGAGCACATTCAGGACTTTTCAGAGATATACGACATTTTTGGAGGTTTCACCATGAAAACAACATGGTCTTTAAAAATGTCTGACATTAATTTAGTGATCAAATGTAGCACTCTTATGGAAATATGATACTATATTGTAATTATAATTTTCTAATACTACTAATACTGTAATTATAATACTACTTTTCAAATTGTATTTCATAAACCAACATCTCAGGAAAACGTTATGGGGTTTCAAATCAAAAAAATTACTTTATGTTACAGAACAGGACGTTGATTTCATACATGTCCAGAGGACATCAGGACTTAAATCATGTTTATCAGGCATTTTGTGAGACACAACAAGTGAATATGGAAATAAGTTATACATCAATATTACTATGAAATATTAGATATTATTATTAAAATGTTGCTAATTATTACTCCAATTATTACATTTCTTTTTTCATTAAATGTTGCTCCAAGAACACATTATTGTGCACATTAGATACAGTGTATAGATACATTGCATTGAATGGGAATATTAATTTATGGTCATTTTACCCACATATTGCATAAAGTAAAATGCTTTATCAATTCATTCCGTTATATCTTTCATAACATAGTTGAGAATCATCTTTATGCAAATTTTAGTTAAAATAAATCCTGAAACCCCAACATTTATTCGTGATGGCAAAAACAATGGGATTTTTTTTTTTTTTCATAGGCTACATATAATTTCATGTCTTTTTTTTTTTTTTTAAACAACTGAGTCATGGTGTCCAGACTGTCCACAACAGAGGACATAGCATATGAATAAAATATCATTTTTCAAAAATGTGTTGTTGTTTTTTTTTAACCATTTGTTTCTTATGCTCTAAACAATGTGATGACATGAAAAGAAACTAAATTCAAAAACTATTTTCTTTCTGGGTCTCAGGAGGATATAATAAAGAAAGAAAAAAATCCGTTGAACTGAGTAGGCTCATTCACGGTTTACTCACGATCGTTGTGATCGTTGTGAAGAAAAAGAATAGCATCCACTGTTGAAGGCGTCAGGCTCGGTAATCAAATCAAAACTCTTTCAAAATGCAGCTTTTCCTGAAGTATTGGGAACTTTTAGTAACTCCTTACGCTCCAACTTCTCCCCGATGCTCTGCATGGCCAACGGTCACCTTGCACGCGCGTCGCGTTACTCGCGTGATCGCATATTGCGTTGCACATTTATAATATTATCAATATAACAATATTTCACACAGTAGCCTGCGCTCTGCACGTATATTATGGGCACGATGGAAGGATTAAAGCTCAATGAGCCCGAGTCCGACCAAAGCCCAATCTGTAAAAAAAAAAAAAAAAAAAAATTGCCCCGACTGCTCCCAGTAAGTGACAAAATAACGCCAACATTTTCCTATTTACATGTTGTGATTTGTATAGTCACAGCGTGTACAAATAACATGGTCATATTCTCAGAAGTAAATCACTCTGCAGAAGTAGCAGTGCTTCGTCTTCTGAGAATATAGTCCCCAGTATGTATACGGTTAGAAGATGGTTGTGTCTCATTTGACCTTGTTATTTGTACACGCTGTGACTATACAAATCACAACATGCAAATAGGAAAATGTTGGCGTTATTTTGTCACTTATTGGGAGCAGTATGCTAGCTGGAGCCGTTTACCTCCTGTCTTTGTGCTAAGCTAGGCTAGCGGTGGGTGCGTCAGACAGAGTTACAGCACGCACGGAGATGAAAAAGGTATGTATGGACTTATCTAACTCTGGGGGATAAGGTGAATAAGCTAAAGTCCCAAAAAGTCGGCGTGTTCCTTTAAGAGCGATAACAATGTCTTTGTACTCATTTAAACTAGAGTTGTGTGCATTTCTTTTCCCCCTCACAGAAGTGCTTGTCAATTCGGGCGTCTACTGTTGCCATCTTCAGTAGTTTGCTTTGTTTTGTGTTGAAATATTTGAACTTTGCCGTCTAGAACTTACGCAACCACCAGACCAGATGTGATGCATTCTAATCAAAACTATGATTAGTGAAGATCAAAGTGAGAATGACTGCATTCTGGGATTGCATTCCCCTCTTCAGTGAACCCGTGAAGCTCCTACTGTATTTATGAGATAGGTAGTCAATATTACGATTTGTTCAAAACAATATTGCTTCAAAACAGGGGAACAAACCCCAAAAGCTCAGCAATCATTGGCTAAAGATCTACAGCATACCCATCTCAAGCACACAAAAAAAGGGAAGGTTACAACAATAACAGCACAGAATAAATCCAAGAAGACTAAAAAGAATTAAATACGACCAACCAGAGAGATGGACATGTCAGAGAGCGAAAACGCATGAAATACCAGACAACAAGGGATGTAAAAACAAAGACCAGACAGGAGTTTCAGGATTCTGACAGGGAAATAAATTCTGTAGCAGCCATACTAAAACAAACCAACAATGGCATTTTTTAAAACCATTAGCTATAAGCATACCTAAAATATTTATTTGAGCATGGTATAACAAATTTCATAAAATGAGCTATAGCTTCACATTATCAAACTTGCAATATTTCTGACTCAGTATTAGACTATGGCTCGAAGTCATCTTAGGATACTGTTGTGGAACAAGGCTTCCATTTGTTCAAAGGGCCTGGAGAAAACAAATGCTGCATTTGAAATATCACATGTCTATCTCACACAAATCCTACTGCTTTATGGCTCAGGTTCAAAAGTGAAGTACAAAAGATTCCCTTGTGACAAAAATCTCAGCACAAGCATACAGCTGTATGAAGTCTGATAGTACAAAATACTTGCGACACAAGCTTGAGCAACCGAAGGCATGGAGAATACTGAATTAAATTGCATGAACTTTGTACTCGCAAACAGCTTCTAATTTCAGCCGTGCACTTGATATGACCTACGCAACATTTTGCAATCTTGTTCCCTTTGTGCAGTTAGTGATGATGGCTTTGTGCTGGGAAATTTGGAGCCTATCATCGACTGAGGCCTAGTCCGTGGCAATCACTGGGCGGCAGGGTTTAATAGAGCTCAGTGGTGATTGGAGCCCCCTAAGAGATTAAACCACAGTCTTTACATAATGAACAGCTTAATGATGGAATTACAGAGGCACTTAATGGCATCATAAATACCATCATCGCCCATGCCGACTATCCCAAAAATGTATTAACCATCCGTAATTGGGGCATTAAATAACGGTCAGTTTACAAAACATATTGACGTTACCTGGGAAATCCTTAGAAATGGTTAATTATTGATATTATGACAACCGGTAGTGCATTTAGAGTGATGCTGGATTCAGGGAGTCACAGAAAATGGCATTTCTAATGGATATCAATGTGGCTAACCATGTTCACACAGCAGCTAAAGTGCTAATAAAAGCCCAGTTGTTATTTAACACAGGATTCGTTGGAAAAACGGCGCATTCTTATTTTGCCAAGTTAGACTTGTTCCTGGGTCAACATATGTGGTTAATCCTGGAACAACATTCCTGTCTGAAAATGTTGTCCTAACCCTACCCCCTAAACCTAACCCTACCCATAACTTATCCCTAAAATCAGAGGGAATGATAGGTGAATAACACTGATGTAGAAGCACCTAACCTTGAGCCTTAACTGGACATAAACTGTAAACTTTTCCCTCAAATCTGATTGGTTGAATGGAATGTTGTTCCAGGATCAGCAAAGATGTTGATGAACATGTTGTACTTGGCGAAATCAGGTTCTGTGGAAAAACACAGCTCTGCACTTTTTGCAGAACTCCAAAAATGTAACTATACACCAAATTGGTTAGGTTTAGCGTACGTTCAAATCTTTTAGTGTCATTTCATTTTCGAACTGCCATGATATACACCAACCAACGTAATATAAAATTGCTACGTTCACGTTCACACATTTTAGTGCCATTCACTGGACATTTAACGTTGAAAGTGCTACGCAACGTGCAAGAGTAAGCATAATATCATATTGCAGAAATGTCGCCACAAGCACATTTTTCCACTGAGCTTTTGTTGCATTATTTATGGCTACAGTGAGAAAAGAAAAAGAATGAAATTGCTTTCACATTTGTTTCTGCAAGCTGTCGAATAAACAGAACAATCCAAGAGTCAATATGGGTGTTTCTTCAACTTCAAGTTTTTTTTCTTCAAAATCTACTCTACTTGTTTACCAAAAAGACAAGTGAAGAACATTCTTGAGATGCAAAATTACGATGAAATGAAAAGGAAAATCAAGGTAAATACCAATGTCTCTTAAAAATTAAGTTATACTTTGGTAAACCTATACAAAAAGTTTGAAAATATTCTCTGAAAGTCCACAGAGCCAAAAATGCCCATATTTGATGAAACGCCCAAATATAGTTGTCAATCCCAAACACTATATGGCAATATATGGAGGCTAGACCAAAGAAATGTGATGTATGAAAATGTTCAAAAGGGATCGGTTTAGTTAAAGCACTTGCAATACAAGCACGATCAAATGAGCCACAAGCCATTCATTTACTCAATGCCACATTCTTCCTCTTGACAACATCTTTTCAGCTCATCCTGCCTCCATTCTTCTCGAGCTGTCTCGCTGCATTCAGTGTGCAGTATGTACCGTGTACGCCTCCAGATATTTTGCCTCCCTGGGGAAATCCGGCTTCGACAACACACACACAACCCTTCCCCTCAGTTCCAGCTGAAATCCTTGCAAGTCGAACCTCAAACGGCTCAGCGTAGAGCGCACGTATACGTACAGCCGCACAGGCAGCTTTTCCAAGGTCAGCGGCTCCCTTCCTTCCGCTCGACTTCACCGACTCGCGACTGGCAGAACTGAAAAGGTTTGTCAGGCTGATTAAACTCGGAAGGCGTTATGTAGAAGGTCTGGTCCCTCTTTGACAGACAGTTAGGATTTTCTTCTATCCTCTATCCAACTCGTGCTCCACGCTCTTATTTAACAAGATCAGATGTTATGTCACAGCAAGGTGCAATTTTCATTAACCTCCAGCTGCGCTATGATTTGAATGTGCCAGCCCTGCAATTAGTTGATTGTGATTGATTGATGAAGTCAGTGCCCCCCACCCCCCTCCCCATCCCCCCCTCTTCAAGGGCTCAGGTAATTCATTCGGACTCGTTCCCTCCTCCCCCTCGCAGCTTGAGCATTATTCTCCGACAGGCTCGGCTCGGCAGAACGTTCTCTGGCAGATTTGTGGTCACGGTATGGGGCAAATGCAAACGCTCTCATCACAGCGTGGCTGCGACACGCTAAGCGGCAATGAAAGGGGAACAGGTGACATTGGACAAAACACTGCTTGACGTTTGTCACCTTTTTTACTTTCATCTAATGAATGTGCATTGCAGTGTGTTTTAACATATTATATATATAAACTTATTTGTATTTTGTGGTCACACTGAGAAAAATAAGTAGCGATATAAGAATAACTGTGGTATACAGTGGGATCCAAAAGTCTGCACTGAATAGTTTTTTTTGCACCATTTGCTGTGTTCAAGTCCTTGCCAGGTTTTCTGGATGAGTGACAGCGCTATAGGCTCTGAAAATAGGAAAAAGGAATCAGGTGAGAGAATCCCACACTGTTTTAGTCAATCATAAACACTTCCTATGATCATTTTTTTTTACATAAGGGATTTCTGACGTGTCTTTATAAGACAGAATTTTGGGCAAGTTGTTGTTAGTTAGCAAAATGGCTAACGATGCCTTTAAGATTTTATATTGTTTTTGTTCTTATTACAAAAATGACTTGACCACTGATGTAAATATATATCTTACTTATGTTTTATCATTTACTTATGTTTTAACATTTGCTTATGTTTTATCATTTAGATCTTAAATATCATTTAATCAAATGTAATCATCATATTTTAAGAAATCATTATTATCATGTTGATGTGTTTCTCATTACTATCATTTTGATGTGTTTACCATTATTATAATTTGAAATGTGTGTTAAATACTATTCTTTTATTAATCTTTATGCCTCAAATATAGCTGATTGACTAAGGTTGAGTTTTGTACTTGCTGTTTAGATGAGGGCAAAAGTCTGTAAGTTTCCAATAGACAGAACACAAATGCTCGAATGTCTCAGGATAAAGTGTTAAACGAATGTTATCTTAGCTAAACATCTTGCAGTGTATGGGCTAACACCTCAGAGTGTGAAAACATGAAAACTAGATATGTTTGTGTCTGCTTCGATGCACTATACTATGAAAAGAGGAACTTAGCTCTGTTCTGAAAAGCAACTGTATAATAGGGAGATCAATTTCTGTAGGACAGTCTATCCTTTGGACTCAGACCTTGCTCATTTGCAGCCTGTCTTTTCAAAGAGAGATCTCTCAAACAACTTTAATTATCTTTAGGCTAAGAATATTATACTTGTTTTAATTATATTTTACTTAGAAATATTAGAAGTTATTTTTAACTGTTTATTTTATGTTTCTTTATTAAACTTTTAATCCTGATTATGGATAAATTAATTTTACTCTTCATTTATTATTTGATTGCCTGCTGTTAAAGGGATACTCCACTTTCTTTGGAAATAGGCTCATTTTACAACTCCCCCAGAGTTAAACAGTTGAGTTTTACCGTTTTCGAATCCATTCAGCCGATCTCCGGGTCTGGCAGTACCACTTTTAGCATAGCTTAGCATAGATAATTGAATCGGACAAGACCATTAGCATCTCTCTCAAAAAAATTACCAAAGAGTTTAGATATTTTTCCTATTTAAAACTTGACTCTTCTGTAGTTACATCGTATACTAAGATCGACGGAAAATGTAAAGTTGCGATTTTCTAGGCTGATATGGCTAAGAACTATACTCTCATTCCTGCGTAATAATCAAGAAACTTTGCTGCCGTACCATGAGTTGAGCAGGCGTGATGAATGCTAATGGTCTTGTCCGATTCAATGATCTATGCTAAGCTATGCTAAAAGTGGTACCGCCAGACCCGGAGATCGGCTGAATGGATTCGAAAACGGTAAAACTCAACTGTTTAACTCTGGGGGAGTTGTAAAATGAGCCTATTTCCAAAAAAAGTGGAGTATCCCTTTAAGGAATACAATTTGACTTAATCATCTGACTGGATCTCCTCCCTGCATCAGCCACTCAAGACACAATGGGCCCTATTTTAATGATCTAAGCATATGGTCTAAGGCTCCAACGCAAGTGCACTTAGGGTGTGCCCGAATCCACTTTTGCTAGTTTAACGATGGGAAAAATGGTCGGCGCGCAAGGCGCATAGTCTAAAAGGGTTTTCCGAGTAATGGGTGTGTTTTGGGCGTAACGTGCAATAAACCAATCAGAGTCTCCCATTTGCTTTAAAAGCCACTTGTGCTCGCACCATGGAGGATTCGCTATTTACATGGCGGAATTTGCGGGAAGACTGAACGCATCTCTAGGGAGGAAACGGATCTGCTCGTGCGCAAGGTTAAAGCGGGCAAGGAGACCATCTACGGGACAAGCCGGGTTCCACCATATATTTCTGTACACAATAATAATATTTTACATTGTAATCCTTTTATTTTTAATATTTGGCATGTTTGTGTACTGCTGCGTGTCCATGTGTGCACACCTGGTTTTCAGACCAGCACGCCCATTGGCGCACAAATGGGCACAAATGCATTTGCTGTTTAAACAACGTGGCACAGGACGTGAAAATGATAACTGCGTCGGGCTGAAACTAGCAGAAAACACTTGCGTCGCGCCTGCCGCCGCATTGCGCCGGGTGTATGATAGGGCCATAGGACTTTTTGCTTGCAAAAACAAATGCTGAGCAGCTTCTTTTGAGAATGTTGATTGCTGCATTATTTGAAAACGAGTAGACATAATATTTTTACAGTTTGCAGTTACTCCTTACTCTTAAATCGGTCCGTCATCTGTAATTCTTGACAAATTCAAAAGAACTGTTTTTATTCTATTGAAGATTTTTTCAAGGACCACAATTCCAAATGTATGCAGAATTATCCACATATAACATAAATTATGATGACATTATCTGCTTTAACATGAGGATAATTACACCATTACATGTCAAATGCTCAAACAAATGGCACAAAATAAAAACAGAAGTGGATACCACCAAAAAAAAAAAAAAAACACAGTGGTCTTAATTTTTAACACATATACACACAATTATGGCTCTCTTTGAAAACCTAGTGAGCTTCATATATCTACTTTTAATGCAGCATCCATACTGAAATGTTACCAAGTAAGTGAGTGATTTGGAAAGGTCTACATAGACAGCAAATGTGTAATTCAAACAAAGATTTTTCCATGTAAATCTATGAATAAACAAAGTTTTAGAATTAAAAGGCTGACACCTAAGACTATTTTAGATTATTTACTATTTGAAGGAAGCCAACAACAAAAATGGTAATGCTAAGAGCTAAAATGTAGCCCCTTGCGTTTATTACACTGCAGACTCAATTCACAATTAATTTCAATACTTCTTACCATTAGTATGTAGGATGTTAACAACATGATGCCTTCAAGACCTCCTGGGTCATGCTAATGCTACAACAACAACAACAACAACAACAACAACAACTACTGCTACTACATAATGATGGCTTTCATTTCAACTTATACAAATCTTTCTGACATGACTTGAATCCACCATAAATATTCATGGCACATACAAATATTGTCTAAAAGAATCTGTTGTTAAATTATACAAAACTTTATTTGCACTGTGAAAGTTGAGAATAAAACAATGTAAACAAAATACACATTTAATTCAATGTGTTACTTTTACATTTTTTAGACATGTCTATACATTTCACACAAAAAATGACAGTGAATTATTTTCTACACCAATTTCTTTTCAGTGTCTAAGTCTGAACAAATTACAGGTTTTATAATGACTCATCTTTAACTTTTTTTTCCTCCACAGTGCTCACTGCAGTGTATTCTGGGATTGCCTTGTCTATATGACGGATAAATGTGACGCAGTCCTGGAATTCGGCCAAAACGAGGCAGCATACAGACAGCTCACTAGGTTTTGGAACGCAGTGTAGGTCTATGTAAAAAAAAAAACTAAAAAATGAAGGCAATTTCCATAAAGTATATTGTGTTTAATCCTGCTGTCACAGCTCGGGATGATTTTGCTGACATTTGAATATAGCCTCGATTTTTTACCTTGCAGTTCAGCCTGGTTGCAGAGAACTCAAATATTGAGCGTAGCTACCTTTATCACAGCATTCGATCGATACGTCATTGCACAGCTGTCAGATAAGTCATATCAGCCATGTATCCCAGCCAGCCGGTCTGTGTTCTTCCTTTTTTCTAACCTGGATTGTTTTCTCTGGCCCCTTTTAAAATTGGAAATAGCTTTGGTAGGAACTTTCGAGCTGCTCTAACAACAGGTGAACCATCATCTAGGTAAAGGTTATCAGATGTGGCGCCCTGCAAAGTTTCTGGCACCCATCCTGAGCGCCGGCTAAATCCAGGCTGAATAAACAACGTAAAATATGTATCCTTGCTGCAAATGCCAGACAATACTCCAGTGCCAATTAGTTTGACACTGTTGTAAAACATGGACGATGTATCCTGGAAGCACCCTGCTTGCATCATGCTTCATGCATTGGTAATGACAAAAGAACTTAAATTGCCTTTCTCTGCTGCCCTTGAAATTTTAAATTGCTTGCTCTGTCTCCTTCCATTTGTCTTTCATGGTTCTTGATCTCAGAGTCATACTCTCTCAACAATATAAAGTGTTGTAAAAATGGCCGGATGCCTTCTGAAAGCTTTGTAGGGCTTATTTTGGTTTAGATTTGATTTATAGAATGCTGAGATATATTTTTGCAGATGTGTTAAACCAACTGCTATAGCCAATAAAAAAAAGCATCATACAGTACAGTGGCCCTAAAAAGACAAGTAAATGACACGTAAAAATGCATGAATGTTTTTGCATTCGATACGAATTATCAAGACAAATGCACGTTAAAAAGATATGCATTATTCAAAATGACGACTAAATGTTTTTAGCTTCCAAATTCAAAGGGCCAGAATTATTATTAGAAATATTCATCATTGATTTGTTTTAGCAGGATCGACTGGACCATTTTGTACATGATATTAAACTATCATAAGGACCCTTCACACATCTTGACAGTAAACATCATTAGCTGATTCACCATGTGGTTTCATTATCATTCATATCGGAACATGTGGTCTGTTAGATTGGCTCCATAAGTGTTATGAATATAGGTATTAACATTTGAACTAATGCAAACATACTAATGATTCACAATGCATACTGAATGTACAAATTAGCCTACTCTCTTTGATATGGACCATGTGTTATGTTAGAAACTAAGTTTATGAGGCCTGTTTCTAGCAAGCTAGTTAGAATTTCAAATGTCCTATGAGAAATACTTATTTCCAATATATATCTAATATTTTGGAATAGATTCTGCTTAATGACGGTACCAAACCTCCAGACCAGCTATGTTTCTTGCAATTTTAAGTTAAAAATACTTAAAAATGTCCAAAAGTTCCTTGATGCAAGATTGTGAAGTGGTTTCATCTGACCTCAGAGAACCCTTCCCTTTGAATTCTGTGCCTTTTGTACTGGCTCAGGATAAAGTAGTTGTTATACTGAAGGTAAGACCATGCATTATGATGTAAAACACTATACCAGATGAGAAATGTGATTCGAATCAGCCTTTACAAAATGCACTTTGAAGTGCTGCTATAAGTCTATGTGTACGGCTACTCGCCAAATAAATAATTGCATGGAAATTAAATATTGATTGAAAAAAAAAAACAGTCCATCACGGCGTATATAGACGATATTACATTAATATTAACACTTAAAGGGGTTATATGTAAGAGTTGTCGTGTATTAATTGCTTAATTATTGCCAATGTGTGAACAGCTTGTAATGAAACTTAAAAAAACGAGACCTTCCCTGACTTCCTAGGTTGTCTGTAGATTGATTTTTATGTGAAAGACTTGGTCATTTTACCATGTGTGACGCGGCACATATTTACATATTCATCTAAACGGCGCGCTTAGTAACGTAGCTGCAAAGGTTTTTCAAACTTCTTTGACCATTAAGCAAAGAGTGGAAAAGAACTTCGGCGTGAGTATATTGGGGCATTGAATCACATTCAGTCTCTTGTACTTTACGTGTGCACAATTGCAAGCACAAACACAAGCAGTAAGTTGCTGGCTGCAGTTCACTTAACTGCCACCAGGGTCGCTAAAAATAAGGGTTTCCGAATTCTGAATTTTCACCACAATCTAAAGGCCTAACTGAGACTCAAGATGGCTCTCGACGTGTTTGTATGAAACGAGAGCGTGAGTCCGCAGTAGTTATAAGGTGGGTTCACGCAATGTTTGAATTACCATAATTACGAGATTCTAGCTGTGTCCCAAATGGCACACATATACACACATTCCACACTTTGTTTTTTCGGTTAATAAAGTTCATCATCCAGGTATTTAAAGTGCACTTTATCTTTTTGGAATTTTCAGTGTGAACACACTACTCACACTACTACAAAACAGCATAGAACAGAGCATAAATACACAAACTGGGATTAAAAAGTGTTCACGTTCTCGTAGAACGTCACGTATCGCAAATCGTAATTACGACATGGCGTGAACGCAGCAATCCAAGCAAGAAATACATGAAAGTACACCGGTTTCGGTTCTCTGCAAAAGTGCCTGCCAATGACAGTGGCGAATATTAATACCCTACCACTGAATGCTGCGACTGACCAATCAAAATCAAGTAATCCTAGGAGCGGCATAATAAAATATTGATAAAGCCCTTATTTGCAGGTCATCAAAAAGCTCATGTTTGCACTGAGAATTAATATGGCATCTCCACAATAAATAAATGCATAACTTTAGCAATAAACTACAATATACACTATAATACATTATGTATAACGTGGTATTGCGGCACCCTGTCTACTTGCGTAAATGTGCTCCTTAAATAAGATCATTTCCATGCCAATATTGTGCGCTGATAAAATATTCCATTTCCAGCACAACATTAACAATAAACAATAACAATCTCCACATAAATGATGTTTTTAAAGCATTTTTACACTGTATTCTGCACAACCACTTATATAGGCGCATATGGACCATAAACTCTGTTCTCTTTAATGATTAAAAACCCTAGAATAGTGCCAGATGGTGTCAAAAAACAGGTGGCTAATTATCTTACCACAGCTTTGCACCTCTGCCTCAGACAGTAAAAAGCAAGCACCATTTAGACACAGTTAAGAGTTAGTCAGCTTCTGCTTCCTGTGTGCGGTAATGAGCAATGCAGTGAAGTGAGTGGAACCTTAAAGATAATGAGAAGCTGGGCTCCACAGAAAACCTCCAGCAGAGACATTTAAAAAAAAATCTCGGTGACCCCGTTTACCTGGAGATATGTGATGTAGACCAATGGCAATTCTTGAAGTAAACAGCATTAATTAAATGTACATATATATATTTTTTTGTTGGTGGTGGTGTTGAATTACTTAGGCTACACTTGGAATTTAATGAACGTCATTGGAGTCAGAGCTGGTGGCCCACCGAGCATAACGGAAATGTTATATTCAAAGTCTCTTTAATGATTAGGTTGCAGTCACCTGTGGTCTAGATTATTACTTTAATTATTTTTGATCTGCAAGCCAATTTAGAACTTCATAAGAGTAAAGCCAGAATACTGTTGCAGCCTATGTTTCATATTTCCAGCATTGATTTTGGAGGAAAAATCTGTGAAATCCTTTAGAATGGATTTAAACATGATAAAACTGAAAACTTTATCAAATACGGAAAAATATTTAATTAGTCAAAATAGATACCAAATATGGGCCAAGCACTGAAGGTGTGTAGGCACCGATTGTATCAGTTAGTGTTATTTTTCTTCTGCTCGAGTCTTTGGAAGCCTACAGCAATTTTGGAGTCAGTCCCTCTAGCGCCACCAGCTGCCCAAAGTTGCACTCACATTTATGCTAATGACTTTACTGGAACTGAATAACTGAACCTTAAAGCTGCATTCAGTAACTTCGGGATTTCTTCGCTGTATTCTCGCTTTTTGCTCGCAGGTTTCTCTCTAGAGCTCCCCCCACAGCTTCGGAATAGATATTTGACAACACTGTTGTAAAAACTCGTTGGCGATTCTCAGACACCAGAGGCTAGCAGATCAACGACATCAAAGCAGATGGGACATTCTTTAAAACGTCTTCTTCATTCGGGTTCGAACAGCGTGAGGGAGCGCAATAATGACGGCATTTTAGCAGATTTCTTTTGGCCGTAAAGCAATTGTTTACATCGCGAGACCTGATATCACGCGATACTTACTGACGCGGCGGCGACAAAGTTGAAAGTGCGTATTTTCCGCTCACGGGCACCAGGGGGGTGCGAAACGACCACCATTCAACCCGAAATAAGTAATATAACCATTCCAATGACTCCGAAGCTGTTCAGTTAAGGTAAAAAAAGTTACTTAGTTCACCTTTAAGGGCTAGGAACAAAATTCTGTTTTCCTCTGATTTCTTGGCTCAAGGCAATTCAATTGCACCCTACAACGTCATTTTCCATCATGACGTTTTGAATTTTCCGTAAAAAAAAACAAATTCAAACTCCTCCTAGACCTGATGCAAGATCATCTTTAAACCATGCCACCCTACAACATGGAATTCAAGTTGATTCGTCAAACCATTCTCGAATAAATGCCGATTGAATTCGACGAAGAGCATGTCAAAATGGACGTCAGGCTATATATCTCCACAACGCTTTTCGTTACCGATATGGTGGCCGATATATCGTGCATCCCTAGTCTTTACTCTTTTGCAGTTGGTTTGATGCTTGCTGCCTTGTATTTTAGCTCCTCATTCTGCCTCTGTGGTGCTTGGCCCCTTAATTGCTGCTTGCAGCTATATTTTTATTTATTTTCAATTTATATTGAACTAAAATATAAGATTAAAGATTAATCCACCCTCATGTCATTACTTACTCATTTAATACTTTAAAACATTCAGTGGAACTAGATATAAATATTGGTTTGTTCTGCACACAAAGCTGTTGAATGAATCATTCGGACTATTTTTATGGTGCTTTTAGTCTGTGTTTTTATTCCCTCTTTGGAGCTTGACAGTCATGGTCACTCTGAACTGTTTGTATATAGAAAACATCTCTGAAAAGATTCCATTAAAAATCCTACTTTTGTTCTCCTGTGGCAAAAAAACACACACATGGGTTTGGAACAAAAATCTTTTTTTCATAAATCTTTTTTTATAACTACTATTTCTTTAAACAAACATGTTAAAGTATAAATAGGCCTACATTAAAATAAAGAGTAATTCTTTTTTTTAAATAATGTGTTAATTTCTTTTAAAAAAATGTAAAGGCGGCTAAGTAACAACATCATGAAAACATCAAATGTTGATGCACAGAAGAGAGTTTCCAATAAATCGTTATTTCGGCAACATAAAACCGTAAACAAACTGTAACCAATCTATCACATTATAGTGTTCATCATGATTCCTTGTTGCAATGTAAAGCACGCAAACCTAGCCTGACAAAACAGCGGAGTACACAATTTCAGCAGAAGGATTTAAAGGTTTAAAGGCCATTTCCGATCCATGGGGTTACATCTCCATAATGGCCTCATTATTCATGACTATGGCCTGAAACACTGGGGTTGAGGTAATGAGCTCTTCACTAGTTGCTGAATATCACCTTTTCGGAAGCATTGTGTTGAAAATTCACATAGCTTGTGAGTACCACTCACGAATTCAACCCAAAGGAGACAAAGCTGCTATGTTCTTCAATGCTTGCTTTTAGTTTTTGATTTTGACTAATGATCAGGAATGTTTTCACATAATAAATATCTCTGGGAGTCAACATGTTGTATATTTAAATTGTACAACCATTTTATATATATATCTTCAGCTTCAAGCATTACACAAACCCTGTTGAAAAACAAAACACTACGAAAAACAGCCTAAGGTGGTTTGCTGGTCTTACACATGTGACCAAAGTCACATTGCATTATGGCAAGCCAGATTGAGGTCGTTCACCCTAGAAGCGTAAAAGCTGCACATCACCACATATCACCCGCGAGATCCACAATAAAATGGATTGATAACTTTTTTTGTGCAATTTTAACAGAAATGTACTAATGTACTACTGCAATGATGCCTTAAATTACTCAAAAGTGAAAGTTAACATATAATATTGCAAGATATTTCTATTTCAAATCTATTCCAATGCTGTTCTGTTCAACTTTCAAAGAATCTTGATTAAACAAATGTTGATCCTCAAAAATATTATGCAGCACAACTTTTTTCAACATTGATAATAATAATAATATTAGAGCATATGAGATTGATTTTAGGACTCTTATTTTCTTAGAATGATTTCTGAATGATCATGTGACACTGAAGACTGGAGTAATGATGCTGAAAATCCAGCTTTGATCACAGGAATTAATTACTTTTTAAAATACAGGGTGGGCCATTTATATGGATACACCGTAATAACATGGGAATGGTTGGTGATATTAAAGTCCTGTTTGTGGCACATTAGTATATGTGAGGGGGCAAACTCCTCAAGATGGGTGGTGACCATGGTGGCCATTTAGAAGTCGCCCATCTTGGATACAACTTTTGTTTTTTCAATAGGAAGAGGGCCATGTGACACATCAAACTTATTGGTAATGTCACAAGAAAAACAATGGTGTGCTTGGTTTCAACGTAACTTTATTCGTTCATGAGTTATTTACAAGTTTCTGACCACTTATAAAATGTGTTTAATGTGCTGCCCATTGTGTTGGATTGTCAATGCAACCCTGTTCTCCCACTCTTCACACACTGATAGCAACACCGCAGGAGAAATGCCAGCACAGGCATCCAGTATCCGTAGTTTCAGGTGCTGCACATCTCGTATCTTCACACCATAGACAATTGCCTTCAGATGACCCCAAAGATAAAAGTCTAAGGGTGTCAGATCGGGAGACCTTGGGGGCCATTCAACTGGCCCACGACGACCAATCCACTTTCCAGGAAACTGTTCATCTAGGAATGCTCGGACCTGGCACCCATAATTAAATCTAAATGGCCACCATGGTCACCACCCATCTTGAGGAGTTTGCCCCCTCACATATACTACTGTGAAACTTTAATATCACCAACCATTCCCATGTTATTACGGTGTATCCATATAAATGGCCCACCCTGTATATGCATCTGTAGCAATGCTCAATGCTAAATTAAAATTAACAACAACAACAGCAGCAATAATAGTAAATAGATTGTCACTATTAATTATTATAATACCATCCTTTTTACAGATGTGCTATACATATGATCGAAAGCAAAATATGATTTAAATGTACATCAACAATACAGAAACAAGACATTACCTGATGCGATGGACACTTCAAGTGTAGCCTGATTCATTGATTACAATTCACTGGCGTTTAGCAGATTTAGCTGATCTGCCAATATGCCCAAATACCATCTAAAACCAGAAAAACAGACTAGCCCGATAGCTTAGCCATGCCAGAGAGACTATCTAACTACTTTAACTACTGTTTTACAGCAGGTTTGGAAGTACAATGCAACACAAAACAGATAGGGCCAGATCTGCTATACGATAACTTCTTTAGTTTTGGATTTACTAAAGACACGCAGTGAGAAATTAGCACTGAAAAGGCATGGAAGGGTTATTTTTGTGGCCCTGCGTCTGTGTTCTTTAATTTGCATGTCGTCAGTAGAACTTTTCATCTTTTCAGAACTTTCCAGAACTCCCATCTGCGCTTTTTTGGAATTGCCCTCTCATGCTAATTTGCCCTGTTTAGTAAATCTGGCCCATAATGTCTAACTTATGTCAAACTTGAGCCTTTTTTTGTGCAAAGAGAGACTGTTGATGTATTTAAGACTTGGGGATAAAGTATTTATGAGATAAAAAGGTACAGTTTTACCATGCCTGCACACTTTGTGCAAAGAAATGCCAGTTAGACTCACTTAATCTAGCCATGTAAGGGTACCACAACACCTGTGACGAATTTGGCACGCCTGCCCGACCCAGGGCACCGTCTACAGTCGTGATAAATATCCCAATAAACAGCGAAATCTCGCGGCCCCTGGAAGATGTGAAATCTTTGGTCGCCCTAATTAGGTAGAAGAACCCCAACTGAACATTATGATCAATAGAGCATCTCTCCACGCTGTCACGTCCCATTATCTGCGCGGCTCATCATTTACAGCGGTTTTTACCTTTATTCTTCAGCTCGCCAGAGCTCTCAACTGTCATTAGCTGTAAATCAGAGGCAGAACATGTGGCGGGGTAGGGCGACGCTTTAATTACGCCAGTTGCAATGTTGTTTAGGTCGAGGTCACATGGCAGCGCCGCCGTCCATCCACGATTCCAGCGACGGAGAAGCTTTGAAGCCCACGCGCGCCGTAGGATGACCCGTGCTCTCCCGCACCACATAAACAGTCTAATTCAACTCGGTTCGTCGTTCTAGTCAAATAAAAGTGAAATAACGAGCAAACTTCTCCAACTCTGAGTTTGAACAATTCTATTGACTTCTCGTTTCCTCCGACAGGTGAGCGGAGAGAGAAACAGTCTGCTGACGAATTTTTGAGCTATTGGTCAAATTAGGTGTAGTCCTTTCTCAAATGGTTGCAGAGGGAGGTTGTCACACCTTTAGTGTGATTAATTAATGTTTGCTTCTCAACACAAGCTCGAACCATGGAAGGAAAGTGAATGCTTCTTCATTTGTGTTGTCAGGATTACAAAGCGGAAGGGTAATCCAAATCAGCTTCTTAGACGACAGCAGGTTTATCATCATTACACTAGGTTTACTGGTGTCTGTTTGGTGCGATTTCGAACGGTCTAAGAGAAATAAATCTATAACGGAAGTTCCTGGTTTGTCACTATTCAAAGACCACTGGGGAGCTGCGAGAATAGATGGCCTTCTCTAGATTTAGGTCTGCATACAAGCAGTATGTCATTTTAAGTCCTCAGGGGATTGTGGGGAATCAAGACCTGGAAATATTTGGGAATTTTAAAAGATAGAAAAGATAATAGAATGCATCAACTAAAAAGTCCTCTGTAATTGTTCTGATTCAGTGAATCTGTTGAATCAGTTTACAAAATGGTCTGAGTGATTCATTTGCAAGAAACAAAAAAAAAAAACAACAACACTGCAAGTCATTATCCGAATGACTAGAAAGGTCATAGAAAAACCATTTAATTTTTATAAATTAGTCAAATTGGTTGGCAACATGGTCTGAATTATTCATTAGTGAATCAGTCCAAATCTAGAACAATTTTGTGAATTGTTCTCCAAATGACTGGAAAGGTCATGGAAAGGCCATTTTAGTTGCTCTTCTTTTGAGTCAGATCTTTTTAATGAATCAAACTGGTTCAGAACATGGTTTGAATGATTCATTAGTGAATCAGTCCAAATAAAATAATAATTGCAAATCATTATCCAAATGGCTGGAAAGGTTGATTCATTAGCAAATCAGTCCAAATCAGTCAATTCTTTTAAAATAAATCAGTAAAACTGGTTAAAAAATCAGTCTAAGTCAAAACCATTTTTACAAGTACTATCCATGGAAAAAGGCTTTATTGGTCAAAAGGTGCAAGAACCAAGATATACCGAAACAAACAAAAACACACACACACAAAAAATCATCAATATAGGTCAGATTTGTACTTCAAAAGTACAATTCTGACCAACTGCTGATGATTAGCTTTCTCCAGGTATATAAAAACTCATTGGTTGTTGCAAATTTAACATTTTTCTTAAAGGTCCGGCTGTAAATATCAGACTGTTTCAAATCTTAAGGTCAGAGAGAGTGTTGGCAATGGTCATAAAAAAAGAAAAAAAGAAACTTACATACATAAAACCATCTCAAATGTCATCAGTGAACCTAAATGTGACCTCTTTAAAGCTAACTCACTTGTTATGTTCTCACTGTGTGGCTCACCAACATCCTAAACGCCTCACAGTCACAGAGATTGACTTTTGTCTGTTGGCGTGTGAAATTATACCTCTGTGATCATCACACCTGGGAAAGGAACATCTAAGACAATGCATCATCCTATTTTAGGCCCTCAAAACAAACACCAATAAAGCGTAGATCCTGGGAGGACTACTGGGCAGGATTTCAAAGCAATATATGCTCCTCCTGCTTTTCAAATATTTGCTTAGTACAACACACGCACGCACATGCTCACGCACACACACACACACACACACACACACACAGACGCAGACACAGGACTATATATATATATATATATATATATATATATATATGTGTGTATGTTGTTTATATATAGTTGTCAAACTAAAGATATATATATCTTTAGTTTGACAACTTTTCAATTACACAAAAACTGTTTTCAGTCATGTCTATAATGGCTTTCTGTTAAATTTACACCCTTTAATAAAGCTGTCAAAATGTGCTTTGCTACCTCATTCAATTGACCTTTTCCCACATCTGCGCCATTTACGTCAGACGCAACAAACGACCAACCACCACGTGCCCTTTCAGTCACCCCATTGGTGGTTTATAACCAGTTTTTGTCTGGCAGTGAGAATAATAAACCGTTGATAAGTACTCTCTAGTTTCCCTGGGGACATTTGTTAATGCTCAGTGGTCGTGGATTTGAGGGATTCATTTGCTCCATCGCGCTGTCTTGTCTCTCCTCATTAGACGTGTCACCGTCTTAGCTTATGTGGATGTGCATGGGAACGGAAAGCATTTTTCCTGATATCAAATACATAAACATCCTGTACAGAAACTCATGAGAGACCTGAAAGGCCTCAATGTGTGAGTGATAGTAAGTCTGTAATAGATTGGTTTTGTAATTAATTATAAAATATAATAACAATTCATAAGGCTAACAATGTAATGATGGTCGTGCATAAGGTCTGGTCTACAGTGCATCTTCTATTCTAGCAAAAACTGCCAACTTTGACATGACGGGTCACCTGACTGACATAGTTATTTGAGTGACTCACAGGTAGAGGCCAGTTTCAATGAGACAGCTGTTTGTGTCCATTAGGGAGATTGTTTTTCAATTTATAACTTGCTGCAATACAGAAATACTAATGCAAACAGCATGCTCCATTAAGTTGTTCTGTTTCTACCATTATGTCATATCTAAAAAACAACAATTACCAAAATAAAACATTATGTTTTAAGTAAAATTGTTTGGTGCAAACACACTGCAGAGAGCA
Organism: Rutilus rutilus; assembly: GCF_951802725.1. NCBI lineage: Eukaryota > Metazoa > Chordata > Actinopteri > Cypriniformes > Leuciscidae > Rutilus > Rutilus rutilus. The sequence goes on along the minus strand of NC_140222.1, from coordinate 31,345,923 downwards.
GCAAGGTTTATAATTTACTGGAAACGTACCACTCCCATTCATTCAACACAACTTTCCGAGCCAATCAGACTAAAGTCAATTTCATTCACACAATAAGAAAAAAGGGGGATTGTTTTGGACCCCATTGACTTCGATTATATATTGACAAAATCAGTTCAATACTCTTTTGTGATCTGCAGAAGAATGAAAGTCATACAGAGACTAAAGACTATTAGGCCCCGTCCACACTACTGCGTTTTCGTTTAGAAACGGAGAATTAAAACGAATACGATCTCCGTCCACACCAGCGTTTTAGCTGCGTATTAGAATTGATCTCCGTCCACATTAAAACGACTGAAAACGCGGATCACGTGACCATTCACCAACACTGGGCATGCGCGAGCCGGTGTAAACACAACTTCATTGATAAAATTATCCCACCATGCGCTGGTTCTACCGGGAATTGTCAAACGTAAACTATTTTATCGGGAAATTGTCAGTTGCACACGGGAATTGTCACATTGTCACTATTTTACCGGGAATTGTCACAGATCGCTCGAATAATAGCTTGCCTCCGGCGCATGTAGGCAGTTAGCATTGTAAAATGCAGAATTTACTTGCACAACAGCTGCTAGAAAAGATATAGCCTACGCCATGACTGATGACACCCAATCATAGATCCGAGCGTGATCGTTTCTAAAGTCCTCCGTTTTGACCCGTCCACACTAAAACGCCCTCCGGAGATTCAAAACGAAAAGCGTTTCTAAACTTCTCCGTTTTGGGTCTCCGTTTTTGCCGTTTTAGTGTGGACGGGAGGTGCAAACGTAGCAAAAGGTCTCCGTTTTTAAACGAAAATGCATTAGGCCCCGTTTACACGATGGGAAAACGCAGATATTTCCCTGCGTTTTGGCCTGTCATTTACACGAAAACGCCGATTTTATCCAAGAAAACGATTATTTCTAAAAACTCCGGCCAAAGTGGAGATGTCTGAAAACGGTGGTTATGTGTTGCCGTGTCAACTGGGAGAAACGGGGTTTTAGGTTTTCAAACGTCACATTATGTGCCAGAAAATGCTTACGTCATGTGAGCGCCCTATGTTTAGAGTTTGTTTGGCTACTATTTGATCATGGATGCTGTTAAGGTGGTACTCATTTTTACTTTTGTGCAAACGTTTTTGGCCTGTTTGCATTTGCTTCGCTGTCTGTCCACACAAACGAATCTCGCGCCATGTCTGTTGTTTTGAAAGGAACTGGAAGTCGCTCGTGCTATTCGTTGTTGACGATTTTGAGGATTCTGATTGGCTTGCATGGCTTTATCCGTCTCCCTACACTGCCGACCATAGGTTTGGCATAATTATGATGTTGCTCAACGGCGTATTTATGCGGGTTGATATAAACGACAACTTTTTTGAAAACGATGTTGTGTGCACTATGTTATTTTTGAAAACGGAGGGGGAGAAATATTCGTTTCTCTAAATACCCGGCTATGTGTAAATGTGGCCTTAGTCTCATAAAGACTATTTCCTGGTAATCTCCTTTGTTGTGCACTTCCTTGCAACAGACACTATAAGGCATTACGATATTGATATAAACATTAACATCATGATTGTCTGTAAAGCTGCTTTTAAACTATGTGTATTTTGCAAAGTGCTTGACTTGAAATTTGCTTGATACAGGTTTGGAATGGCATGAGGGTTGGTAAGTGGCGACTTTAAATATGAAAATGTTCATCCCGTTAAGAGCTCACCAAAAATAAATCGGCTACTGGTAAATTATCTGCTATATTAAAATGAAATATTAGCGATATACAGTATATCTTGTTTAAAAAAATAAAATAATAATAATTATGTCAGAAGCTCAACAATTTTTAACTGCAGCACTGCATAAACCAAATGGTGCAGTTGCAACATCTACCAGCAGGGGTAAAACTGATGCATGCAACTAGTCATGCAAACACATGCTGAGCTGTCCACAGAATCCAGATATTTCAGTGAGGACGAAGGGTTTTTGATGTCTAATGTAGCTGAGAGTAAACTAGAGCAAGAGGGAATGCTGGCCGAAGGCTTGTGAACACCTTGACAAAATGTAAGCTGGCAGTGGAGTGCGAGGGAGAAATTTGATGATACACAGTGTGCGTCACCGTCACTGTCATGCTAGACTCCAGGGATATTTATAGAGAGCTGAAAAAAAAAAAATGGTGTGAGACAGAAATTCACTGCACTTCAAGTGATTCGGTTCTGTTATGTTTGTGAGGAACTTCTCAAAGCCACAAACTGAATTGGAACAGCACACACACACACACACACACACACACACACACACATACATACATATATATATATATGTATATATATATATATATATATATATATATATATATATATATATAAAATGAAACTAATCTGCAGCAACTGTGTGATGTTATCATGTCAATATGGACCAAAATCTCTGAGGAATGTTTCCAGCACCTTGTTGAATCTGTCACAAAGAATTAAAGGGTTAGTTCTACCAAAGACTCGGGAGAATAAATACTGTGACAATTATACATTTATTAACAGCCCAGCAAGCAATAAAGTTCTTTGGCGTAGGCCGCATCCGTAGCTCACAATCCGAGGGTCTGGACTCTGCACATCCTGCCTGAAGACGAAGGTAGGGGCGCAGCCGTCCCCCTGTGAGGTATGGGAAGGGACCATCCTGGTGGTGGTGGTGGGGAGGATGGAGGTGAATGGAAGCGTCAGCATCTGCGAACTCAAACGTGTGTAAGTGCCAATCTTTTAAACCACGAGTATTAAAATATGATTGGATAGATGAGAAGGTAAAGTGACGTAACAATTGAGTCTTCCCGGCAGAACTTATGCTAAAGCTTTCATTTCACCCAAAAGTGAAAATTACCCCATGATTTACTCACCCTCAAGCCTTTCTAGGTGTATATGGCTTTCTTCTTTCAGATGAATAAAATTGAAGTTATAACAAAAAATGTCTTGGCTCTTCCAAATTTTATAATGGCAGTGAATGGAGGATGATATTTTGGAGCCCATTCGATTTACGGCGAAAGAGTAACCCTTGACCTGACACATGACGTATTGACGAACGCGGAAGTGCAGAGGATAGAGTAAAACAAACAAACAAACAAACAAACAAACAAACAAAAATAAAGGCCTTCTGAAGCGAAGCGATGAGTTTGAGTAAAAATATCCACATTTTATCAACTAAAATAACTAGCTTCTGGCAGACGGCCTATGCAAGTCGATGTATGACGTAGGATGTAGTAGTAGCGCGTCTCGTGGTTCAGACAAATAGGGCTGGGCAACAAACTCAAGCTCCTCCGACATTTCTCTTTATAAAATTCTCGTTTTAGACTTCTTCTAATTCGTGACGTGGTTTGTTTTACTCTATCCTCTGCACTTACGCGTTCGTCAATACGTCATGTGTCAGGTCAAGGGTTACTCTTTCGCCGTAAATCGATGCATAGGGCCGATTGTCGGAAGCTAGTTATTTTAGTTGATAAAGTTATAAATATGGATATTTTTCTTACACAAACATCGCTTTTCGCTTCAGAAGGGCTTTATTAACCCCCGGAGCCGAATGGATTTACTTTTATCATGGATGGATGCACTTTTTTGGGCTTCAAAATCTCATCCTCCATTCACTCCCATGACATGTCATCTGAAAGAAGAAAGTCATATACACCTAGGAAGGCTTGAGGGTGAGTAAATCATGTGGTAATTTTCATTTTTGGGTGAACTAACCCTTTAAGGCAGTTCTGAAGGCAAAAGGAGGTCCAACCCAGTATTAGCAAAGATGGCCTGTGAGGGTTTTTTTTAACCCGCTTTTGATTTTCAGATTTTCATCCACAGTGGTCTTCTTTTCCAGTGATCTATACTATAGATCTGTTCTGTTTGTTTTTGTTACGTTCACAACCATGATGCACACTTGAAATGATCTACTGGCCCAGAGTATTTAATAATTTATGACCATAAATTATGAAGCCATCATGGAAGCAGCACAGATCAAAATTCTTATACTAAGCAAAACCAACTAGTATTATGCTGCCAACATGTTGAAATTTTAAAGAGATGAGTACACATGGACAACCCTGCATATCAAAACAGAGGGTGAATTCTTTTAAAAGCAATTTAATAATGTTCATTCAGTAATTTAGTTTTAATTGTCAATGTTGGCTGTACAATTGATTTTGTATGTTTTAAACTGTTGCTGATGAATAAAACTTGCCATGAAGTACTCATTTAGGGGATGTTTACACAAAACCATTTTCAACTAAAAACTGAAACCTTTCGTTTACATGACAACAGCGTTTTGGGGGGCCTGAGAATCCAAACTCTTGAAAACGAGATTTAAAGCGCAAGTTTTTGAAAACAATACAGAGTTATTGTCTCTGTGTAAACTATAAAAACGCGAATTTGTGAAAACGTTGACATCATGCACATGCATATTATGTGTTCAGTCTATTATAGGCGTGTAGTGTTTATTTACAAAGTGACATCGCCATCTACTGGCCTGGCAGCAGATTTTAGTCATTATCACGGATCTGTGTGAATGGGATCATTAAAAAAAAAAAAAAAAAACGTTTCCGTTTTTAGATTGTTGTTGTTTAAATTACCCATAGCAACTTCAAGGGGTGTGGGGGCCGTTCACACAGAACGCGTTTTTCCATTCCAATGAGCTTTCCATTGTTTTTCTATGTAAACACATGCTAGACGGACGTGTTGCTCTCGCGTCTTGCGTCTTTTGCAGCGTTTCACGTATCAGGCCGTGTGTCCACCAAAGCGTTTTTACTCGCGGCTGGCGTGTTTTTTCAATTGTTTTCAATGGGAGCGCCGCGTTTTTAAAACGCCATGAGCGTAACGAGGCGCTGAGCGTCTTTTTCACGCTGAAGCGTTGAGCGTTCGGCATTTTTTACAGGTCGCCGAGAGTTGAAGAATGTTCAACTTTGGGTAAAACGCTGCGCTTATCACTGTCACTTTTTACCCAACCGACCAATCACAGTGGTGGAGGGGCGGGACTAAAACCACACCGACCAACTGCCACATTCTGCTTGTACAATGTCAACAGATGATAACAACAAGCACAATAACGGAACAAAATCATTTAAAACAAGGGCCAGAGAAAATACATTACATTGTATCGACATTTTAATATAGAATCAACACAGAAACAAAATATGTGTGAAATGAGATACTAGTAACACTTTCACGGATATTCCGTATCATAACGACTAAAGTGTCTCCACTAAAAAAAACAAAAAACGCAACGCTACCAAAACGCTCTCAAGCGCTCACAGCGCTCACAGTTCAGCTGGCTTAAAACGCTTTGGTGGACACACGGCCTATACAGTGTTCTAAAAACGCGGCGCTCAAGTTAAAATCAGTTCAACTAGTAAAAGACACGTCTAGAGCCGTGACCCAAATGAGATTGAGGTTTAGGGGGTGAGTGTAATGGAGGCAAGCTAGTAAGAGCTGCGCATGTAAACCTCACTTCACTGGCCTCAAGAGGCGCTCTAGAGACTGCGGTCTTTAGCGTCTTTGTTAACGCGCCCGCCTCCCATGCCAGAGACAGAGGTTCGAATCCCGCTCGGAGTGGTTCGAATAGGACCGGTTACACTTGGTTTCCTCTACACAAGTAAATTCCTGTGCAGTAAAATCAGGGAGCTCAGAGTTTCAGGGGCAAACATTACCAAAGTTACAAAATAAATATATTTAAATGCTCCTGCGTTTGCTTGCGTTCCGCCAAGAAATGTTGTCTTTTTCCGCAAAAGTTATGTGTTCACTGAGAAGTTTAGAGTTTGATCATTAAACTTTTCCTCCCATCTCATATTTTTTTCCCATCACCGCATTATAGAATTCAGTTAAATATTACCCTTTTTTAACGATAATGTATGGATTGACATTTTCTGGAATAAAAGTTTTTTATTCATATGAAAAGTCTCTACACAAAACATGCAAACCGCACACAAGTTTATTTGTACGCCTTTTATAATACATTTGGTTTACAATTAATACAATTTGTTTTATACTTTTTAATTTCCGTTCTGAATACTAATACATGTAAGGGATTTGTTGTGGATTGAGGGGAACAAAAATACTGATTATAGGTTTTACAATGGTTTATATAATGCATTTTATTGACCTTTTTTAACATTATTTCTGAATGTAATAATAAAATTGGACTTATATGTGTTTTTTTTGTTTTTTTTTCTCATCAATGCATTTTTTCCCCCTTTGTGACTTATAGTCAGATGCGACTTATTTTCCAGAAAATACAGTACTGGAAACAAGAAAAAAAAGGTGGTCAAATTGTGTGGCCCTTCACTATAAATAAATAAAGGACTGCAGATGTATGCAGTAACTTTCCCCTGAATTTACCTACTCCTCTAACGTGGTTTCCACCAGCAGTATATGCCAAATCAATACTCTTCCCCTTTGATGAACCGACCACTCATGTACTTAGTCGTATTAAGCTTCGATTGCATTCCCGTCATGAAGTCTTCAGCCAGAGATGACTTTCATGTCGAAAACAAATGATTTTTAAAAAGAAATGTAGCCCGAGGCAATAATGAAAGGTTGTGCATCTGTGAACCATGTGTGAAGCCTCCAGCAGTCCAGCGCTGGCCGTCCACCTTGTCAACATTAACTTGAAGCGAGACGTGACGCTCTCTGTCATTCTGTATCTCCAAGCGCAGGACCCGTAGAGGAAGACCAACCGTGAGGATCTGACAGTCTTGCGTCAGTGCTTCAGACACGGGAGTGTCTGGCTTCGATGCGATGCTATTCCTGGAGGACAGGCTGTCTCGCTTTCTTCGTTCAACTCGCTCACGGCAGGCTGCAGACTTGGAGAGATGAGTGGCGGGTGGGCATGGCCATGTTTTAGATGATTGGAGGAGGCCTGACCCCATGGTCCACTCCCTGCTGTTGTTTTCGGAGATGGAGCGACAAGGAGAAGGAGTGCTGGAGGAGAGAATGCTTACGAACTTGTCAAAGCAAGTCGGGCTGCTGGGCTTCTGTGAACAAACTGCAACTATAGCTGTGCTGGACCTCCCAGTGATTGGCAGGAAGCGCTTCAGAGGCAATTAGTGAATACACAGAAGTTCCCATCAAAACATGACTGTTTAGATTTAATATAGAGTTATAAGCAACCAAAACCTGAAAACTGGTTTATAAACATAATATTTAAGCTGAAATATTGACATGAATCATTGTACCTACAGCGTTTTTCCATATTTCCTCGACCGCTTTGGTTTTGATGATGTTTTCATGTGTGTGCTACAGACTTATATGATATCTAAAATCATGTTGCTTGTTAAAGTGCCCCTATTATGCTTTTTCGAATTACCTTTCATGCAGTGTGTAACATTGCTGTTTGTGGAAGTAAACAACACGTTCTCACCCCCATGTCGTCACATGTTGATGCTTGGCCCCTTTGGCGTTTTTCGACAATTGGACAACAAGGAACAGAATATTTTTCTCAAAAGCGAAGGGGTTAAACAGGGCTGCTGCCTCAGCCAGACTTTATTTAACATCTATATCAATGAATTGGCAGATCAGAGAGTCCAGGACTACAACTCTTTGGCACAGAAGTCAAATATTTACTGTATGCAGACGACTTGCTAATTCTGTCTAAAACACCAGGAGATCTCCAGAAAAACCTAGACATTTTAAATAATACTGCCATGACTGGACCTTAGAAGTCAACATCCCAAAAAACAAAACAAAGATTATGATATTTCAGAAAAAAGAAAAGAAAAAAGAAATCTGGAACATAAACATATTACTGTAAACATCACCACACTTCAGTACTCAGTACAATATAATTATCTTGGTCTGGTTTTAACACCCTTTGGAAATTTCAATTTGGCAATTGAAACATTACTTGTAAAAGCCGTAAAATAAACATTCCATTTAGAATTTTGGACAAAGATTTGTGATTGTTCCATACTGCCTGTTGCCTTATATGGAAGTGAGGTCTGGGGCTCAGTGAGAAACTACAGCCATAATGTTATACTGTACATCCTTTAGCAGGACTGCATGTAGAGTTCTGTAGAAACATCCTTCATGTCCAAAGAAACACACCCAACAACAGCATGTAGCACTGATCTAGGCCTGAACTAGTTCTGGGTTAACTTAAAATCTAATTCAGAAAAGTCATCCTTGTGTGATGGTGTCCGAACTGACTAACAAAGTGTTCAGTATCACTGCCCCTGAAAAACCTGCAAGAATTAAAGATATTATGAATCAAGAGAAAGAGACACACATGCATCATTGGAAAGAACAAATCAAAGAGCAAAGTCGTCTCCAATGTTATCTGAGACTAAACAGAGAGCACAGTTTGGCTGACTATTTAATCTCAGTAAGGAATATAACATACACAGACATTTATTAACTAAGTTCAGACTTAGTGACCACCAGCTGGCCATAGAAAGAGGACGACATAAGAGGACGTGGTTACCTAAAGAAGAGTGAATCTGTAATGTAGGCTATATAGATCAGGAGCAGCTGAGACGGAGGTACACTTCCCTCATCGTCTGTGACAAATACACATCCTTAAAGCAGAACTCGGCAACTCTAGCGAACTCTAGTCACTTCTTCGCTGATTTTCCCTTTTGTTGTCGCATGTTTTCCCCACGAGCTCCCCCTACAGTTGTGGTGGGCGTATATTTCACAACACTGTCGTAAAAAACTCACTTGCGGCGGCCTCCTCCCCCTCTCTACCGCTGCTCATGTGCGTTTGTTATGATCGGAGCAAGCCAACTGTATCGTGTGGAGCTATGTCTACCGAGGTGGGTAATCTGGTAATACATCATACATGCGTGGGTGTTTATGTCGAATTGCCGTAAAGCAATTCGTGTTTCGCGCTCGTTCTCGTTCTCGCTTCTCACGAGACTTCCAATTTCTATCTTTCCGGGACGGTAGTCCCCAAGTTGCAAGGTTGGTTTTCCGCCTGGGAACGCTGGGGGGTGCGGGGAAAGTCACCAATATCACCAGAACAGGTTGTTTAACCATCCAAATGATTTCTAGACAGTTTTATTAAGTTAAAAAAGTTACCAAGTTCTGTTTTAAGAGGCTCACTGTACTAGCCTGACTACGTCAGACTTCCTACTTCCGCTAATTTCATTTCGCTCCTGTAGTCAGTCTGAGATAGCAGCTTATCTTTCAGTTTTCCACCGGCCTTCAGACGGCCGGCCAATCAACGAACAGAGGGCGGGCTGAGAGCCGTAACGTAGACGCTGATTGTACCGTGGTGGATGCGTAGATTTACTTCACATAATCTGCAAAAGTCGTTCACAGCCATGTTCACTCCGGTATTTCGCTCGATGGTTTAGTTTTTGCATCATACATGCGTTTACAGTGGAAGTTAGATGCGGCTGAGCATGCGCATAACACACGCCATAACCAAACGTTATGTGATTGGCTTACGGGTAACCAATGATTTTAAACTTCAGACAAGCGCCCCCCCGCGAGAAAGAAAACACTTTTCTATTATGCACTTCCAGACTCTTTCTACGAAGCAAAGTGAAGTAGCAGAGTCTGGTATTACCAGGCTATCACTGTACAGACAAATACAGCAGATTATTCCTTATTATGTATCAAATACACCAGAGTTCCAGATCTTACTTGGTGAAGGACCTCCTTCCTCTTTAGTAGCACATCATATTTATAAATGCCAGAAACTAAGAGGTACTGAGTGAACACATCCACATTATATTATTATTAATGTGTATATATGAGTGAGTGAGTGAGTGAGTGAGTGAGTGAGTGAGTGAGTGAGTGAGTGAGTGAGTGAATGAGGAAGGAACTCAATCTCTTCTTGACTTGGGTCCTTAGAAAACCGCAGCTGCACAGCAACACCCTGGCAACCACCCACAATACCTTCGAATTTTGTCAAGTTTTACACTGTCGAACACCACCGACATTTTCAGAAGGATTAACTCATACATCATTTTTCATATTTACTTAGTGTTGATCATGCCAGAAGTCACATCCAGGGACGGACTGGGGCTAAAAAACAGCCCTGGACTTTCTCCCAAATAGGCCCATCATCCGGCCATTCGCCTAGCCGTGTGCGACAGACACTAGCCAGGATGTCCTGATACTATATGCCACAATACTGTAGCCTATCAGACAGGTATTCACAGCAAGTAACATCTCAAAACCAATGATGATTATTGGGGTTGTGTTTATTAATGAAGCCTCAGCCTTCAAATAAAACCATATACAATGCCATAAAATACAAATAATGAAATATCACTGGCTACAGAAACCCCAAATTACACAAACTTGTAATTGTAAAACATATAGTTACTATACCAGGGGTCTCCAACCTTTTTGTGTGCGAGGGCTACCTCAAGGGATAAAATAATCTAGAAGGAATTTTTATTTGTTATACTCCAATATTTATTATACATAACATGGTGAAGCTTTTTTTACTTTTCACCATCATATGGGAAATAATAAAATATCTTGATATTCTGGTTCAGACTTACAAGCGTAAAAAAAAAAAAAAAACAATTCCTGAAAAATTATGAAAATATTTATTGATTTTTTTGTTGATTTTCTATAAACCTATTGTATGTGTTATCAAAAACAGTAGCCCAAACATTTAGTATAAATATAAAAAAAATTAAAAAAAATAAACTGTCATAACTTCTAAACAAAACATTACTGCATTAGGCCTACATTTAATACATTTATACATGACTATATTAATATAACAGCATTTTTAATATGAATACAGGCACATTTCTGCCAAAAAAAGTTTGTTTGACTAAAGTTAATTCATAAGTTTTGGTGTGAAATGTCTTCTAGCTGGTTTGTTCTCGGAAAACAATGTTTCGCCTGTTTTTTTTTTTTTTTTTTGCATCAATATGTTGAGAATATCAGCGCTGTTTCATCTGGCTTTTTACAAGCTTAAATCACATAGTCATTTGTGGGTTTATAATAGAGATAGAGAATTCTGCGCTGAATTTAAAAGCTTCTCAGTGGATCGCGCAGCTCTGTGTAATAATGTTCGCGTGATCGAGATCAGCTTTGTCCGCGATCGCTGTTTTTTGGGCCGAGCTGATAATGCGCTGCTCGGATCAAACAAGTTTTGTTCCGGTTTTTGAGCGTTTGCCATTTGATGTTTCTCATACGCAACGCAAATGACAGCGTATAATCAAAGAGAGTTGGGTAATTTTGTAGAGGCAAAAGTTCAAATTGAAACGTTTAGTTTAAAAGGTCGCGAAATTATTTATTCGAAGTCTGGAACCCCGACGGCAAGTTGGGGCTATTTATAGAATGTGTTTAGCGGGCAACTCACAGTTACCACGTTGGAGACCACTGCTATTCAAATATAATGTAAGCAAATTAAAAAAGTGCAGCCTTATAAAACAAACTTTCTGTCAGTGGTTATAGGCCGACTCTTCTTCCTCAGTTGTTGTTTTTTACACGTAGCATATAAGTGATCGTATTACAGTAGTAGGCTACCCCTGCTGTTGGCTGTTCATATTGCTTTATTAGACTTTTTTTTTGTGTGCCGACGGCCCTCGTTTGGACGGCCGTTCTGGACTTTTCCAGAACGCACAGATTGTCAGTCCGTCCCTGGTCACATCTGTGACGGGATTACCATGGAGCTTACAGGTTCATATGACATTTAAACCCAAACGAATGGATATTTTCCTATACGCATTCCAGTAGCCACAGTATAGGGCAGTTAGGCTCTTTCATTATTACTCTTCCTCCTCCATCCTTTCGCTATCATGACCATGAATAACCAATTGTGCTTTCACAAATGTCAAACAGCATTATAAGTAGACCTGACGTGATTTCAGATGGGATCATCAGATCAACCCAAAGCCTCAGTCTTTTTCCTCAACTAGTGATACTAATTACAGAGCGCACATTATGGGAGAACTAGAGCTTTCAAGATTAAAAAAGGAATGTAAAATCACCATAAAAATATCCATAAAATCCATAAAAATATCCATAAAACCCATAAACATAAGTGGTCCATAAGAAATATTCTTTAATGGAAATGCTCAATTGCATATCTAGCATTTATAAATAAATAAAACTAAGTTTTCACATTCTCTGCATAATTTGGCAGAATTAGAATTTGAACAAAATAATGCACTATAAAATCTTCAGTTCACAAGTGACATTTTTCTTGTTTCCTTCATACATGACGTCTTGTTTACTCTCAAGCCCTTGACTGAAACCTTTATCTCCTTGGTGGCCATCTAGGTGGCCTGTCAGTGCCATTTCAAAAACACCTAATTACTTGGACATGATCCACACTTGTACAAATACAGTTAGCGCTTATGTTGACGCTTTATGACACCATCATTAGCAGCTGTATTTTTCCCTGTTAGCTTTAATGAAACAAGGAAGAGGAGTGTGTGTTATTTTCAAGCAGCAGCTCCAGTGTTGCAGAGCCGCGGTGCATGCTGGGAACAGAATGGTGATCCATATTTTAATAATGTGCATCCAGTATTCAGTCTGGCATAAAAAATTAAACAGCATGTCCTAGGGGAGCCCAGTAATGATGCAAAATATCACCAACCTCTTACGGAGAGTTCACTATAAAAATAGCCTCGAAGAGCGATGTACACTAACCGATCACGGGTTCAAACAGCCGTAGTTGTAAGAATGCTCTCTATTATCATTCATATAATATCAACAACAGTAAATAATGTATGAATCACTGTTAGACTCCCACATGCGGTGGGAATCCATGTTTAGGAAGACTGCGGTTTAAATTAATGAGGATAACTGATTATTTTGTGCCGTTTGCTGTTGAGAACGGGTGTGCATATGTAATCGGCTTCAAAGGAAGAATTATATAATACATAATTCAGCCTGAAAATATCATTGAATAATAATTATAATAATACAAATAAATAAAACAGGTGGGAAAATTGCGATATGTAGGAATAAAGAAACCAATCATTTACCCCCAAATTCCTAAATACCACATGAAAGTGTTTTTCTGCAGCTTTTACGCAAGGAAATGTGTTCATGCATTCAAGGCCAGAAATATTAAGTCATTCTTATGAATGCTATTATGTTGCCAGGTATGGATCCTCCAAAGACAGACAATTTGGCCATTGTTCTGTTACATTTCTAAGGATGTGAGAAAACTTTTTTGGAATTTGCGCTTCCTGTTTGGCTGAATTCCAGGCTTTCAAAGTTGCACTAATGTTGGCTTAATGAATCATTTCCAGTTGATATTTCTGCAGTGTTTGCTTGCCAGAAATCAAAGCAACAGGAATCTGTAATCACAGATCGACATCTGCCAGCTCAGTGGAAAATGCCAAACAAAAGCTGAGCAACCGTGTGAGAAGACAATACTCCAGAGCTCTGGTAGCATCCATCCATCCATATGTCCATCTATCAATCTATCCATCTGAATATCCATCTGTCTGTCTATCTATCTTATATTTGAATATCCATCTATCCATCCGTCTGTCTGTCTGTCTGTCTGTCTGTCTATCTATTTGAAAATCCATCCATCTATCTATCAATCTATCCATCTCAATATCAATCTGTCTGTCTGTCTGTCTGTCTATCTATCTTATCTGTTTGAATATTCATCTATCCATCCGTCTGTGTCTCTGCCTGTCTATCTATTTGCCATCCATCCATCTGAAAATCTATCTATCTATCTATCTATCTATCTATCTATCTATCTATCTATCTATCTATCTATCTATCTATCTATCTATCTATCTATCTATCTATCTATCTATCTATCTATCTATCTATCTATCCAAATATCTATCTATCCATCCAAATATCTATCTATCCATCCATCCATCCATCCATCCATCCATCTAAATATCTATCTATCTAAATATCTATCTATCCATCCAAATATCCATCCATCCATCTATCTATCTATCTATCTATCTATCTATCTATCTATCTATCTATCTATCTATCTATCTATCTATCTATCTATCTATCTATCTATCTATCTATCTATCTATCTATCTATCTATCTATCTATCTATCTATCTATCCAAATATCTATCTATCCATCCAAATATCTATCTATCCATCCATCCATCCATCCATCCATTCATCCATCTAAATATCCATCCATTCATCCATCTAAATATCCATCCATCCATCCATCCATCCATCCATCCATCCATCCATCCAAATATCTATCTATCCATCCATCCATCCATCCATCCATCCATCCATCCATCCGAATATCTATCCATCCATCCGAATATCTATCCATCATCCATCCATCCATCTGTCTATCCACATATAACGGCAACGTAGTCATTTCATTTGCAACAATACTGCACCATTTTATATCAGGAAACGCAGCTATGAAGTTTCTGCAACATTTCCACAAAACTTTGTTCCGCTTCAGAGTTTCAGTTAAATCGGGGTTAATAATTTACTCTAATAGCTCTGTTCACCCACATATCTCATGTCACTGAGTAAAAGCTTGTAATGAGTGGTTATAAGCACACGGCATACAGCATGTGCACATATGTGGCCTGTCAGCTTACACAGATTTCGAAGAAAATGCCACTGAGTGCTTTTGACATTGAAAATTTCCATGGCCCTGGAATGGTTAGAATGGAATGACATTAGGGATTAAATTTGATCTAGTATTAGAAGTACTGAATGTTACTTTTCAACGACTGAACAATTTTTTACACACATCACAACATACAATGCAACATTTTTACTTGTACAATTTCTAACCTCTCGAGTGAGTGGCTTTACAGTTAAAGGTTCTCATTGGCTAATGAGTTTACGAGTGACAGCTCTTGCACTGCAAAACAAATATCAAAATGTTTCCACTTCTATATTTGTCTAAGTGAAAAGATACTCAATAGTCTATACTGTAAGGGACCAGGTAAGTACAGTTATTCTCAGAACCGTGAAATTCAGAGCCATTCTCATGCCCCACACCCCGCTCTCCAGGTTTATTGAGCTCCAGACCTCCTCTGATCTCAACATCTGTAATCTGTCTGGAAGTGATGAATGGCAGCAGGGCCAAAACGCTCACTCCACGGGGCAGATGGCTTATCCTGCAACCCCTCGTTTCCTAATAAATCAATCCTGAAGGGTTCCAGCCCGCAAAAAGTTAGCAAGTTAGCAAGAGATGTCACCGTCAAAGAGAAAAACAGTTATTGATACAAAGCTCAAAATGAACCCCATATGATCTTTCTGAATCAAAACAAATTACATTTAGCTGTAACAACTGGAGAGGAAACAGTTTTCAGATATCAAATCTTGAGTATTAAAGCAGGACATTAAGGAAATGAGGTGACTTACAACTCTTTCACAAGCCAAA
This sequence comes from Rutilus rutilus, assembly GCF_951802725.1. NCBI lineage: Eukaryota > Metazoa > Chordata > Actinopteri > Cypriniformes > Leuciscidae > Rutilus > Rutilus rutilus. Next base: position 31,330,630 of record NC_140222.1, on the reverse strand, counting down.
TACATATGTTTTATTTCAATATCATGCAATAGGCCTATATATTGCTTCATCATAGGCCTCGTCTCTTTGGAATGACTTGATGCGAACACATGAAATTTCCTCTATTTCGACGTCATGACTTGTCTGCCAGAAGTTAGACTTCAGGAGTTATTTTTAGAGGTTACCCTCATTATGCCATGGTCAAAGTGATGCTTTGAGTTTGCAAAATCATGGGCTATTAAATCCTGTCTTCACTGTTTTGAGAAATCTGTGTCTCTGTCTTGTGATGAATTATTCATGCTATGCTGAATAAGGCCTTTGAAAGAGTCTCCACTGACACGAGCCATGATTTTTTAATAGCAAGAGAGTGAGTCTTCCTGCTGCAGAAGTGAAATGTTTCTCCTGAAATGATTTTTTTTTTTTTTTTTGGGGTGAATTCACAACATTCTCACTTATGAGATATTTTGCATTTTGATTGTGTGATGACACTACCAAACAAGTGCTAAGTGAGATGAGAAAAGATTCAAGTGTGTCGCAGGCTTTTTCCCAAGATGCCAGGTGTCTCTTCACATTTGGAAACTGCCAAGTCTGCGTGTCTAAATGACAGAATTGATAGGATTACATAATTTCCTTCTGAAAATGTGCCATTTTTCACTTGCAATACAAAATTGTTAGATGAGAAATTGCGTTCATGGATATATTTTATTTAATATCAATGGATATTACCTATAATGTAATATAATGGTCAGATTCTGCCTTTTGTCACAGATGTTTCTTCTAATATCGCTCAGGAGAAGCAACTGATGAAAATGTTCACCATACACTGCTGAATGAGCTCTAAAATTAATTTGCGATGAAAATGTTTGTCTTCAGGGCTGCATATGGAAAAAAAAAAATTCCAAATAATCGTGATCTTCATTTAAACGATCTATTCTAAAAACAAGTTTTTCTGTTGACTTGTCCTCAAACGTAACAACTTACAGTACATGTCAAGTCAAGTCACTTTTATATTTATATAGCGCTTTAATGATTTAAAGCAGCTTTACAGCACAAAAAAAAAAAAAAAAAAAAGCTATAACAACATATATTTTTACATTGCTTTAACTGAAATCTGAAATCATTAGAAAATGAAATGCATATTTGGACCCTGCTGTTTAATCCTTTAAAGTTAGGTTTCCTGCACAATTTGCTCTATTATAGCTGCAAATATATATATGTTTTAATCATATGTAAGCAAAATGGATATTATAACTGAAATATGCCCAAATTAATCAGAATCTAATCAAAACTACACTGTAAAAAAAAGTTGCTGCCTTAAATTTAAGTACAATCAACTTGGGTATTTAAGTCATTTCAACTTAAATAATAAAAAAAAAATAATAATAAAAATAAAAAATTATATATATATATATATATAGAGTGGAATCCTGTATAACTTATAAAAAAAGTTTAACTTTTTAACTTATTTTGATGGGTTAAAGCAATGTAAAAACATGTTGTCATAACTTATTGATCATTCACTCACCTAAAGGATTATTAGGAACACCAGTTCAATTTCTCATTAATGCAATTATCTAATCAACCAATCACATGGCAGTTGCTTCAATGCATTTAGGGGTGTGGTCCTGGTCAAGAAAATCTCCTGAACTCCAAACTGAATGTCAGAATGGGAAAGAAAGGTGATTTAAGCAATTTTGAACGTGGCATGGTTGTTGGTGCCAGACGGGCCGGTCTGAGTATTTCACAATCTGCTCAGTTACTGGGATTTTCACGCACAACCATTTCTAGGGTTTACAAAGAATGGTGTGAAAAGGGAAAAACATCCAGTATGCGGCAGTCCTGTGGGCGAAAATGCCTTGTTGATGCTAGAGGTCAGAGGAGAATGGGCTGACTGATTCAAGCTGATAGAAGAGCAACTTTGACTGAAATAACCACTCGTTACAACCGAGGTATGCAGCAAAGCATTTGTGAAGCCACAACACGCACAACCTTGAGGCGGATGGGCTACAACAGCAGAAGACCCCACCGGGTACCACTCATCTCCACTACAAATAGGAAAAAGAGGCTACAATTTGCACGAGCTCACCAAAATTGGACAGTTGAAGACTGGAAAAATGTTGCCTGGTCTGATGAGTCTCGATTTCTTTTGAGACATTCAGATGGTAGAGTCAGAATTTGGCGTAAACAGAATGAGAACATGGATCCATCATGCCTTGTTACCACTGTGCAGGCTGGTGGTGGTGGTGTAATGGTGTGGGGGATGTTTTCTTGGCACACTTTAGGCCCCTTAGTGCCAATTGAGCATCGTTTAAATGCCACGGCCTACCTGAGCATTGTTTCTGACCATGTCCATCCCTTTATGACCACCATGTACCCATCCTCTGATGGCTACTTCCAGCAGGATAATGCACCATGTCACAAAGCTCGAATCATTTCAAATTGGTTTCTTGAACATGACAATGAGTTCACTGTACTAAAATGGCCCCCACAGTCACCAGATCTCAACCCAATAGAGCATCTTTGGGATGTGGTGGAACGGGAGCTCCGTGCCCTGGATGTGCATCCCACAAATCTCCATCAACTGCAAGATGCTATCCTATCAATATGGGCCAACATTTCTAAAGAATGCTTTCAGCACCTTGTTGAATCAATGCCAGAATTAAGGCGGTTCTGAAGGCGAAAGGGGGTCAAACACAGTATTAGTATGGTGTTCCTAATAATCCTTTAGGTGAGTGTATAATTAATTTAAGTATAACTGAAATATGAATCAAATTGAAAAACCAATTGAGATTTTTCTTTCCTATTGTATGATTTTCCACATTAGCCTCCGCTATACGACAAGCTAAACAAAAGGCACAAGTAAACATACAGTAGCACTACAGATGATCCATATCCAGAATATAGGCTGACTCAGTTTTGCTGCAGAACAAAGCTATACATCCATGCTCCCAATCTAGTGCCAGGGTGATTTATTGCGATGTCTATTTTTGAATAATGTCTTCTGACATCTGCTCCAGTCCTGCCATTTAAATGGAGGTATGGATCTGTCCCTCTCTGTGATTAATTATGAGAAAGCCATGGGTTAACACTGACAGGCAGCTCTGAGCCGTGCTTAATTCCTACCGACAGGACATATCTATAGTGAGATACTAACCCCAACCCTCAAACCCTCACAGACACACTAGACATATATGCACAGAGCAATAGGGGTGAGACTATAGCTCATAGACATTTTAATTAGTGCTGCTTGCTGAGGCAAGCATCACTTTTGCGATTGCTCATACTTAGAGGACTTGAATTAACCCCTATCGCTGAGTAATAAACTTAAGCGCATAACTCATCCCGCTTTGCCTGAGCTTCTGACATTTCCAATTGTGAACAATCTTCAGAAGTGTGCTACTACTTTTTTAAGCGATTGTGATTTTGTGTGTGTGGGTGGGGGTGGGGATCATAAATGAATTAAGCATCTTGTTTGTGAATGAAGAGCTTCTGTTTGTTAGCCTGGAAATAATTTTAAAACCGAAATACTATACTCTGTAATGTTCTGGGAACATTAGTTAAGGGTTACAGAAAGCCTTTAACCTTTAACCCCGGTTTCACAGACACGGCTTAAAGGGTTCGTTCACACAAAATGTTTAATTCTGTCATCATTTGCTCACCCTCATGTCGTTCCAAACCTGTAAGACTTTCGTTCATATTCAGAACACGAATGAAGATATTTTTGAAGAAATCTGAGAGCTTTCTGTCCCTCCATTGACAGCTACGCAACTACCAGTTTGATGTTTCAAAAAGTTCATAAGGAGATCGTAAAACTAAGCCATGTGGGTTAATTACAAAATTCTAAAGAGACTCAATCGCTTTATATGATTATCAGATTGAATATAGGCTTTTATTCACATATAAACATTGATCAGCAAACATAAACAGAAGCTCTTTAAGATTATTCCCAGACTAAAATATATGTTTGAGGTGTTTTAAAGGACAAGTTCGGTATTTTACACTTAAAGGGATAGTTCACCCAAAAATGAAAATTCTGTCAGTAATTACTCACCCTCATGTTGTTCCAACCCCGTAAGACTTTCGTTCATCTTCGGAACACAAATTAAGATATTTTTGATTAAATCTGAGAGCTGGATCACTCCTCCATAGGCTTCTATGGGACTGAAACTTGCTGGCCCAGAAAATGTATTAAAGACATCGTTAATATAGTCCAAGTGACTCCAGTGGCTCAATCTTAAGTTTATAAAGCGACGAGAATACTTTTTGTGCGCAAAAACAAACAAAAATAATGACTTTATTCCACTTTTCATTTCCTTCTCTCTGGGCCTCGGGTCTTTTCGCGTAGTGTTTAAGCGTAGCGCGTCTGTGTTGCACGTCACCACGTAGGCTCACTATTGGCCGACGCTGGTCATGTGTGATACGTGGAGGAGTGAGAGAAGTGAGACAACTCTCAGATTTAATCAAAAATATCTTAATTTGTGTTCCGAAGATGAACGAAGGTCTTACGGGGTTGGAACAACATGAGGGTGAGTAATTACTGACAGAATTTTCATTTTTGGGTGAACTATCCCTTTAAAGCCCTGTTTACAGATCGTTTCTGATGAAATAGAACGGTTAAGATTAAAATTTGGACACATGCTGCTGTCCCGAAAATTTTAGGTTTATTTCGCTTTCCCCCCCACCTACACAATGACAGCCTATGGGCACTGGAACAATCCTTCATAAAACGCATTAAACTTTCGTTTACAAAGACGTGAAACTCACCGAGTGGTCAGGGGTGTTCACTGATATGCTCACAAAAAAATCGCTGCAAAAGATGCTTTCCAACAGGTGTTTTACCATTCGTTGTAAAACTGTGGACCTATTTTTCCAAACGTCTCACACCCGTAGATTCTTCCGTTGAGAGCTTGAATAATAGACACTCCAGCCCAGTTGGTGGCGATAATGCACCTTTGCCAATTGCAAGCAAACCACTGGCATTTAATTGAATACACAGAAGAAGCAGAAGAAGAAGCGGCGGAGTAATACCGTACCTCACACAGCTCATCCAATACAAGTCAATGGAGTTGGACAAAAACTACGATAAAACCTGTTGGAAAGCATCTTTTGCAGCGATTTTTGTCTTTATATATCACAATTCTGACTTTATTTTATTTTATTTTATTTTATAGCTCTTAATTCTAACTTTATAACTCGCAATTCAGAATTCTTTGCAATTCTGACTTTTCACACAATTGCAAGTTTGTATCTCGCAATTATGACTTTTTTTCCTCGCAATTATGACTTTTTTCTTGCAATTATGACTATATATATCTCTTAATTCTGACTTCATTTCTTGCAACTGCAAGTTTATATCATGCAATTCTGAAAAAAAATAAAATAATCTGAATTGTGAGATAAAAAGACACAATTATCCATTAAATGGTTTTACTCCGTGGCGGAAACAAGCTTCCATACTTGAGTGAAAGTATCAAGACCCAAAATACAAATTAAGCTTTTTTACATTAAAAAACAACCCCTCAAATGGTCTCATAGCAACATACACATTTTCTTTTATAAAAATCCAGACTGCCAGAAAATGTCCAATAAGCCTGACAGTATCTTTCATGTCTTCATGCCGCATTTACAATAATCATCTGAAAAAAGTCTTTGAAGTTGCTGCTTGATCTGAGCAACCTCCATTATTTAAAGGCTTGTTAAACCTAGCTTTCTCTGCAAACATGCCGAACAACACTGTAGCAGTGTAATCTGAATATAAAAAGCTCTGACGGAAGTGTTTATTTATGAAAAATGCGCTCTCAGATGAAGACCTGTTTTGCGGTTATTTTAAAGTAACGAGCTGGAATATGATAGTAACTGTCTTCAATATTTAGCTGTCTCACTCTCTCTGATCTGCTTATTAAGAGCACAATTACCACAGACTCAGTGAACTCAGTTGAGTAATAATGCATGCTTGTTTTTATCCCTCTGACAGCGTGTGTAATCTCTTCAAAAGCACTACACATCATTAGCTTGTTCTCCAGTGACAATGTATATTTTGTACAGTATGTATCACTGAAACAACTGTTTCAAGCCCAAGGGACAGCTCTAATTTGGGGTTAACCCCCCTCCCCCCATCCCCCCATCCCTTCTTTCAATCACTATATATTTAAAACAACACATACAAACAAAAAATCATTTGTTATTCTCTTTACTTACAAACTTTATCCCACCCTCAGGCAACATGGTGCAACACATGCTAAATTCAATACTAAATCACTGGCACATGACCTGCAAACATTCCTGGATGACTGCCATTGACTACATGCTGGAATGGAAGTGATAAAAGCATTGAATTGTGGGAAGTATACCTGAGCTAGCGAGCTCTGTTTATTGCACACAGGAAGTTGTTGCGAATAGTATACCATCAGATGAGAATAGCCTTCTTATAGACCATGCAAAGATTGCCATTTCAATCGTAGACCCTTTGCCTTTGATATTATTACTCACTACTCCTATACAACAACTTATTGAGGTTGCTCAGATTATATATATATATATATATATATATATATATATATATATATATATATATATATATATATATATATATATATATGATGAAATAAATAAATAGATAACAGAAATTTCTCATTCACTAAAAAAACCTGTTAAAACATTAAAATAAATAAATTAATAGATAAGATGATAGAAAATATATAGATAATAAAAATGTATAAATTATGTTATTCAAATAAAAAAAAATTTTTACAATAAAATGAAACTCAATTAAAAATGAAAATAAATAAATAAATATTTTTGAAATTAAATAAAATTAAAGTAAAAATGAAAATAAAATTTAATTAAAAATGTTGAAATGGTAAAATACATATACTGTATATTGCATTTGACTTTTTTTTATTAAATTTTTTTATTTTAATTTAATTTATTATAATTATTTATTCATATTTAAATATTTTTAATAAATAAATACATTTATTAAATTGTATTATCTATTTTATATCTATAAATGTATCTGGTTATGTATTTATTCATTTTAGTGAATTTTAACAGTTCATTTTACTATATAAGAAATTTTTTAAATATGAATCATATTAATTAAATAAGAACTGTTAAAAACACTAAAATTAATTAAAACATAACCAGATAAATTAATAGATAGAAAATAGACAACAAAGTTTTATTTATTAAAAACATTAAAAAAAAATATTAAATTAAAATTAAATTAAAATTCTAATTAAATTAAAGATTCAAATGAAAACAAACAAACAAAAAACTAGGTGACTCTTCTGTGTTTGTCATCTTTTGTATGTCAGATCATCAGATGTCATTGAGACTTGTAACCTTCTAAAACTGTCATTACACAATAGATTCATTCAATATACTGTAAAGGTCAGAGCAATTGATCGAAGAGAACCAAAGTTTAGGGAATGAGAAGAAATCACTTCTTGTGATAAATATAGTACTAAAGCCCCAATATATTCAATAATATAGTAGTGCTACTTTTACAGTATGTTCATGGGTTAGTCTAGCCTCAATTTATTAAGAATTTTCTGTTTTTGAAAACCTGATTCATAATTAAAACCAACCATACTTTGTTTAAAAAAAAACAGGCTCATTTGCAAATCAAAAAATGTAATTACTTTCAAAGAGGCTTTGAATGGAGCATTCCTTTTCCTGAGAAGACACTCTGTTTGGTCCTGATAGGAGCAGAGCTTAATTTGAAACTAAAACACTTTGATCACTGATGCATGCTCTGTCGGCATAAGCTTCAGTCCGTAAAATGGCTTAGTTTCTCTTTATGAAAGAAATTAGGTATTTTACAAATGACAACAATGATAACCAGTGATTAGCTGGTGTTGTTTAGGATTAATCTCAATAAATCCAGAGAGCAGTAAATACCAACCTTTAAGGAATATTTAACACAAAGTAGCGACAACTACCTTAACTATATTTTTCAGAAGAATAACAGCAGCTTGATGTTTTCTAAATAAAGAAGCAACAAGCCGTTTTATTTTCCTGTCTAAACACTGTAAAAAAAAGAAAAAAGTTGTTGCCTTAAATTAAGTACAATCAACTTGGATGTTTAAGTAATTTCAGCTTAAACTGACTTAATAGAGTTGAAGCTTGTATAAATTGCTTAACTTATTTTGATGAGTTGAATCAATATAAAAACATATGTTGTCATAACTTATTGATATTTTTACAGTGCAGTTTTCACTGCACATGCTCAGATAATCTGGTCTGCAAAACTCACAGAAAGCTTCATAATACATAAACATAATTTGTTTTGTTTTTTCAAAAAAAATCCATAACCATCCTTGTGGGGACATCACACACAAAAATACCTGAACCACACACACTCTAAAAAATGCTGTATTGTTTCAACCATGTTTAGGTCAAAAATTGATGCACCTCTTGATGGAAATAACATCACAACATTTATTTCCATTAAGAGGTGCATACATGTTTTGTCAAGATCTTGTATTGTCAATGCAAGAGTCCAGCACTCTGTAAAGTCTCCTCCAGCACATCCCAAAGACTTTCAATGAGTATAAGATCTGGCCTCAGAGGTGCCATTTCATGTGTGAAAATGATAATTCATGCTCCTCCCCAACCATTCTTTCACTGTTTGAGCTGATGAATCTTGACGTTATCATCCTGGAATATGGCCATGATGTTTCTTCCTACATGGTAAGAAATGAGAAGCTACACACTCCATCAATAAGGTTAGAAGAACTGTTGCCAAACACGCTAGAAACACAATAATCACTGCAATAATGATCCAATCTCTTTAACACTTACCTATTTAAATCCAAACAGCAACACTTTTAAAGCATAAAGCCCCTATAAAGCCCCTATTTACCTATTTTTTCAAGGACAGAGGAAAGCAAAGCAACATCATTAGACCAGGTACAGTGCTCTTGAATTATTGCTTGCTTTATCCATTTTTCTGTGATGTACTGAAGCACCCAAATAGTACAAAAGCTCTTACATGGATAAGTTAGAGAATAATTTGACTGGAACTAATTTATTTATTGAAACGACAGAATGATATAGCACCGCTCCAGTGGAAGGGGGATGAGGCAGGTACGGATCAGGCAACTGGAACGTTCAAGAATAAATGACGATGAGGAACAAGAGACGGGGAAAAACAGCCTCCACTTACACCCGCAAGTTAAAAAGAGTTATTAACAGGTTTGGTGAATCCTGGTGTGTTCACATCATGTCAGAATTACCATAATTATGAGCTTCATCCAGGCACGTGTTTGTCAAATTTGTGATTATACGGTGCAAATTCAAAATGTAATGAAAGTGTTGACTTCTCTAACTCTAACTTCAGCTGCTTCAACTGTTAAAAAAATACCTCTGCAAATATATTAATGTATGTTTTCCATATGTAAATATTCTTAAAACGGTTTAAATTTACCAGAGAAGATATTTGGACTTTTAATGTGTATCTTAAAGGTATAGTGGAGGATTTTCCCGAATTTTAGAAAAGAACCGCCCTCTCCACTTTTTGAAAAAATGCACATGTGCAACACTCTACCTGCTCCCGAGAGGGAACGCCTATTAACCCTCTGATGGTCTTCGTTTAGCAGTCACACTGGGGGCCTTCCCGGTCATAAATGACCGGACACCTAAAAATGAAACTTCCTCCATCCCAGTAAAAACCAATGCAATTTATTTTTGTTCTATAATATTTATTCTTTTTAATTTAGAATTTTGAGACAATTTGATTGAACTTATTAATATTTATGCAATATTTATAGTCCATTTTTTGCCATTGAAAATAATGATTTTTTTTTTTTTTGGGGATTAAAAAAAAAAAAAAAATTCTATGCAGTATTTTCGGGTAAAATAGAGACTAGGCTTTCAGAAAATAAAAAAATAAATAAAAAAAATGAATCAATTTATTAAACATAAAATTAAATAAAAAATGTTATTGCATGGGTTTACCACTAGATGCCTGTATAGCTCTAAATGGAGATGTTTGTGAATTCTAGTTGTTTTTAGACCAAATTACTTACTTTTAAGATGTGGATTGAATGTATTTTTTTTGAAATTCTCAAATAGTACTTTTTTCCAAGGTTTATAACATTTTATTAATTATTATTTTAATAATTTTAATAATTATTATATTAATTATATATACATATATTAATTATAATTATTAATTATGTTATGTTTTTCACTCTTGATGTTCTAGAGCTTCACCCCTTCATTGCTGAGCACTTTTTTTCTGCATCGTGGCTGATTTGTAGAGAATTTTTGTGTTTTTGTCAATTTCCCATTCATTTCCTATGGGGGTAATTTTGACCCAAGACCAAAATCATGACTAATTTTTTTACGACCACTTAGCATGCTCGGATCATGAACTCAATTTTTTTGTGTGTTCACATACCTAATGCCAGAAAAGTCACCAAGTTTCGTAACATTCTGATGAAGCTGTGATTTTTAAAAATTCAAAACAGATTTTTGTAATCTGAATTTATTGGTGTGTATGTGTATAAACGTGTGTTTGTATGTGTGTGTGTGTGGGTGGGTGGGTGTGAATTTTTTGCACTCTTGATGTTGTAGAGTGTCACCCCTTTACTGCAGTGTACTTTTTTTTAGAATCGTGTCCGATTTGTAGATTGTACAGACAAAAATTCAGAGAATTTTTGTGTTTTTGTAAATTTCCCATTCATTTCCTATGGGTCGGTCATTTTTGACCGAAGACCACGAGTGTGACTCTTTTTGTTTACAACCACTTAGCATGCTCGGATCATGACCTCAATTTTTGATGCATCGTTGGAGAAATCAACTAGCTAGTCATGACTGTTTCCCGAAACCGTATGTCCAAAGTATCGTTCAACCACGTTGGTTTATGACGTCTCGCACGTGGTGGACTAATAACTTATTTTAATTAATCTGTTTGAGATCGAATTAACGCTAGATTTTGTTATATAAGTTACAGACATGGCATCTGAAGACCATTTCTAATTTTTCTCAGTTATTTTGCTTTATTACCAGACTCAATATTTGGCTTGTTCTTACATAGTAGAGCACGTTCGCACATGCGCAGTCTTCAAAAACGGTGCTTTAAATCTCTTGACAAACTAAAAGACGTAAATTACATTTGTATGTATTCTAAATAAATAACACGGGTTGTACTGAATGTCAGCTTGCTTATTTTGCTAAAGATAAGGATTTATTCAGTCTACATCTCATGTAAACTAGAAACTATGCTTCTAACCACAGCTCGAGAGCTGTCGTTCCAACCACACAAGTTTGCGATGCTGTTTGCGAACGTTCGTTGGAACGATGGTTTCGGGAAACACCAAATCGTTGAACTATGCTGATAACGACGGATTGCGACCATAGTTGGCTAACGATGCTTTCGGGAAACGCACCCCTGATCGATTGAGTGAGGACTCAAGACATGATCTGCAATGGAGAAGTAGCTTGTTGCATTTGTGTAATAAAAACTATGGTGAACACATTGGAATTATCAAAAATGAACACACAAGGTTTTAGAACATTTCAGCGTGATACCAAGGCTACTTTAGACAAATTGAGATGTTTACCATGTCTGCGCGGTGCGTGACTTGTGCCAGGGCTAGCATCGCTAATCATAGCTTACATTAACTTTTACTAGCAGTGATTTTAAATGGATTTCTCCAAATAGCATGCCAAACTTTACCTGTTGAGTAGAAACTTCGCGACTGAGGCATCAGTGGGAAGCCCAACCTGTGCTTTTAGCGCACGCCAGCGTGTGAAATATTCTCCCAAAAACACTCTGGTCTTGTTTCTTTCTTCAGAGGCCTTTCTCTTCTTGTCATACAATTCGTAGACACTTTTTCTCTTGCGACCCTCAGACATTTAGAAAAAACCCGGTGAGAACAGCGAGCTTCAATGAATGGCTGAAACTGTGTCACCACACAAGTGCGCATGCGCAGAAAGCGAAAACTACCTAGGGACGAGCACGTACGACGGCCTTACGTAAACATATCACCAGAATGATTGACAACTAGGAGGACCAATAGTCTTGATGATCCACCCGGAAAAAGAAAATCCTCCACTATACCTTTAAATATTAGTGAAACAAGTCTAAGAAATAAGACAAAATACACATTTTAAAGATGCATTCTCTTAAAAAGATTGTTGTAATATCTTATGCAGAGTTGCTTCTCAAGTAAATGTATCTAGTTTCAAGAATTATTTGACATTTTACCTGGAAACCTAGACAAATATACTCGCTTAATTGGATATTTTTTTGCAGTGTTGTTATCATCAGCAATAAAATCTCAATTGGATCCATTCACTGTAGTTTTAAGTGTTACAAAAATGTGTTTAATCTTTACAAATGAATGGCAATTTAACCCAGATAGTTTCAGCATATTGTTTTTAGGCCATACACTATAGCTATATATAAAGGATGGTTAAAGGGATAGGTCATCCAAAAATCATCATTGTCATCATTTACTCACCCTCAAGTTGTTCCAAACCTGTATGAGTTTCTTTCTTCTACTGAACACAAAAGAAGATGTTTTGAAGAATGCTGATAATCAAACAGCTGACGGTCTCCATTGATTTCCATAGTAGGAAAAAAAAAAAAAAAGTACTATGGAAGTCAATGGTAACCGTCAACTGTCTGGTTACAGACATTTGTCAAAATATCTTATTTTGTTTTCAGCAGAAGAAAGAAACTTATACAGGTTTGGAACACCTTGAATATTCATTTTGGGTGACCTATCCCTTTAAAATATTATATGAAATGCATGCTACAAGAGACTGCAGATTCAAATAAAAAGCCTAAAAAAATATGTTGCAGACCAAACTGGTCCGTTAAACTATTCTAAATTGATTTAGTTAAGACTATTAAGGATTACTAGTATTATCTATTCCCTAAGCATTCCAAGAAATGGTCAATGAACCCAATTTTGAGGGTCATTAAATCCAGTTAAATAGATTATATGCTGTAGAAAATCGGCTGGGATGACAGTGAATCAGTGGAAAAGGATTATCCCAGTTCATTCCATTAGTAAAATAACGTTTTCAAAAAGACATAATCCGAGGCGTCAAACTCATTCCATGCAAATCATTGGTGTGAATGAGCAAGGATGGCAATACAAAGAAATTATTTTATTACACACCGTACTATATCAATAAACGCTCTTTTTGAGTGGCTGCAATACTTCGGCACTGCAGATCCAATACATGGCGCGCATCTTTAATAAGCCTGACCTTTAAAGACAGGGAAGGAAGAGCAGACCTCGACAGGGTGCATATAAATAGCTCTAGCACCTCTCTCTCTTTCTCTCTCGGTCCAATATTCCTCCATTATATTCCTCCATAAAACATCCAACTGCTGTAAAAGACTTTTTGCAACACTGAACTGTGAGTCACCCATCTCCGACACATCTGTAATTTTTCTGACACAATGACAAGACACCATCGAGCTGCGCGGAGCACCCCGGGACGGCACCTCGCAGGAGTTCATGGCCTGCTTTTAGCAGTTCCTGCGCAAAACAGCGAGATTAGACTGCCGTGGAGTCGCCTGATAATCTACAGCATGCAATTCTTTGCCCTAAAACGAGCAAGAGACAATAACATGTTTCTTATATTTAAAAAAAATGTTGTAAGCAGCCAGCGCAATCGGGCCAATTGCGGCTGAATGTCGGCTCACTCGGCCGTGTTCTGGCAGCGGCTCACCAAAAAGTGAGCCAGTTCTGGGCCAGTAATGGTTGCCAGATTTGGCAAGACTCTGGATGTGCGGATTTGGCCCAATTTGCGCTGAGACACGGCTCATTTACCACATTCGGCCCGATTATGGGCCATAAGGGCTGGTCTGATTTATCTGTCGGGGTAGGGTCGTCACCACTTTTGAATAAGAAACAATCAAGACTATAAAACTCGTCAAAAAACGCGCACACACTCAAACCACCTGACTGCACATCACATTTTTGACTTTATTGATTCTGCTTTTATTCGTAATGCAATGGACCGGTCAACGGGACATAAATTAATCCTTAAAGGATGGGACTTTATGGGACAATTGCACAAAAAGAAGAAATAACTTACCGTAGCCTATTTTATAAGTCGCTCCGGAGTCGCATATCAGTCAAAAAATGCGCCATGAGGAAGAAAAAAACATATATAGCCTAATTCGCACTGGACTAAGTCGCATTTTTTTTAGAAATTTATTTCACAAAAAATGTTACAGACAGTTCTCCGCTACGGACGTGAGCGCTCTAAAGCGGCACTAAAAGAATGTTTTAAAACTTTCACAGAGACCTCAAACTGAAAGCACAAAGCCTGTCTTTAAATTTAATTTAGTTTTGTAATAATTGTATCTTAATTTTAATCGATGTTTCATCAACCAATTGTCTGGATTTAATAAATAAGAAGTAAATATAGGCTATTAGAAAATAGATAATCAGGACACGGAGGCGCTGGCGAACCTGGAGCTCGTCTCATAAATGAACCGAAACTCAGCGTAGGCCTATAAGGTAGCCTATTACCTCACAGACCGAAGACATATAGATAGCTTGAAATGTCTACTTTTAAGCAAAACAATTCAAAACGAAAGAAAACAGACTGCGCTGCTTATGTAATTCGTATGAAATGTGCATTTCTCTCTGGCGCTGCGAAGATCGCGAGTCGTCAACTTCATCTGTCTAGCCGACACTGACATAAAAAATAACTGTTTTATTAGTAAACAATAAAAATGTCTCCTGCTATATTTTACATATTTGCCTGTTCCTTACAAAACACTGACAGTGGGGTTTTTGACTGGGTTTTTTTTTTTTTTTTTAGCAGCTGCGGACAAATTCTTTCGACACACACACACACACACACACACACACACACACACACACACACACACACACACACACACACACACACACACACACACACACACACAATATTACATAACACTCTGCGCTTATGTTTTAAAAAGATAATTTAACATATAAATAAACAAATTTAAATAGCCCACTTAAAAGTGTTTATTACAAATAAATGACTAAATGCTAAAAATTTATAAATTTTAATGAACAAACATATGCGTTGCATTTACAATTCTGTGAAAACAGTTCCACTTCCCGCGGCCCTGTATAGGGGAGGGTTGTGGGTTCAATTCCCAGAAAGCTCATAAACTGACCTTGAACACACTGTAGAAGACAAACATGACACATAATTGTATGGACTGTGAATCGTTGTTGTATGAAACAAATCGGTGTAAATATTTGGACGACAAAAATAACGACACAAGGATTTGGAACGACACGAGGGTGAATAAACAATGACAGATGTTTCAATTTTGGTGCACTACTCCAGTAATGTCTTTCTCTCCTCACTGTTTTTGTCGATGGCTACTCCGGCACTCCCTCAGGAAAAAGCTACTGCGTCAAACACGACTGCGTAATCTAAAGAAACAGGCCCACATGTTCAACACACCCTGACAGCTCTTACTTTCTTCTTTATGGCTGATGAAAATGTGACAATAATGCTATTAGATGAGCCTATTGTAATTTTAATGAGCTGCATATCTTGTACAGGCCGAAACGAAGATGTCTTAGGGCGTTTTGCTTTGATGCCTGTCGGACAGCAACGTGATTATACTAGCGATTCTCCTTTCTTTGCATTTTTCCACTTGGATTTTCTGTTTCTGTCATGTGGAAAGATTCTGGATGCCGTAGCCAATCAAACAGTGGTGGTAACAAAAAAATGCAAAATTCCCGAGATCCCCTACCTCAACTGTGCCCTTGAGCAAGACTGCCTAACCACAGGTCGCCCTGAGGGAACCCGACTCTTCGTCGCTCCCAATAAAAATCATCTCGTGCCTGTAACCCAAGCAACATACCGAGGTGATTAAATGCAAAGTGTGACAGGAAGGCAATTTTCAATCAGCTGTGTATGTTTCACTGCTCTGACAGGGTGTCATTTCTGAGAAAAGGCATCTGTCTTCATGATATCCTCAAGGAAGGGGTGATGATTGGCCAGCCAGTAACGTATAACTCTTACGAAGTCTGACTAATTCCCACCTCTCATCCCACAGAGTTGCGATCACAGCTGGGACCGTCTATCAGATCCACCAACGAAATATCCAAAAGCTTAGCTCAGAGATCTGTTTGTGAAAGGCCTTCGCCCTACGTCGTACAACACCGATCATTTAACACCTCTGTCTCTCATGCAGAGGCTAACGGAGAGGGTGAGGGCTAAACTTAGCAATGAGATTGACAGTTCGGGGAAATCAAAAATATAGAGTTGTCTGTTTACATCAGACCTGTTACCTCTCAAAAGTCTAACAACCCTGCCAACTTTAGAAACGTGCAAATGTTTACAAATCCTTTGAGGTTTCTAGAACATGTTATTGTATTTATAATGAGTTAGATTAGTTAAAAAATGAACACCATCAAGCTATTTTAACACATTTAGCTAATTGTTTATATTATTATATATATTTTTAATGGTGTGATATTTGAACCATCATGACAGCACAGTCATACTTGTTGAGCTTTGATGATAATCGCGTTCATGCAACGAGTGCAAATGATTATCAGGCCATCTGGAATTCGTTTCTAAATAAATTTGCCTTTTTAATTTATAAAGGTCTTTTGCAGACAGTTTCTCCCATCATTTAACGATAAATGAGAAACCTGAGAAGAGATTCCAATGCTTTCAACCGCTGTCAAAGGATTTAAGTTTTACATACATACATTCTGATTAAGATTTACATATACTTACAAATCATTAGCCTCATAGCATAAGTCATATTTCAATGTTTTTGGAAAACAAGACAAGTTTTGCAGCAGTGGTAGGACAGTAAAGTTAGGCAGATATCACAATTTGGCCAAAAATTATGCTATGAGGCTAACGAAATACAAACAATTTTCAAAGAAATGAATACTTTTATTCATGAAGAATGCATTAAATTGATCAAAAGTGACAATAAAGCATTTGTAATGTTACAAAAGACTTCCATTTCAAATAAATACTGTGCTTTTGAACATTTTATTTATCAATGAATCCTAAAACAAATCCACAGAAATATTAGGGTGCATTTACAAGGCACTTTCAACTAAAAATGAAAAGCTTTTAACCCTCTGGGGTCCTTCGTTTAACAGTCACACTCAGGACCTTCGGGTCCAAATGGACCCGGAGGGCGGGATTAATATATATATAAAAAAAATCTTTTTTTTTTTTTTTTACTTGTTTTTTATAATATTTTTTCTTTTCTTTTTTGGTGTTTTGAGATCATTTTATGATTTTAATTAATATTTATGCAATAATTATGACCCATTTTTTCCCATTGAATATAATAGACATTTTTTATATATATTTTATTTTATTTTATTTTTATTAAAAAAAATGTGTGTGTGTGGTTTTTTTTGTACTCTTGATGTTTTAGAGATTCACCCCTTCACTGTTGAGTCCTTTTTTTCTGCATCCTGGCTGATTTGTAGATTGTATGCACAAAAAAATTCTGTGTTTTCATATTTTTGACAATTTCCCATTCATTTCCTATGGGGGTCATTTTTGACCAAAGAGCAGAAGTGTGACGTGCTTGGATCATGACCCCAATATTTTTTGTGTGTTCACATACCCAATACCATAAAAGTCACCAAGTTTCGGAACATTCCGATGAAGCTGTGATTTTTGTAATCTGAATTTATTAGTGTGTATGTGTATAAAAGTGTGTTTGTGTGTGTGTGTGTGTGTGTGGATGTGTCTGTTTTGCACTCTTGATGTTTTATAGATTAACCCCTTCACTGTTGTGTGCTTTTTTTCTGGATCGTGGCTGAAAAAAACTCTGCATTTTCACATTTTTGCCAATTTCCCATTCATTTCCTATGGTGGGTCCATTTGGACCCGAAGGTCCTGAGTGTGACAAATTTTTTTACAACCACTTAGACTATTCAAATCCTGTCCCCAATTTTTTTGGGTGTTCATATACCAAGTGCCAACAAAGTCACCAAATTTCGGACCATTCCGATGAAGCTATGATTTTTTAAAATTTTTTATTTAAACGCTTCGGGTCCATTTGGACCCGAAGGACCCCAGAGGGTTAATGAGTTTTGGCCGTTTATTTACACAACAACCTGAAACGCAAACTTTTAGGGGGCCTTAAAAACGCAAAATTTTGAAAACAGGTTTCAAAGTTTAAGTTTTGGAAAACAAAACCATTATCGCCTCCATGTAAACTGCAAAAAACGCTAATTTGTGGAAATGGTAACGTCACGCGCATGCATATTACATGCTTGATGCTTGCACCATCTTGATTGTTGTAGTGTGTGCAGGCACTCAGTGTTTCTTTACAAAGTGACATCGCCAACTACTGGCCTGGCATGCATAACACAGTGTTTTTAGTCATTTTCACAGATCTTGGGCTGTGTTCGGAATCGCCCCCTATACCCTCATTCACTACTCCCTACATTACTCCACTAATATAGTCCCCTTAAAGCAGTAAATAAAAAAAAAATTAGTGAGTGAATTCGGACACAATCATGGAAACTAGCATGTTAATAATCAATTTAAAAGGAATGTATACCTGCATATTCTTACACTGTATTGGACCAGCGGTTTGGAAAATGGATGGATGGATGATTCATCTTCTGGTTAGATGCAAATATTCATTCCCCACAACCATCACAGTGCATTATGGGTATTCTCTAGCCGTTGAGTATAGATCAGTTGTACACTCATTACTGCGGTGCATTATGGGATTGAATGAGTACACTCTATAACGGTTTTGGTCTCACACTATGGTTTTGAAAACCACTACAAATTGCTGTCCCTTCAAATAGTGTCCTATTTAAGGGGCGATTTCGGACACAGCCTTTGTGAATGGGCATTGTTTTAACAACCTTGTCGTCTGTACGCAAAACTTTTCAAACATGCAAAGGAAAACCCTTTTCATTTTTAGTACATCGTCGTCACAACTGCACAACTGTTTTCAACCTTGATTTATGTTTCTTTTTTATATATATTATATGTTTATTTAATCAGCAGTCTAGAATGATTTCTGAAGGATCATGATGACCCTGAAGACTGGAGTAATGATCCTGAATATTCAGCTTTGCCATCACAGGAATAAATTACATTTTAAAATATATTCAAATGCAAAATAGTTGTTTAAAATGTTACTAATATTTCACCATATTACTGTTTTTACTGTCTTTCTGATCAAGTAAACGCAGACTTGATGAGCATGAAAGTTTTAAAACATATGCATCAAAAAACAACATTACAAAATGTTCCCCAACACTATATAAACCCTTAAAATAACTGTTGTATAATGTCACCACTATCCTCATAATACTTGTCACAGCGCTTCTTGAGATAACAGTTTTAGTACAATAAAGATAAAGCTAGTGGGACTCCTCTCATGTCCAATTCTCTGTTCGTTTCTATGGTACCTATGTCAAAACCCTTGAAAGCGGGCACTCTGTAATTGAGCACATTTGCAGGAAAATCAATGTGCTGCAGTTTGAAGTCAGAACCCGGAGTCCAATCCGCACTCCCTCGTTAGGACTTTCATCCCAGCATCCATTTCATAGTTATTATCACTCTTCTACTCTTCCACTGGTGTAAAAAAAAAAAAAAAAAAAAGCCTGGTTCATTACTGATTCAAAGTGTTTGGCATTTCGTGTTGAGAAGTAGTTTTGTCTGCACAAAAAGCGGCAGGCTTGTTAAAACACACTTGCCATATGATGAATCTTTAGAACTCGATGATTTATATACTGCAATACAGCTACGTAACTGACAAATGTCTAGAGCTGTTCAATTCCAGACGTTTGGAATAAAGTATTCTTTACTTTGTTATTGTTGATGGCACAATTGTCAAGATATCATTTATCTGCTTTTTCTTTTGAAATATATCATTTAAATTAGTGCTGTTATGTTGTTTTAGTCGTGAACTGTGTTTTTGAACAAATTAGTATGGTATACAATAAGTTTGAATTCATTAACATTAGTTAATGCTTTAGGCTAATGTGAATTTATAAGTATACACTGTAAAAAAGTTGCAAAGTACAATCAACTTGGATGTTTAAGTCATTTCAACTTAAATTACATTTAACTGACTTAAAAAAAAATGAGTTTAAAGTCCCTGTAAAGTCAAAATTAAGTATGTGTTCTGAGTTTGTCACACCACAGAAACATGTGTTATTAGCCACCCAGCCAAATTTGAATGATAAAAAAAGCCGGCAAGTACATAAAATAAGCTATCAAAATCTTGAAAAAATGAGCAGTAGTCTCTGCTCTCAAACGCTGGGGGCGTGTCCGCTGGCTGCGCTGAAACCACGCCCACTCGCGGGAAAGCTGCCGTCGCCGACTCGCCACACTCAACTGTCACCGCTACAACCGGAATGGATGCTCCTAGGTTTTACAAAGCCATGTTCGAGCCTGGACTAACGTTACCTACTATAATTATAACATAAGCACACAAGGCAACTTACACTCATTGGTGGGCTCGCACTGCCGACGATGGCACCAGTTGTCGGCGCGACGGGAGGATGATTTGGTTGAGGAATGAGGAAAAATGAGGAAGTTTATAAAACTATCCCGTGTAAAATGATCACTACAGAGGCGGGTTTTGGCGGTGATCCTCAGCTGTCCATCAAGGTGGCTCTTCACAAAATGAATCCACCTCTTCTTGATGTGATCGTTTTTCGTAAATTTAAATAAGGACACCGATCTGTTTTGTACGTGATCGCATCCAGGTAGTAGGCCTACTCATTTCCGTGACGAAGGCATAGCTAGCTAACAAACTGTAGGCTATACCAACAGCGCAATTAATTCTTAGTTAATTCACCCCTCATTTATTTCTGATAAAGAAACATACAGCAGGTGACATTTAAATTTCCTTACATTTAAATAAAAAATCCTGTTTATTTTCCGAGTATAATGTATCATACCACTGTTATGCAGATGATACTCAGTGTTATGTTCCTTTACATCCAAAGAATGACTCTAGTTTGCAGTGTTTGTTGGATTGTTTGAGAGACGTTAAACAGTGGATGTCTGCCAACTTCCTTCAGTTAAATGATTCCAAGACGGAAGTCTTAATTTTTGGCTCCTCTACTCCCACAGAGGTTGTTGCCAGTAGACTGGGAAAAGCGAACATATTTCGCCAGTATGGTTCTCTCTCCATTGGCTCCCATTTAAACATCATATTGAGTTCAAAACACTATTGTTTGCTTATAAGAGATTGCATGGACTGGCTCCTCCATACATCTCTGATCTCTTTTCATCCCACCATGATGCTTTTAGAAAACATCGGTCAACCAGTAGTATACAGCTGACTGTTCCAAGGACACGTTTAAAATTGAAAGGAGACCGTGCCTTTTCAGTGGCCGCTCCACAGCTTTGGAACAATCTGCCATTTTACAAGACTGCACCAACATACATTGATTTTAAATCTATGCTTAAAATCCACTTATTTACTGTTGCTTATGGTCATGAATGGGCCTAGTGGTGTAAATTGTAGTGTATTGTTTATTTGTGTGTTACTCATTAGGAAACCTGTTTACACTTTGTACAGCACTTTGGCCAACAGCTGTTGTTTTTCAATGTGCTCTATAAATAAATATGAAAAAAATCAAAAGGAATCTATGAAAAAAATTACAACTCAATAGTCTAACATTGTGTTACAACCCTCAAACTAGCTAAACATCTCATCAGATGTCGTAAATAAATTGACTTGGGAGGGAAAAAAGTCAGAGGTGAACGTAGTCGTGATGTGTTTTTCGATGAAAGCTGTTTCTGAGGCAGAGGTAATTAGCATGAGGGTCTGCTTTGAGTGATTTAAACTGTTGGACTGGCTTTTAACATCCAATGTCATTAAGTTGAGGCCTGCGAAACGATTACTCAGCGATAAACTTTTAATTGCTTGGCCGTCTCCAGGCAGAGACGGTCGCTGCAATTAGCGAATCCAGGGAATACACAAAGCGCCACACAGCCCCGTCATTTTTATCTCCTGGAGAAGTGTCACATACTGTGGAAAAGAAACTCAAATTGAATTCGGCTGTAGTGTCTCCTAATCACCACGATACAATGCGGGAGAGCTCTTTTGAATGGCGTCCATTCAAGTCGTATGTCCTTGATTACGGATGCATTGTTTCACATTACTGACAGACTTCAAAATACCTCTAGAATCCTAATGGGCAAAAACAGCGAGGGAAAAACTAGCATTCATGTCATTCATGCTGCCTTCACCCTCTGTAGGACTCCAGCTGTAATTTTGAACAGCACTTTCATTACTACCATGGTTTCGGCTTATATTTAGTCATTTTTGAAATGCTTGCATAATGCATTTAAACCCATGAGGAAGCATAACACAACATCTTAAGTTGTGAATATTATGTTAAAAGAACTGAAATATAATGCTTTGCACAAAAGTTTGGTTGTATATTTAGCTCTTTCCTCCCAGCAAGATGGATAGAGTTCCTCTTTCCTCAGCAAAAGCACCAGCCCCAAAAGTACATCTAAAGATGGCTACCCCAAGGCAACTTGGTTTTCTGTTCTGGAACACAGCAAAGCTGCAGGCTGGGCTGACTGATTATCTTTGGTCTTCATAAAAAAATTAAAAAAAAATAATAAAAAAAAGAAAAGAAGAGGATATATGTATGCAGTGAAATGGTACACAGAATTCATGGTTCAGTACGTACCTCAGTTTTGGGGTCACGGTTCGATACGAGTTCAGTACATTCGGTTAATAACGTCCCGGGACGCCAAAGGCCCGAGGTATGCGTTTAAAGGGTCAAGAAAGCATCGCGTGTGGTTTATTGCAGCTTGACTAATTGGTTGCACCAGCCGAGCAACTGCCTTTGACATAAATGCACTGATACTTTAAGGGGATTCAAAAAATCTTAAAAGATTTTCTCTCCACCTATGGTAAATTGTTTGAATTTGATTCAATATGAGTCAGCGAAATGATTTTGAAGGAAAAAAAAAACCCTTGCATTCAAGCAATTACAGCTGTTCTGAAAATGCGGTTTCTGCACACAGCAATTACCTGCTGAAATAGTAAGACTGCTTTCAAAGCCAAATGTGACTCAGTCTTTGGAGGGCTGCTTTCACCACACAATTGAAAGTTCTGTGCGACTCTCATTATAGGGGACGTAATGCGACAATCGTATACGAATGTCGGAGACTACAGAATGGTGGCTTTAGATTGCAGATGTGTAAAGTAGGCTAATTACATACAGTAGTACCTAAGTAGATTTTTTTCTATTTTCTTGAGTATAATTAAATTGTGGTACTTTTACTTTTACTTGAGTTGAATAAAACTCAAGTATTAAACTTCACTACATTTTTTTCACCAAAAGTACATAGTAACAACAAGGCGAACTGGCATTTGACAGACACTTTTCAAACTACTGCGGTGGAGCCCTGCGCTTCAGCCAATAACTGACATGTCTGAAGCACTTCAGCCAATAACTGACTCAGGTGCAAAACCAATCAAAACCTCCAGTTCGGCTGGGGGGCGGGTCATTCAAACCGCGCTGACATTCAATCACTAGCCGCGTTTCCATTACCCTTCAATTGCGCAAATTGAAATTTGTGAATTGAAAATACGCCCAATGGAAACACGTCAATTTCGCAAAACCTCCCATTTATCGCAAAAAAGTTTTTACGCTCGCATGAGGTGGTTTTTCAGGCAATTCGAAAAAGGATTATTTCACAAACCTGCAATGGAAACAGTTTTTGTGCATTTACAGTCACCTGACTTAGAAGGCGCGGTGTGTTTGGACAGAATATGAGACAGAGCTCTTTATTAAATTCATAAAAGACAAAAGAATGACAGAAATACTGGATTCTAAACCTCAAATAAATGCCACAATCAAGACTTAGGAGCAGAAATGAGTTTGAAAAACCCAGAAACACCTCATATGTGCCGCTCACAGTATAAGGGTCTTTCCTTGCCATTAAAGTCCAACTGAAATCAAAATTGACCCTATTTACTTTGTTAGCGCATATTACTAGTCTTGTGGTGAAAAATTAATCCGTGCAAGTTAATACACAGAAAAAAATTGTTTGCCAGCGTAATCTTTAATCAAAGTCTGAAAAGTTACTTCCGGTCTGGAATGGCGTTCCTTCTCTGATGATGTAGGTTTGACGGCTTGGGTTGGGAAACGCTTAACCACTCCCCTCAAACCGTTAGTCTGCTATGAGCAAAGATGGAGAGGAGGAGCGCTGAAGTGAAACACTGCCCTCTGTTCAATATTCCTTTTCACTGGGAAATACGTCACAACACTGGAGAAAAGTCGTTTGCAACTTCCGGTTCACGCGGACTTTAATGCTTGGATAACACGCCTACGTTTCCTTCCATTAATAATAATAATGTCTAGTGCAGTACGTGGCTGTGATAGCCAATAAAACTTACCAACGTCCGTTGCCATGATTTTTGTAATGACTTATCGCGAGAGGAAAAAATTATGTTTTAGTCGCATAACATCGGTAAATGGAAACGGCATCATTTCACAAAGTTTTTTATCGATATTAAAAAAAAAAAAAAAAAAAAAACGCAAAAGTTTTGCGCAAATCTTTAATGGAAACGCGCCTAATTTCGCAGAAACTCCCATTAATTGCAAAAAAGTTTTTATGCTCGCATGAGGTGGTTTTTACAGGCAATTCGAAAAAGGAATATTTCGCAAAACTGCAATGGAAACGCATTTACAGGTCATTTGCGCATTTACGCATTTTTGCGCATTTACAGGTCACCTGACGTAGATGACGCGGTATGTTTGGACAGAACACAAAACAGAATTCGATCTTTATTAAATTCATATAAGACGAAAGAATTACAGGAATAATGGATTCTAAACCTCAAATAAATGTCACAATCAAGACCTCGAAGCAGATATGAGGGAGAAACACCCAGAAACACCTCATATGTGCCGCTCACAAGTATAATAAGGGTCGTTAATGCTTGGAAAACACATACATCTCCTTCGATTAATAATAATGGCTAGTGCAGTGGCTGGGATATAGTACATAAACCTACCAACGTCCGTTGCCATGGTTTTTGGAATGATGGTTTTACTTATCGCGAGAGGAAAAAATGAAGTTTTAGTCGCATAAGATCGGTCAATGGAAACGCTGTCATTTCGCAATAGTTTTTTGTCGACATTTAAAAAAAAAAAATCGCAAAAGTTTTGCGCAAATCTGTAATGGAAACGCGCCTACTGGCGTTCGTGTTTTGATAATGTATCGCTATAACGTTTCAATATTTTAGTGCATGTAAGTGAGCTATGCTATTATTCTGATGTAAAATTTTAATTATGGCAACTCCTGCAATGGGTCATCTCATTGATAATACCAGAGCACTGAGCAGTTGAAGTAAATAAAAAAACTCGGCTCATATCATAAGGACGCATTTATTGCATTGACGGAGCAAGAACAATGTAAGTGTCTAAAATACATGGACACAGTTCATTTGAACGGTCAAGCTTGCTCTCTTTAACACTACAGTTAAACTAAATGTACAAAGCTGAAATAACCTCAACAACAGTGAAATAAGATCCGTATACCCCACTAATGTTGTAAATCTCTCTTCTTTTTTTTATCTGACCTCTTCCTTAACCTTCTTTGTTTTCAATTATGAAATTATTCAAATGAAAACATTCAAATGATCTTACCTGGACTTAATTTTCAAAATTGGTAATAAAACAATCGCTCTTGACATCAGGGAAAGCCATATTTTTGCTTAGCATACCATCAAACACTACAATTCATGAGTTTAATATCATGCTTTCAGACGAATACAATCAGTACAAACAGTTATATTAAAAAATGTCCTGGCTCTTCCGAGCTTCATAATGGGAGTGAATGGCTGGAAAAAAAAATGTGAAGCCCAAAAAAGTGCATCCATCCATGATAAAAAAAATTTAACTTCAAATTTTCTCCAGCCATTCATATATGAAAACACCTGAGATAGCTTGATGAACACAGATATATTATCGCTATCATGTGTTTCTCTTTATGTTTCATCAGTCAAAACGTCTCTATTTGCATGTTATTACTGTATATCCATATAAGGCATTTCCTGAAACGTCATAAGTTTAATATTTCTATGAATCCCACTTGTGGACTTTCTGCATGAGGTATGAATCAGTATGTACTGGGCTTTCAGTATGAATGAAACAGATGACATGAGAGTGTTTAGCACTCCATATCACTATCATCTCCCCATTTTGGGTAAAATTGAAAAATAAAACTAAAGTACTTTGTAAAGTAGTTACTTGAGTGTTTTTAAGCAAACTACTTATTTACTCTTACTTGAGTCATATTATCTTTCAGCATTACTTAAGTAAAATTTGTAAGTACTCTTTCCACCACTGTTAGATTGCAATTCCCAATTTAGATGGCAGTAAGGTTTTGGAAAAGAGCTCTGATGTTTAACTGTTTGACTGAATCAGAAAATTCCATTTGTATATTGTTAGTAAAAAAATCCAGAACAAATAACAAAAATATGGTAACATTTGAAATCTAATAATGCATCAGCAGTGCTTGAAATATTGTAGGAGACAGGAAGGATTCTCCAAACGTTGGCCTGTTTTCCTTCTTTCTCCAAATCAAATAAAACTTGTCTCACAGAAGACAAGAATTCTCCACAATAAAATCTGCTCAGGGAAATTACTCTCTTGCATTCAGCAAGTTTTTGTTTGTTTCACTGGCTTTTCTTCGCCCCTGTGGTCTCGGACATTGACAAATGTCATTATTACTTAATCTAGACAAAAAAAATTCTCAAAATCACGATTAATTTCTTTGTGTAAAAGATCTTAAATTAACAAAAAGTACTGAAATTACTTTTAAGAAATTAAACGACTTTCCAATTAAGGGGATAATACAAAAACGGTGGTAAATTGTTTCAATTTGATTCAGTATGAGTCAGTGGAATGATTAAGAAGATAACCCTTGATTTCAGTAATTACAGCTGTTCTGAAAATGCAATTTCTGCACAGCCATTAGTAAGACTGGCTCTCAAAGCCAAATAGACCTAGTCTTTATTATTTTTAGTTTTATTATTGTAGTACAACTCTGCTTCTAGTAGCATTAACTGTTCTTATAGAGACAAATCGTAAGCGAAAAATTATGTAAAATATACCATCTGCAGGTAAACGTTAAATTATCAACTATAATAAATTACTCTAAGGATTATAGACACTTGAGAAATTATGTAAAACAAGCTGCCAAAAGAAAATTATTAAATTATTTGCGTCAATTTACCTTGATCACAATAAAAGTGATTAAGACCCTCATATTCTAGTCTGTACAAATGAAACAAAGTGTCTTTTCTTCCTGGTAGATTTACTGCATAACATAAGTCACATTAATGAACTAAATTAAGATAATGAGGCAGAAAATGAAATGCACTGTATGCTTTAACTGTATAGTTAGAAACATCTGAACATATTTATAAATTCATTACATGACTCTCTTCATTTAGCAAATATTTAACAAGCCCTGCTAACCTGCACGTTTGACCGCCACCCTGGAAACCGGTCTCCAACACTGTCTTTTCTATAGCACTCTATGGTCTTTTCTTCTCAAGTAATAATATAATTACAGCTCAAATCAATGTTCCATGGCCAACCTAATGAGTAAATAAAGGGACATGTAATAAGCAAGATAACTTACAATAATCTGGCCATTATCACAAAAGAAACCCTTTCAGTATCAAATAAGTTATTTTGCAACTGTACATCATCTGTACATCATTATTTCCTTTCTGAAAGGAGCACACTTTTAAAAAGACTACTTATTACGGAAATAATATACTTTAAAATAACTTATTTAAGTGCAAACTGAATGTTTTCGGACACCTAATTGCATGCCATTTACAATTAGATAAAGTCATATTAAATGCAGTTACTTTATAATTACTTCTTGTCTTTGAAATATGGTTAAAGTGTACAGCTGTATGTAACGACAAGCATTTTTGGTAAACTACAATTTTCTTTAATGTCATTTTTATTGAAACTTGTATGTGATACATATATTTGTAAATAGACATTTGTAATGATGAAGTTGCAATTTAGTACATTTAAAATATATTAAGCTTAAATATAATATTGAATAACACACCACACGTGCTAGATATTGCTTTACATGTGCTTTAGTCTGTAAGTCATTAAACATACTATCCATAAACTTAATTCTCCCACAAAAAAACATCAATTCGATCTGATTTTGAGTGTGCCTGAAACAAATCATAACATTCCCAAGCCCTGGGGAAAATCACTCAGGATCGATCTCCGTATAATTTAGTGACAAATTTTCAGAGATAATGCTCACATTTCCCTCCATTGTTCATTGACATCTGAAAAAGATTTGCAAGTGTTCGCAATGTCCCTTTACAGGCCAGAAGCTTAAACTGACCTTGTGTTTGCTGCAGTATTTTCCTCTCTGGTACATGCAGAGAATCTGTTCAACTTGCATATTACATTTATATTTATATTCTCAGCATATGCCTTCCTACCAAAGTGACTTACAATAAAGTGCACTAGACACGTTAAATGCCAAGTACCAGGGCAGATAGCCGATCATGCACAACGCCTGCAAGCCTTAAAGAGATAGTATTTACTCACCTTCATGTTGTTCAAAGCCCATATGCTGTTATTTTTTTTTCCCTTGGAACACTAAAGAAGAATCCCATCTGGGCCACACCTGATACACCTGATTCAACGCGTACCAGATGTGGGCCGGATCTTGGCCGACACTATGTTGCTGTCTGGGATATTTGATAAAGATGACAGCTAACAAATAACTAATCAGAAGATGATTCCCTAAATAACAGAACAAGCACAGGACATTTTGTACAACAGGTGTTAAACTTTCATGTCAGTTCAGTTGTCTAATGCAGGGCTTTTCAATGTCTTAAGGAGCATTCGCGCTGACAGCAATCAGCAGGGACGTAGCGTCCTGAAATCATTTATTTTGAATGAGAGTTGGTGACTCAGTCTCCTGTGAGATGCTGTAGTTGAGTGTGGGCAAGACAGAGAAGTTAATGCTACTGTGAGTGATTTCACTGTTCTAAAGGATTTGTCTCTGTCCACATAAAGCAATATAATAAAAAAAATGTTTGTGGAAAACCGTGTAAGAAACTGTCAGCATTATTTGATTCGTGCATTGATAATCGTTCATCTTGTTCATGATATGATGCATTGCACACTGCTGCAATTTATATACACATGCATTCCCTGTAGAATGTTAACTCTGGCGAGTAACTTTCAGCAACACCAATAGTTATTATAATTATTAAGCTGTCTTTTAATACATTTTGGCATTTATATATATATATAAAAAAAATATATATATATTACATTTTGACTAATACCGATAAATTAAAAAGAATATCTACTGAGAGCCAATATGGTGCATCCCTAATTTTTATGCAGGATTACTAATCAAACACAGAAGTACCAGAACACAAAACATAATGTAGTTATACACTGTTAAATATTATTTTTATGATTTGTTATCACAAATATTTATCTTTTGTCAAATCAACTTAGATAATTAATGTTGTTCAGATAACATCATATTTTGAGGTTCTATTGATTAAACCAATCACCTTCTTTGTATTAACTCAATGAACTCAAAATGTTAAGGCAAACACACAATATTTTTTAGACTAGAATTTAGCAAGTGTGGAGTACAAAGTGAACGTCTCGGGTTACTGGATGTAACCCTGGTTCCCCGAGAGAGGGGAACGAGACGCTGCGTCGAATACAACGCTACGGGGAATGCCTTCGGCATGCGTTATCTGAAGTCACTATACAACTATTCCAATCTGGATTGGTGTGCGTCATCGTGCGTCATGACGTTGCATGTGACGGTGACCCGGACGCTATATAAGGGTCACAGGAACAAGGAAATGACAGCTTCGAAAAAGGTTCAAAGCAGCTGTTCTCAGGGCGCCCCGAAGGTGGGGAGAGGGGACGCAGCGTCTCGTTCCCCTCTCTCGGGGAACCAGGGTTACATCCAGTAACCCGAGACGTTCCCCTTCGTTACGGGGAACTCCCGCTGCGTCGAATACAACGCTACGGGGAACGAGTACCAGCTAGCCCCCACAGAGAACAAGCGCCCTGGGTGTGAAGCATCTGGCACACTCAAGAGCACTAAAGCAAGGGAGAGTGAAAGATCCAACTGTGCTAAGAATTTTATTCTTTCTTGTTTGGTGTACAAAGGGAAGGTCGCATCAGCAACCTCGATATTAAGGTCCAAGTAGATAGGCCTGATTAATGACAGGCAGAACACTTAACTCCTAACACCCTTTTTAGTGGATAATCTCTGGAAGCCTAAGAGGCTCTCTTGCTTACACCGTACATGCAACGAAGGATGAAGAGCTGAGGAATTTTTAGAATAGCCTCCGGTACCTTGGTCACCGGGGAGAAATATCTCAAAGAAAGCTAACAAACTCCCATTTAATACCCTATATAGATATACTCTGCGGAGCCGAATAAAGGCTCTAAGCAATTTAATATGATAGCCTGCAGAGACAGGGTTCATCCAGATTCTGACGCAGCATACAGAGGCAGAAAGCACTCTGAAGGTGAGGATCATTGCTAAGGACAGGGGAGAATTTATAGAACCCACTATACTAAGAATTTTATTCTTGTCTTTTTTGGTGTAAGAAAAAGGCTGAGTTAACAGCCTCAGAAGTGAGGTCCAATATATACATATGCCTAAAAAGGCAGGACACTGACTCCAAGGCACCATTAATGGATAACCCTAAAAGCCTAGAAGGCTCTCCTGTCACACTTATAGCAACGAAGGATGAAGAGCCAGAGGAAATCATAAGATAGCCTCCGGTACCCTTATTGGTGACCGGGGAAATTTCCTACTAGAAAGCTAACAGATTTCCAAAATATGTAGATTTTCTTTTAATCTGACATATATACACGTATCCCGCAGAACCGACAGGGGCTTTTCTTTCCACAGACCTGTCAGCCTGCAAGGATAACAGGATTCATCCTAGAAGGCTACAGGGAAATATGGAGGTCATGGGACGACCCGGGTGGACCACCCTGAGAGCATACGGAGGCCGTAGGCGCCATAGCGGCTCTGAGCGTGGACGAGAGGTCCCGATTAGAGTATAGAAGAATCCCAGTACTGAAGCCATAGGGCAGTAAAAGGCTGGGTCCAGCTAACTCAATTAAAACTTCCTGAGCCGGGGAGTTCTGGAGGTAGCTGATCTGATGACCTCGGCCACCAGATCACCCTATTCGAGAAGGCCAGTGTGGTTTTTCGAGAATAAGATCT
Source organism: Rutilus rutilus (assembly GCF_951802725.1). Taxonomy (NCBI): domain Eukaryota; kingdom Metazoa; phylum Chordata; class Actinopteri; order Cypriniformes; family Leuciscidae; genus Rutilus; species Rutilus rutilus. The sequence continues at coordinate 31,299,388 of NC_140222.1, read as the reverse complement.
ACTCAAAATCCTCTGACCCTCTCCAGAACTCCAGGGAGTAGAGCGACCGGGGGAAAAGGCGTACAGACGTTGCCTCGGCCACGTCTGTACCATGGCCTCCAGACCCAACGGGGCTGGATGCGAGAGAGAGAACCAGAGCGGGCAATGAGAATTCTCATGAGAAGCGAATAAATCTACCTCCGCCTGGCCGAATTTCTCCGATATAAGCTCCACCACCTCGGGGTGGAGCCTCCATTCCCCTGGCCTGGGCCCCTGCCTCGACAGGGTGTCTGCTCCCACATTATCAACCCCAGGTATAAACATGGCCCTCACAGAGAGAAATTTGTCCTTAGACCATAATAGAATATGATGGGCCAATTTGCACAGAGGACGAGACCTCAAGCCCCCCTGATGGTTGATGTAGAAGACCACCGATATATTATCAGACCTAACAAGGACCTGATGGCCTCTGAGGTCTGGAAGGAAATGCCTAAGGGCAAAGAATACTGCCAGCATCTCCAGGCAACTGATGTGCCATGCGAGGTGATGGTCCTTCCAGACCCCGCGGGTGTACCGGCCCTCCATGACCGCACCCCAGCCCATGCGGGAAGCATCCGTGGTCAGAATTTTTCTGGGACACGAAGCTCCAAGCACCTGGCCTTGGGACAGGAACCGTATGTCTTTCCATATGACTAGAGAACGAGGTTATCTGGACGTAACTCTAATCGTACGGAAGGGGTTGCCCCTTGGGGAAAACCCCCTGGTCCTGAGCCACCACTGTAGGGCCCTCATATGAAGCAAGCCGAGTAGAATCACTACTGATGCGGTTGCCATAAGGCCCAAAATTCTTTGAAAATGTTTGACAGTGATGGCCTGGCCTAACCTGATAGCTCTAACTGCAGCCACGATACTTTAAATACGTGGCTGGGTCAAGTGAACTTGCATAGATTGCGAGTCCCACTCAGCTCCAAGAAATGTTATTCTTTGAAGAGGAGACAGAGAACTTTTCTTGACATTGAGCCTTAGCCCCAAGCACTGAAGATGACGCAAAACAACATCTCGATGTTGGATTGCTAGCGTCTCTGGTTCTGCCAGAATAAGCCAGTCATCTAATAATTTAGGATGCGGTTCCCCTGAAGTCTCAGTGGAGCAAGGGCAGCATCCATACAGAAAGTGCAAGGGGATAGAGTTAGGCCGAAAGGAAGAACCCTATATTGGTAAGCTTTTCCCCCCAAAAGCGAACCTAAGGAACTTCCTATGATAATGGATGATGAAGTTATGAAAATAAGCATCCATGAGATCTATGTCACAAGCCAGTCTTCAGATCTGATTTGCTGAATGATACTGGGTATAGTGAGCATATTGAAACTAAATCTCCTCAAAGATTTATTCAATACTCTAAGATCTACAATAGGATGAAGTCCACCATCCTTTTTCGGAACAATGAAGTAACGGCAGTAAAAACCTGAATCCCTCTCCTGATTAGGGGCAATTTCTATTGCTTTTGCTAAAAGAGATTCAACTTCATTTTCCATCACCTGGCGCTGATGTGAGAAAACCAGTGTGTGAAATACCCCGTTAAAATCGGGTGGTCTTACTTTAAACTGGATTTTATATCCTTTAACTATACCCAGGGTCCATTTAGATATATTCGGAAGGCCTGACCAGGCGTCTAAACAATCTACAAGAGGAATCAATTTCTCTGGGTTAGTCTCAGGTGATATAATGTGCTTATCGGTGGTCTGAAGCAGTTTACTGGCAGGACGTAACCGATGAATAATCTAATAAGGAGATCAGTCCCTCGAGACTGACCTCAGGTTTTGAGATTCGGTGACCTGAAGCGATAGACCGGCAGGAACTAACCGAAAATAATAATTTTTTTTTTTTTTTTTTTTTTTTTTTTTTTATGAGAACGTCTCCTCTGACCCCGAGCCCTGTACAGGGGGAAGGGGAGGGGAAGAGGTGACTTCCCAGAATATGAGGAGCTGGTGACTGTCCTCCATATAAGCCTTCCCTACCAAATTCGAGATAATATTTATATTAGCTCCACTTTAATTTTAGAGGGACGTGTCTGAGTCATCAGAGGTAATACGATATCTGGGAGAAATATTCTTCTACCCCCTGCATCATTAAATTCCCCTTTAATTTTCCTCTTCAATTATTCCACAATCTCAGTACCTCAGTATGGAGATCGTTTGAAAAAGGAAGACTCTGACACAAGGATTTTGACTGGGTTTGCAGGAAGCACCCTTTTTAGACGCTTCCTTCTTATTAAATTACCAAACATTTAATTTCATTACAGCCCCAGTCTTTCTCCAGCAACTCCTCATAATGTGGTGAATATTCGTGATTCAGTGTTGATAGTATCTGACTCCTCAGAATCAAATAAATCAAACACCGGGTCTTTAACACGGTCGGAAGAAGCCACAGTGACGCGGGCTTCCGAACCGTGCGCGAGACCTGTAAACACTGCTCCACGTGCGAACCCAATGCAAACAGACAACGCGCTGCCTCGACAGACGCGAGCTGATGCACTAGGAACGCAAGCCTATTTTATTATTTTTAAACAGGCTCAGGCGGGAGCGGAAGAGTAAACTCAGAGTCTACACCCTGCAGACCTGTAATCTACGCGCTGCCTCGGCAAACGCGAGATCCAAGCCACTATAGATTCTGTATTGCAATGCAGACATTAATCTACGCGCTGCCTCGGCAAACGCGAGATTAGTCACAGAATCTTTATTGCAGAGTAGCCGTAATCTACGCGCTGCCTCGGCAAACGCGAGATCCGAGCCACTATAGATTCTGTATTGCAATGCAGACATAAACCTACGCGCTGCCTCGGCAAACGCGAGATCCCAGTCACAGAATCCTTTCAGTTTGCACAAAATAGACAGTGCCCTCGAGAACTGTCCGTGCAAGCTCCGCTCACAACCCAACACCACAAAGCAAGTGTGCGCCATCCTTGCTTCTTTAATTTTTCTTAAATCAAGGAGACGCACACTGCCTTCGCCATAGTAGATTTGACAGACAACACCAAATAAGACGTACAGTTTGACATAGAACGCTGCTGAAGAACAGAAGCTGTCATTTCCTTGTTCCTGTGACCCTTATATAGCGTCCGGGTCACCGTCACATGCAACGTCATGACGCACGATGACGCACACCAATCCAGATTGGAATAGTTGTATAGTGACTTCAGATAACGCATGCCGAAGGCATTCCCCGTAGCGTTGTATTCGACGCAGCGGGAGTTCCCCGTAACGAAGGGGAACACTCCCTATAGACGCGCATATTTAAAGGCTGAAGATTCCCAGAAAGGAAACAAGATAGTTAATTCAGTCATTGATCTAGATATTGCTTTACCCTTAAGATATCTCAGAAACCAATTTATCAGTGGCTTTAGCAGGTTTGACATGCCTTAAGCCTCGCTGACAGAAAATCACTGAGCCCAATTAGTGTTATCTGTAATTTTTCTGAGAGATGATGACTCAAATAATAAGAGCCTCTGAGATTAATATCCCAGAAAGTAATACTTAAAGGATTTGTGAGCTAGCGACAGGTAACACTGCAGTTAAAGAGTACTCCTAATGATACAGCAACAGAACTTCCCACCTTTGTGCCATTTAACCAGTTCAATAGATCTTAAATTGAATTGGCTTTCCTGTTTCCGACACTGACAACAGAATAAATCCCACTGAATTACATCAACATTCATGCGGATAATATTTTGACTTAGCTTCCAAAAAGCGTAAAAAGAATCTAGATATTTCAAAGCTACTGATTGTGACTATGTATCATTTGCACTGCTTCTGAGCTAGCGTGATAATTCTTTATTTAAATGGGTGTTTATGAAGTGCACAAAACCCCCACTCCCAGACTCAAAATAAATGCAACAGCGAAGATTATTACCGCCAAGCTGCAGTGTAAATATGCAGGAGGCAGGGGCACGAGTGGGGTAGTGCTTCATTATCTATCTGTCTGGCCTACACGCGGCCCTTCTTCAATCATAAAATATAGCAATTGCTGTCTCATTTCTTACTATCAATCAACAGAGCCACAGTTTGCTCCGCTAATGGACTGCTCTGACTGATTTCTCTCAGTGCAGTCATCTGGGCATGGAAGCATTACGAGTCATGGCAAATTAAATTACTGCAAGCAAAACTTCTCGCACTCTCTATTGGGGGAAAGTGACACTGTGGGCCACGGAGAAATGGGGGCTGTGGGAATGTCGCTCGGATTATTCCGAGATATAAATTCATAATGTTCGCATGGCTGTAGTGCTGGGGAGTGTATCGAAGGGATACATTTGTCATGTGATTGTCAGAGGCAGATGGTGATACATGTAGTGGGGGTGGGACGCGAGGTGCTTCAGGCAGGGGGTGTGCGCTGCGGTTCGCCGTCAGATAAGGAGAGAGGCCTCCCTAATTCCATCCGCGAGTCTAATGTGTTTTTAATGCAGCCTGTGACTTATGTTCCTGTCAGAGCGCACTGCAGCAGAGGGATTCCCAGACAGTAGTGGGCAGCAGGCGAAGACTTGGAAAGGTGGCAAAGATTAATCGACTAGTAGGGGCAAACGCAACTTGATCAAATGTGCATTGATGAGGAAAAAACACAGAGGGGGCAAAACCTATGGAGTGGAGACGAGACACTGGAGTCATCTCAGCATTTTGCTAAAAGGGTCCATTGTTCCACTGTGAATTGGCGCTACAATGCTGATTAACCCCAAATGCTTGCTTTTGGTCCCAATAGTGTTAAAATCCACAACACACAGAGGAACTTGCTACCTCAATACACCATTGAGAAGGTACCTTGCTTTCCATAAACGCAAAGCATTTTTGATTACAAATGTCTCTGTTACGTATGTAACCCTCGTGCCCTGAAGGAGGGAACGGAGACGGAAGTCGACGTACCGATGTATTGTGATCCCAATACATCGGTACGTCTACATACGTCGAACGTGACCGATTGAAAGGGAACGTCTCGGTTAGGTAAGTAACCCTCGTTCCCTGAAGGAAGGAAAGGAGACGTAAGTCGAACGTGAACGACTGAAAGGGAACACCTTATCTGAACTTTCGAGACTCACTTATACACTTTTTCCCAGCAAAATGTTGTTGGTTCTTTTATCATAGCAAGGGGAAGACTGGCAAAACCACTCTAAGAACCACTCTAATAAAAATTAACAGGAGTTTCCCGTGTTGACTAGGAGCAACTAGTGTTTAGCATGTCAGATAGTTGGTTTGAAACCTTACTTGGAAAGTACTATCCTGTGATGTTTGCGGTTCCTTGCTTTCGACCAGCAGGGGACACAGAGGAACAAATCTTTTAGGCCCAGTACTACCAGTTGAAACGTGGAACTTTTAGTACCAGCACCCTGTCAGTGGAAAAAGGGAACAAGCTTGCTGAAAATGGCAACTCCACAATCTTGGTCCTCCACAAGGTAAAGTGTACCCGACATGTTTAAGAGGGACTTTGCTTACCTCTTTGATGTGCCTTCTTATCTCCCCGTCCTGATAATACCTTCCCGCTAATCATTCAAGTAGGTGCAGGACTGTGCTTGGTTTCAAGCTGGGTTTTAAAATGCATGTATTCCTCTCTCGAAGGCCCCAGGGATCATCCTTCCCAGGAAGCCGAAAGTCCAATAAAACTACACACAGAGTAATGACATGCATTACTGCCGCCTGCATGCATGTGATAGATCAGCTCCTGAAGGTGAAAGCAGACCAGGAAAGCAGGAATAAAGACTCCGCCGCTGCCCTACATCCTCAAGCCCGCAGCAGTAGCGTTCCAAAGGTGAAGGCTTCCTAGTCAGCTGTGGCTGGCCTCAGCCTTGAGCCTGCTCATAAATTTGCACCCTTCTCACAGATGACTTCACACTAAGATGTTGCCAAAGAAAGGTCATTTGCTGGCTGTGGTTTCATGATAGATAGATCCCAAATCTAATAAACAAGAGCCATTGTAGGTGAGCACTATGAGCTATTCTACATTATCTTTAGTCTATTATCACACTGATGGCCGATTAGTCATGATTAGTCATAGACTGATGTATTGACTAAGCGGATGGTAGAAACGATCAGACACACTTTTACAAAAAGGTTTAGAGAAACGTTTTACAAAAGCATTATAATTTAAGTTGTACTTTTCTTTTTTTTTTACAATTGTTGCAGATCTACAAGTGCTGCAATGTGCATTGCAAGTAACCCGCAGGACAACTGCAAAATTACATTAAACTTAAAACAATATCAATCATTATGCTTCAACTTTAATTTCAGAATTATCTTCTAATATTTAAGTGGTCTAATGTAAATTAATGGAAAAAATTGATAAATCCTAAAAAAAAGGAAATAAACACCATATCAGTCAACCAAAACATGTATTTGTCTTTCCGACAACAATAATTTAGCAAAAAAATTGTGGTGTAATTGGCTGATCTACATTAAAAATAGCATAATCATACAGAGTTACAATGAAACCACATATATAATCACAATATAAATCTAGCATAGCAATATCAATTTACCCTTGTTTACTTTTGTGAAATCGACAAATTGCCTCTAATCGTAGGGCCATCAGTGCCTGGCAATGGCTCCTTTAATGTTCCAAGGCCAAATACCAGTCGCCTCATTGGGGAGGGTAATTATGCTTCGTTTCTGGACCCAGTCAAATTCAGTCAAGAACCAACGCCACGCCGCCCCTTCCCTCCGCTCCCCGACTGGCTCATCTCTCCACTTATGGGGCATATGCTTCCAAAACCCATCTGAGGTTCAGACGCTGATGAGCCATGTGGAAAGACTAAGCACAGTCATTCATTTAAAAATGAAATTGCAGAAGCCCAGCGCCCACACTGCCTAGTTCTTGCATTTTTTTCTTTTCTTATGGAGCCAAAATGTTCCTGAGCATTTCCATTGGATTATTCCCCTACATATTCACACCCATTTCTCCACTGTGATATTACATTTGATTAAATGGTCACTGCAGAACTGCAGGTTGCATATGGAGGATGGTAAAACAAACAAGCTCAGTTTGATGAATTTGTGAACAGTATACGCTTTTGAAGTGGGATTGCATGTGTGTCCGGGCAACAATGGTGCTGAGAAGGGCTATAGGTTGCAAATTGCCCGCTTGTGTGTGTTTGTGTGACATAGCTGAAGGCATTTGATCCCAGTGCTGAAATACAAACACTTTTTTCTTTCATTGTTTTCCTGCTTTTATAACAGAACATGATATTTGTGCTTTATTGATGTATTTTTTTTTCTCTGTATCACTCCTGCTGACCTCCTGGGACAGCACAATAAAACCTGCCTGCATAATTCAGAAATAGCAGCTCGAAAGGCCCTATAACAGAGGTTTGCTTAAGAGTAAGAAAAGTTGGTATCTGTAGCATAATTGCAGCCATAATGACTGACAATTGAGAATGGTATACATTGAAATGACAACAAAATCCCATAGGCTTATAATGATGGAGGGATCTGAGCCACATCTAGAGACTTGTCACAGAGACTTGGCAGTCCCCCTTTTAGGCCCCTAGAGGCTAATTCACACTGCACCGACAGACAGCGACCAACGGCAACAATCACCAGATTACAGCACGTCACTTCTCAGACATTCCACGACCTGACAAACACTGATTCAACATGTTCAATTGGTGAAAACGAGTGGACAGCATGTCACTTTGACATATTGCTGATGTAATATATCTCTAGAAAGGCCAACAAATGTGTCTGATTTCTCAACCTCCATGAGACAAAACCCCAGCAAGCACACAGATATGATGGGACAGGGTCGGATCTCAATTAGGTCAGTTCTTGAGAATGTTTTAGATGAGCATTGTGAAAATAAGCATGTGGATATTCATATATTCTCTTTGATGTGCAACCTCGGGGGAGAATCAAACCCCACGATGGCATATTTTGAGTTCACTGACGGAATGTTGTGCATGTTTTGTGTAACCCTGGATGTCTATTGCTAATGAGTCACAGGTGAGCTCAGCCCCAAGCCCCCTCGCCGTCACATGTTACCATGGTTATTTCTGGAGGTTAGGGCACATGGACATGCACACAGTCATTTTTGAACACAATCACACACTCAAAACACACTTATTGACGTATTTATAACGACACATCTCAGAGTGACTCATTACCCAGAACAACATGTACAATGATGTTTAATTACTCTAATATTACTGGACAGTCAAAGGTTCATGCATCATTACAAGGTGACTTTAGTGCCTTCAAAATATTGTTTCATATTTCAAAGCAGGCTAATTGATTTTGTTTAGGTGCAAAAGGAGACATCCCAGATGTCTTTCACAGAATTCTACCCAGAAATCCATATTTCAAGAGCCGTTGGAAAGCTGAAAACTTGCTGTATTGCTTTTCAAATCAACCTCCCTGCTTCGTAACTTTTTTACAAACCTAATAGGGACTATGTACATGTGGATATATATATGCCTTGCACTTGCAGATCTCACAGAGCAATTGCAGATTTCATGAAGGTCCGAAAATGTCCGAAAAATAGTAGAGAAACCACTGATACAGAAAGATAGAAAGACGGTTGGATGGATGGATGGATGGATGATTGGATGGATGGACGGATGAGATAGACATACAGATAGATGGATTAATGGATGGAGCGATGGATGAGATTGACATACAGATGGATGGATGGATAGAGGGATGGACATAGATAGATAGATAGATAGATAGATAGATAGATAGATAGATAGATAGATAGCAGTACCACTGTAAATAATACAGAAAAATGTGTGATCTTACACAGTTTGTAATATATACATGTTGTCTGTTAGCATGCACGTGATGGTGTATTACAGGAAATTACCTATTAATGAAATTGAATGCTAATGAAGAACAACAAACAAAACATTGGTTTGCATCACTGAACTGTTTGTCATGTGCTAATGCATTCAACTGCTTGAAGTTATGACTGATGGACCAGTCACCCTTTCTGCCACGAATGGCAATAATGCATTGATTATGCTGAATAATCAAATTATTCATTCAATCAACTGATGTTGGCAGGCAGATATGCTTTCGTGTACCACAAGAATTCTGCCTTGGGCAACATTGCATATTTTATGGACTAATCACAAGATTATGGCTCGCATGCATTCGACAACAATAAATAAATAAATAAATAAACAAACACATACTTTTTCAAGGTATTAACGGCAAATAAGCTGACAACGCATTTCATATTAGATGTCATTTTCATTCGGCACTAGATGTATTAATCTAGCCTGACGTCGTCATACTCAGATTCTAGTCGGAATATGAGTCTGACAGTGCTCCACCGGGCTGTGATTAAGGGGTGTGTTTCAACCGAACCAGGAAAGAAAATAGGCTTGTTTGAGATGCGCCTTGCCTAGCCTGAAATGTATGCTAGAGTAGGCGGCTGCAGTGAGAGGAGGAGTGAAAAAAGCGCAGGCAAGACGGACAGTTCTCTCTTAGTGGATCTGACACCTGCGAGATCAAAGATGGACATCGCGGGATTCACGCTCGTGCACAGTGTTGCTAAAAAAACTGGATGTAATTTAAGTTCTGTTGCTTTTATATGAAAATAAATATAATGAACAAGACACCCAAAGTACTTATTTAATTCCATTCCAAATACATGTTTATCAATCTTTTTTTTTTTTATACAGACGTGTGTTTTCTTTTAAAATAAAAATTACAATGCATATAACCCATAGAGATCACACTGTCAAATAGTTTGGGAATATTCACACATAACGTATACACATAAAACATGATATCAGAGTTTTATAATCTTTTTTTTTTTTTTTAAGAGAACAATACATCACGGTTGTTTAAGCCAATGATCATTAAGCTGTGTCGTCAGCAAGTCGTTTCCCATCATGCTTTTGATCAGCGCAGTCGGTGGAGAGCAACTGCGCTCGACTGCAGAATCCGACACGTCCGCCTTGCGCTCGCGAGAGTTTTTTGACATATGTCAGCATGACATCAGAGAAAGGCGGACCGCACTCGGACACATTTCTAACCGGCATGCATCTCGCGCTGATCACCGGTGATCGGTTCTGCGCAGATTTTGCTCATCTCAAACAAGCCTATTGCCTCTGCACTCAATAGAGCATCACAGTCCCGCCCACAGCCCGAGAGCGCTTAGGTGCCAGAAGTAAATTTCCCATTCATTTCTCCCATTGACGTTTTGGAAAATCCATATCTAAAGAGTTTTAGAGCATGTCTGAGGATAACCAGCTACGGCTGAACTCATAGGCATACAACATATTATTTAGAGTGAAAAAACGACGAGAAAATCCCCAAAAAGTCAAAGGTACAAGACTGTGTACATATTTTCATTTCCAAGCGAAGGAACTACTCAACCCATAAACCACCGCGCCTCACTGAAGTCGACTGAAGCCACAACCGCGAAAGCCTTTAGAGCGACTTTCAAATCTGACGACAGCCACGTGAACTTTTTCTTGTGCAGTTTATAGCAGTTCTTTCAGTAGTAATCGTGTAAATAATAGTGTTTTTTATAGGTATTGTGTATTGAATTTTATATTTATCATCGTGCATTTTATCGTGTATTTTATATTGTGTGCGTGTGTGAAAAGCGGTTAACGATAACGTTAGCAACATGGTGCAGTGCTTTGTACCTGACTGCAATAACCGCTCAGTGGTCAACACGTCGTTTTTTTTTTAATGATCTTCAGTCTTCACGGACTTTCGCGGGGTTTAACCAGACAGTTACACGAGCTCCACCAATCAGATGCATCACTGTGGGATTGTGGGATTGTTCAGGATTGTGGGTAATGAAGTACTTCTCCAAGACATCGCAAATAAAAGGCATTTAGTTTAACCAGACAGTTACACGAGCTCCACCAATCAGATGCATCACTGTGGGATTGTGGGATTGTTCAGGATTGTGGGTAATGAAGTACTTCTCCAAGACATCGCAAATAAAAGGCATTTATCCCAAAACAAGGTTAGTGCCCCATGAACTTTTGGCGGTTATATGAGCATATACAATCGCTTAGTACAGCCGTAGCTGGTTTTAAGTCTACCATGTATGGTTACGTTTTTATGGCTTATATCCCAACTGTCAATGGAGAAATTGTATTGAATTTTTACTTCCGGCACCGGCTGTGGGCGGGACTGTGATGCTCTATTGGATAGACCTACAACCAAACAGAGCAACGGAGTAAGTGACGTATGTTTTTCATTCATCTGTCTGATCGACAGGAAGCGGTTCTTTGCGGTTCCTTGATCGCAGTTCAAAATTAATGCGCTGTCGATATCTTCTATAACAGACGCGATGGCGGAATCTACACATCTCAATTCTCCAGCGGCAGTCATCTTTGTTGTAAACTAATTCAACCCAAGCGCTCTTTGGTGACGTGGATGATTACGTTACTGTTGATCATCTGTTGATCATCTGTCCATCATCGTATAAAGCCCGCCCTGACAATTTGATTGGTCCGAACAGCTCTGGTTCGAGCATAGTTGCTCCACAACGGATCAAATCCAGACCGAACTTCCCGACCTCAAATGTTGTGGGCAGGACTAAGTTCGGCTGGCATCCCGGCTAGTATTAATCTACTACTTTTGAAAAATTTCGAGATTTTGGCAAGCGATTCGATTAAGGAATTATGCAAATCAGGTAACACCACAAACACCCCCCACAATAACTGTGCTACACACACTTTGCATGTAGCACATCCCATCATTGTTTGATAAATATTTGCTCTGTCGACACTCGAAAAAATAAACAAACTTTTATATTAAGTTCCCTTTTGAGGGACCTCGCGCTGCGTCGATGACGCTTTGGAAACGCCCCTGCGTGATTGTGTCTGAAGCACGTATATCAACTAGTCCAATGGCAAGAGTGAACGTAATGGGCGGATGACGTCACGACCAGGAAAGGATAAAAGCACATCCGGTCTGACCGGCATTAGCTTCTGTGCCTTAGCAAGTGCTCTATGTTGAAACTGTCTGTTATAATTACTGTTGTATTGTCTGTTCACTCAGTATTTTATGGTGAAACAAATGCAATCATTCAAATTGTGTGCTTCTCCCGTTATTTAACGGGTGAGGATACACATGATTTGTGTGTTATGTGTTTGGGAGCGGAGCATGCTATGTCAGCCTTCGAGGGGGCTGACTGTCAGCATTGTGAGAGGCTTTCACTTCGCATGCTCCGTTCTCGCCTGTCACTTTTCGAGGAAAGTGGCCAGGCTTGTGATCCTCAGGGATCCGGACCCGCTGCTGCTGAGGCAGCACGAAGAAGGCATTCTTGGGGATCGCAAATGGATTTCTCGGCGGGGTTAGAGACGGGCTCCACCCTTTCTCTTCCTTTACCCGAGGGATCCAGCACTCTCTCACCGGTGTCAGAAGCCCGCCCCACGGCTTCTTCCGCCCGGGGTTTATTCCGATATAAGGGGGCGCTTTTCGCTCCGTTTTCCATTGCAGATAGTACCTCCACAATAGTACCTGGTCGTCATAGCGACGCCGCAGGAAACTGCCGTGACGTAATCTTCTACACGACACACACCCGCTACCCACACACACAGGACAATGGAGGAAATTGCGTCTGGCCCGTGCAATGATGTGAATAGTGAATAGTGACGATTCTCTCTGACCAATCAGCAGTCTGCCGTGTTTTCACGTCACATTTTAGTGACTAAAAAGTGTTGCTCATGTTAGTGCATCCCGAGCAGGCTCTGGTAATGGAGCAAGAGGTGAAAGCTCTGTTAGCGAAGGAAACTATAAAGCAGGTGTACTCACCCGACAGAGAATCGGGTTTTTACAGCCGATACTACAGCCGGTTTTTACAGCCGTGGGTTGCGTCCTATACTAGATCTTCGTCAGTTGAATCGTACAGTCAAGAAACTCAAGTTCAAGATGCTGAAACTCAAACAGATCGTGACTCAAATCAGGTCAGAGGACTGGTTTGTCACTATAGATCTAAAAGACACATACTTCCATGTCTCCATCCTCCCTCAGCACAGGAAGTTCCTGAGGTTTTCTTTCGGGGGCAAAGAATATCAATATCGGGTTCTTCCATTCGGTCTAGCTCTATCACCCTGCACGTTCACGAAGTGCGTAGATGCAGCTCTGGCCCCGCTCAGGCTGCAGGGCACACACATTATGAACTATATCAACGACTGGCTCATACTAGCAGAGTTGGAGCAAGTGGCGGTTCGGCATCGAGATGTTGTCCTCGCACACATGCAACAATTGGGGTTGAGACTCAATGCCAAGAAGAGTGTGCATTCTCCAGTACAGAGAACCACTTTCCTTAGTTTGGTCTGGGATTCGGTCACGATGCAGGCCGTCCTGCACACGCACTGTGAAACAGTTTGAGAAACTGTTAGGCCTCTTGGCAACGGCGTCCAATGTAATTTCCCCGAGGGGAAACCCACTTTGTATGATCAAGATCACGCGGCGGTGTCTCCGCGCCTTGGTTATATGGAGGAAACCTAGCTCTTTGCCATCGAGTTGCGCTCTCAACAGATGCTTCCCTCACTGGCTGGGGAGCGGTAATGGAAGGCCGCTCAGCTCAAGGTCTGCAGAGGAGTCATCATCTCTCTTGGCACATCAACTGCCTGGAAATAATGGTGGTCTTCAATGCGTTGAGACACTTCCTCCCAGATATGAGGGGCCATCATGTGCTTGTCCAATCAGACAACACATCGGTGGTCTCTTACATAAATCACCAGGAGGGTCTGCGCACTGGCGCACCAGATCTTCCTGTGGTCCCTAGGGAAGATACTCTCCCTGAGGGCAGTGTATATTCCGGGGTACCAAAGTATAGGAGCAGTCATCCTGTCGAGACAGGGGCTGAAGCCAGGGAATTGGAGACTCCACACCGAGGTGGTGGAGTATGGGAAGACGACTGTAACCCTAGTTCCCTGAGAAGGGAACAAGGCGATGTGTCGCCCTGCCATACTTCCTGCATTCCTGTGATCGAATTGCTAATGCCGGTCAGACTGTATGTGCTTTTATTCTTTCCTGGTCGTGATGTCATCCACCCATGACGTTCACTCTCGCCATTGGACCAGTTGACATACGTGCTTCAGATGTAATCACGCAGGGGCGTTCCCAAAGCGTCGTCAACGCAGCATCTTGTTCCCTTCTCAGTGAACTAGTGTTACAGTCGTAACCTGAGACGTTTTGTTTATTGCCTACTTTGTGATTTTCCAATAATATAATACATAAATCATAAAATATATAAATTATCTGTAATAATTTAGAAATTAATTCAATAATGCATGTTCAGGCGCTATACCAGCGGTGGTTGGTGTGACGCAACCATTGCTCATACAGAGGGTATGTTGTAAGCTAAATTTAATTTGCATTTCTCTTCAGTAGTCACTAGTCGTGTCTCCATTCAGTCCTAAGATAAGTCGAGAAATATTTAATTTCACGCCTTTTACGAAGCCAAGAATAGAGTCGAAGACATGTTTCATCATTTTATGGCTTCACATCCCCGCTTTTGAATTTCTGTCTGAGTTCATTGTAGCATTTCTCAGTTGAGTGTTTGTTCATTTTGAATGCACTCACTTCAGGCAGACGTCTGGATGCTTGAACGGTGCCATCTGTTGAGTCAGCAGCACGGAAACATTCAAAATGCAGAGACTGCAGCACACGTCTCCTCAACTGGAAAGTCGGGGAGCTCAGCTTCGTTACATCAATATGATTAGTTTAGAATCATTTCCTTTGGTAAATGTGGGACACCCAGAAGGATTTACCTTTCGGTTGCTCTATTAGGAGAAAACAAGGTCTTCGCTGGCTGAATGACAATTTGAGGAAGACCTCACTGAATCCCTCAGCACCACAATAGCCAACAACAATAAAACATTTTTTTTAGTTAATATCACTCTGTATCCGCCTGAAGTGCAATAACTCTTTGAAAACACCCACACAGTTAACAGTTAATAATTCAATATTTTCACATCAATCATCAGTTACTGATCTGATGATTAATTAGTAATTTCAGGCACAAATGATTAATCACAAGTGGAGAGTACATAAAAATCATCTGAATTTCTTCAAATCAAATCCTTCAAAATTGTATCTTCTGTCGCATTCTCTTGAAACGGATTTAATAATCCTCTCTTTTTCTCCTCATCCACTCTCTTCTGCCCTAATCAGTCCAACTCAACAGGTGTCTTTGCACTTTTCTCTCAACAAGATGGCCACCAACTGAGCACAAGAGGACAATTGTACAAAATAAAGGCTCTCTAGAGGAAGATAGGGTTACTGCATTTCTTCCCCATCTTTTACTGTAAACCCTGTCAAATTCAAAGGGCTACATGTTCATGTCTATTTGCTTTGAAAACAGATAATCTAGAGCTCATCAACTTATTTTATGGTGCATGTATGATTAGGAGAGTATAGAGAAAGACCAAAAACGCGTTTACTGCTGTTGGTAAGCCATCTCTCCAATGTTTGACTGCAGGCTATTAATAATGCATTGAATGACACAACTTTGTTCATTAATTCATATGTTGTTGTCATGGCATATGTCTTGTGGGATTGAGATTTCCATGTCTGTTTCAAAGACATGGAATAAAGAGAAAAACAGGAAGTACATTTAAAAATTGTATGAATATAATGACATATATTTTACATGTTGCATGCAAAAACAAAACAAAAACAACAACAACAAAAAAGAATACATGGATACTTTGAATAGACTGATAAGAAACAGCAATCGTAAGCAACAGCAAACGTAATTCCCAACAAACATCACCTATTGGTAAGACAAACACTAGCCCAGCCCCAAAACTAATGACATTGGACTTCATGCAATGCTGCTCAGAATGATGGGCATCTGACTTGAAGCAGGGAATCCTGGTTAGAAATTTTGTCTGACGCGCTGACCGGACGCCACAGACGTATGCCATCAAAGTACCGCGAGAGCGATTGGACAGCAGACGGCTGACTCAGCCAGCACAGCTTCTCCAGAGCGGCTGCTCGAGCTCTGATGACGACACAGCTGTACAAAAATGGCCGGATTCACCGGATGACAACGATCACGTGTTTTTCGTGTAGATAATGCTCACAAATCATACAATGGCCGCATATTATTGTGTTTTCAATAATGGGGTAAAAGTATTGCAGTGGTGTATGTAGTTGGGAGGTCATGTCAAGTGTTTGTTTATTGTCTTTAAGAGACTGATAGATTGTCGAGATCGGGAGATCTGTGTGTATTTTTCACGGATTCATCTAATTAGTTCGAGGAGGGAGGAGTTCATCGAGATCCACTCAACGTCGTTGTGGGTTGCGTCACGGATGTTGTTTATCATCTCGTTGGTTGGGGAGTGAGGGTTAGAGATCACTATTCTGCAATTGGAATTCTTGTTTTTCCTGATTTGTGATTACACTGGTTTTGCATCACAGAGCTCCAACTAGCGCGCAATCTGTACTGAAAATCCCAGCTGGGTAAAATTAGAGTAGCCTATTACATTGATATTTGTTTTTTGTTTTTCTTTTGGGTTATGGTGATTATTAGGTTTCATTGCCGTTTTGTTGTGAGTCTGATGACTTTGTGAATGGAATTATTTGGTCATTCAAAGAGTAAAAAGACAAGAGTACTGAGAAGAATAAAAAAATTAGAAAAATTCTTTGAGGGATTTGTATTTTCAAATCTAAAGGTAAACACAGTAGGTTAGTGTATTTCTTATTTCCAAATAGAAAACATAAATCTTACTAGCCTGGGTTTCCCCATGCTGCCTTGCGCGCAGCGCGATTTTATTCACGCTGCTAGGCAGCCTGGACACCATGGACCAGATTTTCCCCTCAAAAAGGGAACCGGGAGGGAGCAGCAAGACGATGACGACGTCTATGCGACACACCGAAGCAGTTTGTTTATATCTATGGATCCAACATGGCAGCAGACGCGAAGTTACCTTTCGATGCAGCCTTAGATAGTGTTCTAAGTAGTTTAGCCGGCAATATTCGCTGAACGCCATCGTGTACACATAAATCTTTGACCAATTGTCTTCTTTCTTGTCGAATTTCTGTCGCTCTACATACGTCATCTGGTATAATTGAAACGATTGGCTATGAGCTACGTACAGGCGCATTTGATAGACATTCGTAGCGCCCAATAAATTCGTAAACCACGCCTCAAATACGAGAAAATGAACATGTGGTTCCCAGACCACGTCTCAATAGCCGCGTTTCCACTGTCGGGCCAAGGCCGGGCCAGGGCTTTAAACGGGCCGTGCCGGGCTAATAGCCTCGGGCCAATAGCACCGGGCCTGCGTTTCCACTGTCGGGCCAGAAGCTTGTGACACGCCCGTAACACGCCTCTCTGGAACAACGTCACACTAACCCATCATCTCACCAACAAATGGAAGTTTTATCAGAAAACTAATCAGAAATCACTGGAAACAGTGTTGAAAACAAACACGATAAAAGCGGCCGTTTGCTAGAATTTTTTTTGTTTGTTTACTTGAATTTAAAACCCAAGCATCTATGTTTTACCACAGATTTACAATAAAAAGTGATACATTGATCATAATGAATTAATTGATGTCAAAATTGCACATTAGTCACTTTAAATTACCGTTAGGTCTATTTCACAAAAGAAAGAGGACACACTTTTTCAGTCGCGTCTGTTTCTTTATCATATTTACATCACATTTAGAAAAAAATGATAATTTCTACAAATATATGCCACGACCTGAGGAGCTTTAGCACTCTCTCGACTCCCATACAGATATTTTTAGTCAGAGAAACAGAGGAAGCTCCCGAAAAAAAAGTTACTTTATTTTATGATAGTCCGGTTTAAAGAGACGAGACGTAGGCTATAAAATAAAAACATGACTGATAGCCTTTAAGATTGGTCTGATTTCTTCAAGCGTTCGCTATGTTTTTTTTTTTACTATGCGTATCTTCAAGCGTTTACTATGTTACTATGGTAACGGTTAGCGCGCATCGGTCGCATCGGTGCGCAACGGTTGCATCACAAACAGAAGGCATTCAAACATGAACGCGAGTTAAATTATTTTATTTTTAAGTCTTTAATGCTGACAGAATCATCCGGCGCTGCCGTCTCCCAACTGTAAACTCCTCCTCTGTTGGTAACCACTCCTCAAGCCCGAGCTGGCCCGCTTTGGCCCAAGGTATTCGACGGGCCAGAAATCCTGGCCGTTGGCCCCGAGTAAGCCCCGATCCAGCCCCGGAAGTGACAGTGGAAACGCGACTGGCCCTGGCACGCACTAGCACGGCCCGGCCCTGGCCCGACAGTGGAAACGCGGCTAATGAGACGAGGTCTGACGTTAGCCAGGCTAAAATCTTACACTATTAGGGTGAAGATCTGAGATCTGGGTTATATGTGTCAATACTCTAACTGAAGAGAAATGTGCCTTTACCGGGGTAGTGGGTAAATTTTAAATCCTCTAGACAGATTCCTACCTTTGTAAGCCACAAGATTCTACCCGGCGGGAAGGCTACAAATGTAACGAGAGAGCGATTCAAAAGCATACGGAGCCGTCTTCTCTCTAATCGCTCTAGTGGTACTTTGATGTCATACACCGATCGGTCTATGCAGCGCAGCTTCAAGTCGAACACACTAATGTCGCTGGGTTGGGTTGCAGAGCAATGATAGTGCTAGAGTGCTTAAACGCAGCCAACAAATTACTTACGTACTGTTGACTGGATATTGATACACAACATTATTTTTAAACTCGGAAATGACAGACTTCACACTTAAATGTTGGCATTTAGGGCATTTTGCTCTGGAGGTTAAAGAACCCAGACAGCAACATAGTGTCGGACCAGATCTGGTCCACATCTGTTACATGTGATTCAACGTGTACCAGATGTGGGCCGAAACTATGTTTGCTGTCTGGGAATTCGGCAATGTATCATTTTAAAGCGGCAGCATTTTTTTTTATTATGAATAATATTATTTATCTGAATCAAATAATATAATATACAATATAAATAATATACATTGCACTAATTGTATCTTGGAAAATCTCATGTATTTCTTTTTTCAGGAGAATGAATTAAAAGATTTTTTCACTGACCTTCATTCCTTGTTTCCCTTCGCGTGACCTTTGATAATTAACAGCTACACGCAGCCCTCCAGAGACGTACAGATGTACGCAGTTGATTTCGCATGCTTGTTTTTTGCTTGTTCTATTGGTAGTGTGGAACAGGCTGTAGGCAGCCGGCAAATTAGAAATCCTCTGTAAGCTCAATAATTAGCTGCACACCCTTGAACCTGAGGAAAACTCCTCAGTGACATGAATGAATTGAAGTTATTTCCAGAAATCTTACCCAGAGAGTGCGGTGCGCTGCGGAATAGAACCAACAGATGCCAGTCAAAACTGAGCTCACTGAAACATTTCAAGGGCATCTGGACACAGCGGTGTGTGCTACTGCAGCTCAGAGATGCTATATGCAGTGCATTGTTTTATTCGAAAGAATAATACTAAAAAAAGGTTGAACAGAAAAATTAACCTGTAGTTGAAGCTTTAGAAAAAGTGTTCGAAATATTCCGATGTTTTACTCTTTCAGAAAGGTAAGGAGGGGATTTACAAAGCCTTGGGTACAATTTAACCAAAAATGTGAAATATAAAGAGTACACTTAAGAAAACAACATGCTCTGAGTGGAAATTTAATATAATTCTGAACTGGATTCCAATATAGAATTACATGAGGGAATGTAATGAGGGTTACGTAGGCTACTGCAAGCTAATAAGCTCAAATCAATATTTCATGTTTAATTTATTTGGTAGTTATCAGACGGATAATTGGTCAGATTGATTCAGTTTTTTTTATTTTTATTAATATGGTCAGAAACCCAGCTAAGGTGAATTTGGTGTATAATAATAGCCTAAAAATAATAAAATATATTCCACACTCATGTAATTTAAAGACTTAATTTTCAATTTGATGTAATTTTAAGTCATTGAATTTTAGCCCATATTTTGCTACCCCAGTTGTTCCACATATTCCATTAAAGCGTCCTTGACTGTCCAGAGTTTGCTAAGGCCCTGGACGGCAACAGTGCATTATAGTTGTCAAAGTTTTCCTATACCTATTAGGCAAAAGGAAAGACAACAGCGTTTTCTCTAGTCAGGTAGCACCGATTTAAAGAAAAGCCTTTCTACTGGGCAGCAAAACCCATTTTGTCAACGGTGGAATACCCCTTTACTATCTTGTTTAGAAATTCACTCTTAGAAAAATATTCTAAATAGAATTCTAGGGTTCTTGACTCTAGGGTTTCTAGGGTTTATGCCAAAAGGTTCTAAATAAGGGGAAATGTCTTAAATGAATGCATAATACTTTCATATATAACAGGTTATTATTATTTTTTCTAGTGTTAAAGTATGGTAACAAGCTGCTTAATTCATAAAATATAATTAAAATTGAAATATGAAATATAAAACATGAAAAGATCCCATGATGGGAATATATGAAGGTTCTATATATGTAATGCATATGTAGAGATGGTTCCGTTAGAAAGGCATTCTGATATATAAATGCCTATCCCCCCCCCCCCATATTTATGCATATTGTGCTTAAAGATGTTTTGCATGCAATATTTTAAGTATCTGTTAAACTTGTCAAAATATGTTCTGCGAGTGCTTTTTTACTTTTTAAAATTTTGCTTAAAGGTGCATTAAGCAACTTTTCATGTTAAAAATACCCGTTTTTCTAACCCATACATGCTTAAACAATTGCCTGATGGGCTGAATGAGCCCTTCTATGATCACTACGATTGCCTCTATAATCCTGTACAGTAAAATAAATAAGAGGGATTCGGGACGGAATCGACTGGGCGTGACGTCATGCGCGTTCACGCTCACCTGGCTATGTCTGGCAGGTTTGTGTATTCGCCGCCATTATCCGCATCAGCGAAGACAACTCAAGCGACTTTTGCAAAAGTAGAAGATGGATTCAAAAAGACCGGTTTCTAGTTCATCCCAAACCCCAACGCAAACTCCACATGACCGCGTGCACAACTCTGGTTGCAGTTTCGCGTGTCGCCAGAAGGGGGCATAGTTCTGCAAAAACTCAGAGACTTGCGCAATGCACCTTTAAATTGCCCCTATCATGGCATTTGAAAGGTTCCTATTTTTGTTTTGGAAATCCCCAACAACAGGTTTGCATGCATGCAAGGACAAAAAAAGTTCAACGACTCCCAAAGGATTCGCTCAACGATTAATTTTTCCAAAACCCTCTTTTGCGTGACGCTAATCTGCGGTGATTGGTCAGATGACCCAGTCAGTTGTGACTGGTATACTGCGTGTTGTCAGAAACGGAACACCCATCACCATTACTGGATTACGGCTTGTCAAGTGTTGAAATTTTTTTACAGTGTATGAATAGACATGGCATCAATTTTGCCTTACTAATTCGAGCCAGAGTCCGACGAGGAAACAAGTTGCTGATGAACCAGAAAGTCAATCGCAAACACAACTGGAACAGGACCTTTCTCAATGGTGTCAGTGTAGTTTATGGCACTTCAGGCCGATGGAACATGCAGAATCGGAGTAAGAATGTCTGATAAGTGACATTCTGTAATCTGATTAATCTTGCTGTCTGTCGCCATTTGTTAGTTCAGTGTAATACATCACAGACAAATTAATTACCAAATTTATTTAGATGCAAGTGTGGGAACTGTATCAAAATGACAAGCAAAGCTGAAAAGGAAGTAGACAGGTAGTGTATTGTTTCTGCAATACTTGTGTTTGACACTTAGTACATGTAATGACCCATCCTTCAATAATAACCAGGTTTGCAAATCCACCGTTGAACGCATTTAAGTTGAAGAAGCAGTCGTCAGTAAAATGACGGGAACACAGCACAAGGTTCGGGCTATACTGCTGTGGTATCCTTGTAAAGATGAACTTTAACCACTGATTCTTCACATGCTCGTCCTTGGGCAGTGGGAAAAAACTGGCTTTACCTTCACATTGTAGAGCACAGCGTCTTCTCGACATGATGCTGTCCAGTATCCATAGGAATCAGCTGCAGGTTTGAGGTTCAAGTTTTCCCTGGTGTCATGCGCGCGCAATATGCTAATGTTTCGTCTTGATGTCACAACGAAAAAGCTTAGGACTCGTTTGAAAAACAATTCATTTCATTGACTCGGAGTCGACTCTTACTTTTGAGAGACCATAACTTTCTATACTGTGTACTTTCAGATTGAAAACTTTGCAGGATGTTTTCATTCACTTAGAGCTATGTTACACACTACATGAAAGGTCATTTTCAATTTAAATGGAGTAATGTGTTTCTTAATATGCAAAAGACAAGTAAACTTAAGAATAATACTCTTTATGGGATGTAAAACGCTGAACAACATCAGTTTTAGCTGAAGCACAAGAAACTCTTTGGATGATTCTCAAATGATGATGAATATGATCATCACATTTTATGCAAACTTCATGCAGCTTGAGTGCTGCTGTCATTAAATAAAAAAGGGGGGCTAAACATACATTCTGAAATGCATGTAAAATTCTCAATTCAACAATATAATTAGCATGAAATCATTTGTATTAAATTAAAAAAGGAATGCAAAGCAGCAGCACTTTCACTTGACTTTTGGACCCCACTGTAAATAAAAATGCATCAATATGCTGAAAATATAAAAGATCCTGACCTCATGAATCTCTATTCTGCTGGAGATAGAAGAGCAGCCCAGCATCTGCGCCGGATGCTTTAGCTAAATTGCAGTGGCGATAATGGGAGCGGATACAGTCATTTTCGAATGGACTTGCACTTATTGTTGATCGTTTCGTTTGCAAGGGAAGGGAAGGGATGTTATTTCTCACATTGTCATTCTCCTCGCGTGTCAGTCTTC